>NW_005370134.1:321770-348610 GCF_000412655.1 Myotis brandtii
TTTTAGCAAAGGCCAGCTTAGGAGTACCCTAATTAAGTTAATAACAATGTACCTACCTATATAGTTTAAGTTTAAAAAATTTGGCTCTCAAAAGAAATTTCAATCGTACTGTTGATATTTGGCTCTGTTGACTAATGAGTTTTCCGACCACTGGGATAAGATATATAAATAATGCGAGTGTGCTTGACAATTCAGCATTTAGTCATAATTCAGTATCTAAAGTATGTTGGTGCACATAAAGAAACTTAGAGAATATATTGCCTGTATAAAAGAAAATATATCTATCTCTTCCTGTATAAAGTAGAAATATTACATTTCTGGATGGATACACAAGAAATCTATATATATAAAAGCGACCATTACGGTGGAATGACCAGAACGACTGGCCGACCAGTCGCTATAATGTGCACTGAACACCAGGGGGAAGATACTCAATGCAAGAGCTGCCCCCTGGTGGTCACTGTGCTCCCACAGGGGGAGCGCTGTTCAAGCAGAAGCTGAGCTCATGGCTGGTGATCTGCAGCAACACTACCAAGCAGCAGCAGCAGGTGCAGCAGCCGGGATGAGCATGAGACGCGCAGCACCCAGCCCTGGTTCAGGCTCCTCTCTGGCTGCCTGCCGCTTGATGCACTGCTATACCCTTCAGGGTCCCTGATTGTTAGAGGGCATAGGCTGGGCTGATGCTCAATACAGGAGGAGGGGGAAGGGGCTGCAGCAAGGCCTGGAGGCACGCTATGGCCTAGGGATCCCAGGAACCGCAAGCCCAGAGCTTGCTTTCCAATAAAAAAAATTGGAAAAAGAAAGCAGCCGGACACCGCCACCCTGGGAAGAGTGGCTCCAGGAGGGAAAAGCCTCCCCAGGCCACGCCCAGCCCAGCTGGCGCACCGCAAAAGACCATGCACCAACCACGGTGGTGCCCCGCACCCCGCTGCCCCTTGGTCTCACAGCTTGCGATGACTCACTGGTGACGTGCAGGAAGTGCAGCCCCTCCGACTCCAAAGCAGGTCGTTCCGACAGCTGCTCCCTGTCCTGCTCCATGGTGGACACAGTACTGCCAGGCCGCCCTGTGTCAGCTCTGGCTTCCGGCTTCCTGCCTTCCCCTTCCTATACTATGTGTGCTCAGAAGTGTGGCTTCAGCCTCCCTGGCCAATAGCGCCACAGCACAGCCAAAGAGTGGCAGGACACAGACATCAGGGCTGGCTGGACATTGATTTGGCCGTGTGACTGACGACCATGTCCAGTTACACTGTTTACATTTGTAGGGAAGCAGGGCAGCCGGCTTCTGCCACGTTCATCACCTTCTAGGCTAAGAAAGGCCCGCTGATCTCCATGTTACTCCTCCCATCCATAATCAAAACCTCTTGGGGATGAATAATCCAAGTTATGGCCCCAACACATGCTCAGCATCACAGACATTCTCGGTCATTACAGCCCATTCCTCAGCCCACAGTGCCCTGCCCTATCCACTGCCACTTCTCACCTGTCACCCGCTAAAGACCACCTTATGTTATTCTATTTGAAATGTGAGCAAATCTCAAATGCCCCCCTGTCCTTTTTTTTTCTAATAGCTCCCTTGCCCTACCTTTCTTCCTCTAAAAACCTTGCATTTTAAAAATATATATTTGATTGATTTCAGAGAGGGTATTAGAGATAGAAACATCAATGATGATAGAGAATCATTGATTGGCTGCCTCCTGCATGTTCCAAACTAAGGATGGAAACCTCCTGTGGCCCCTCCCCCCAGCTGTCAGGCCCCAATTGGCTGAAGGAGGTGGGGGAGAGTTGGGGAGGTGGGGAACTTGATCAGCACTGAATGCTGTCCAGGCCTAGGGACCCTACCCATGCACGAATTTTGTGCACTGGGCCTCTAGTTGTTAAAAGGAATAAAGCTAAAGACTGGTTATGCACTGAATTATTTTCCCATATGCAATATTAATTTTGATTTGTGCTCAGAAGTGAAGCAAGGAAGTAAACATCTTTTTTTCTAACTCCATATAAATATGTGCTTTCCCTACAACTATTATTTGCATCAAGATTGGTTAAAGCTTTGTCATTGAATTAAATATTACAAGGTTGGTGAGGAAATTCAAATTTCGATTTCTAAGTCCAAGTTGACTCAATAAAACTTAAATATTATTGTATCAAGACTAAGAATTACATTAGGATAAACCTATTAAAGTAGAAACTTTTTTTAAAGTTTCCTTAAAAAAATTAAGATTTGATCATCATTACCATGAGAAACTAAGATTAAGTCGGAATAAGGTATGAAAAACCATTTGAACAAATCTAGTTATTGTTTATATTTTTAATGTATTTAAGGCATCTGACTTATAAATATTCTGTTCCTTCTTTCTTTGTTTTAGAAGTTGTCCAATATTTGGTACCTGAGACCTTTGTAGTCTCAAAGTTTTGTTTTTTTCCCTACAACTAAAAGTCTGCCATTTCTCTTCTTTCATGAATTTGACATCTGTGGCCTATATTCTCAATTTACTATTCATAAAAGCTTATTTAAACATTTTGAGCTTATATATTTTAAATATTCATGGTGTTATATGAAGTTATATTATTTGGAAGGGATTGGAGGAAGGGGGGGTGCAAATTATATCTTTTCGTATGCTTTTACGAACTCCAAAAGATTTATTTTATTTTTTCATCATCATTTATCCCCTCCATGTCCTCTTCCACCTCTACCCATCCTCCTCCCTCAACACGATCACCATACTGTTGTTCATTACTATTTTTATAAAAGAAGTTAAAAATACATCTGATGGTGTTAGAGTATCATACACATAAATGTAAATAAAACCTAGTTCAAATGAAGAGCATGTTTCCCTTCTTGTCCCTTTTTTCATTTCTGCCTTTTAAGAATGTAGGTAAGTAGTATTTGGGGAAAAGATTGTTTTTAATTGATTTCTGAAAATCACTCAGAGATGAATGAATTAGTTCACATGAAAAATCTCATTTTGTATAGAGGTATTGAAAGTAAGTACCAAAAAGCAGAATTGTATAATTCAGCAAAAACCTGGAATAAAACAATGCATTTGATAAAATCTTCATATTCTAATCCTTGCTCTACCTGTGTATTTTCAGTGTGACCTTGGGAGGAAAACACCTTATGCTTTAAATTCTCATTTTTCAACCTTACATAAGAACAATGCTGCTGACAAACTAAGGAAGAAGTTTGGAAGAAATACAATTCTTTATACATTAAGTTTATAAATCTGATGATGAGGATGAAATATAATAGAAGATTAAGAACATGTTTAAGGAGAATTAATTAAAAGCCTAACAATTGTGATAATAATTGTATTAAAATTTATAGTAGATAATTCTTTTCTTAAAATAAAATTTGATTACATCATGAGAAAAAAAATATTTGGATACTTTTTATATTACATAAACGATACTTCATCTAGAATTGAAGGAATTTCATTCTAGTCTGTAGAAAAGTGTAATGGTTTCACAAAAATATATCTTATATTTTCCTCTCAGATTTGAATTGAGTTTTCAAGCATAACATGATTTAAAATACCCAGTGGTGAGAATTATGATTTCATCCTAAAAAATATTCCATCTAATCCCATCTGCCTTATCAGCCAACACTTACTGAGTGTCTACCCAGTAATAAACAACAGAATGTTGTCATTACATGCAAAGCCCTATAGTTACTTTTGTAGATTCTGAAATTTAGTTCTTATATCAGCTGTATGATATAGGTACCATATTTTCCCTCATGGCTTTTCCAAAAATGGCAGCCTAGTCAGATTTCACAATAGATAGGCTTAGCCTTTCATAAATACACTTTACTGTCTCCACATAAAGCTAGCTACTCAACATTAAGAAAATAGATATCTACAAGGCATCATTAAATGTACTTAGAATCCAATGGAGAAGATTGGAAATATGTTCACTAAACTAAATAAGACACCACAGTACTGAAATCATATGAGGGATGTCTTAAAATATAAAAACCCAGGGTCTGTAACGTCCAAAATGACCTAAGGCTTGACTGAATGCCAGGTTGCGTGCGCAGCAGGCTCCGGTGGGCAGGGACTGGCGAGCGGGCTGAACTGCTGACCTCTTGGGGAGAGAGAGAGGCGGGGCTGATCAACAGCTCCCATGGTCGCTGGCGAGTCCTGGAGAGAGAGAGAGAAGCAGGGTCTGACTGCGGATCAGACCCTGCTTCTCTCTCTCTCTCCGGGACACGCCGGTGGCAGTGCCTCTCTCTGAGAGATCAGCAGTTCAGCCAGCTTGCCAGCAGCCTGGGGTGGCTGTTGATCAGTCCCACCTCTCTGATCAGGCCTAGAGATCGGCCCAGAGACGCTGACTGGCATAGAAACCAACCAATCAGAACCAAATATGGGTGAAGTGTGAGGAGCCAATGGCTGCCTAGGAGGCGGAGCTTTTGACACTAACTGGCATAGAAACCGACCAATCAGAACCTAATCTGGGTGAACTGCGAAGGCAGAACCTAAGGTGGCGGCAGAGGAGGGGTTTGAAGGGCAACAGCTATTTGGTGTAAGGTGTAAGAAAGCGGTTCAATTTTTTAATGACCAGTTTGGCAGTATAGTGCATATGGCTGGATATCAGTCCAGATATAGGGATTATGTGTTTTTGACTGCCAAGAGCATCTCCTCCTGCTGAAAAAGGCTCCCCCTTCCCCATTTAAGCAATTCTATTCTATATAATTTATCTATACTACTAAAAGGGCACTATGATAATTAGACCAGGTCTACCAGCCATCTTCTGGAGATCCGACTTCCTTCCGGACAAAGCCATGGTGGTGGGGGCTGAGGCAGAGGAAGTTAGGGGTGATCAGGCTGGCAGGGGAGTGCAGTTGGGGGCAATCAGGCAGGCAGGCAGAGAGGTTAGGGGTGATCAGGCAGGCAGGCAGGTGATCGGTTAGGACCCAGCAGCCTCAGATTGCGAGAGGGATGTCTGAGTGCCGGTTGGGCATCCCCCAAGGGATCCTCAATTGGAGAGGGTGCAGGCTGGCCTGAGGGAATACCCCACCCCCCCCTGCAAGAATTTCATGCACGAGGCAACTAGTTAATATATAATAAGGTAGAATTAATATTTTGAATATTTTGACAATGCCTGTATATATCTTTACATAAAACTTGAGAAGAGCTTATTCCTTTGAAGAATTATTCTTTGACTAATTTAGAATAGTAGTTAGAATATGTTATTTTATTTGAGGATTCCAAAATAGTGGTGCAGTAAGTGGAAGCTACACTGACACTCTCCCAGGATCAAACTGAAATTACTATTAAAATACAAAAGAACCATCTGGAATAATCAATTAAAGACTACCTTAAGGACAGAAGTGGAGACCACATAGAGACTAGTAGAAAGTGCTGAGGTGAGAAAGGGCTAGCTGGGCTACAACAGACAGCAGGTAAAGTACTAGAGGGATATCTAAGCTGTGGGGGGATTCCACTGAGAACTCTGAGGACTAAACCCCAAGGTATGCCCCCTAGCCCAGGGCACCAGAACTGAGAAAGGTACCCACATAACATCTGTCTGAAAGCAGCAGGGTTGCTGTCTGGCAGGGAGAGGTGGCTGAAAATGCAGGCACCCTTTGAAAGGGCTAATGAGCCAATTTTTGTGCATAGCCACTCACCTTGGGACCTAGCATAGGGATGGCAGCTGACTAGAGCTGTGTGAACAGAATCTAAGGTTGGGGGCTCTGGGGGTAGAGCTCAGAATTAAGACACGCAGGTTTCCTGTGCTCAATTATTCCTTCATAGTGCAGAGGCCACTTTTCTCCAGCAGACTTTACTATACAGGCAGCTTTTGGCTGGGAGGGAAGAAATTGTCCCAAATGGTAGGAAAACCTCTCGTTCCACCCTATGGTCCAAAGCCTGAGGCTAATTAAAACTGAATGTCAATCAGATTGCCAGCAGAGGCAGGTCTCTGAAGGCTTTGACTCTTTGCTGATATGCTTATGGGCCTGAAGCTAGGAAAAGCAGACCTTGGTGTACATCTTGGTCCTTTCCAAAGGCACCTAAGACCCCGCAGAGGGAGCCACAAGCTGTGGATTGCCAATAGCTCCAAATAGGGTACTCAAGGCCAGTCAGAGTGTCTGTGCAGCATCCTGTACTAGATATTGGAATCATAACAGATCTACCTAATACATAGACACAAACCCAAACAGGCAGCCAAAACAGGGAGACAAAAAAACAAGCCCCAAATGAAAGAACAAGATCTCCAGAAAAAGATTGAAATGGAGATAAGAAATTTATCAGACATAGAGTTCAAAATAATGATGGCAAAGATGCTCAATAGCATGAGAAAAGATATAGTATCTATGAAAAAAGACCAATCAAAAATGAAGAATGACATAGCACTAATATAGAACACATTAGAAGGAATATACAGCAGATTAGGGGAAGCTGAGGATCAGATCAGTAAATTAGAAGATAAGGTAAAAAAGTCACTCATTGAAGAACCAAAAAGAAAAAGAAGAAAAACAAAACAGGAGGACAGTTTAAGGGAGCTGTGGGACAACATGAAACATAACAATATTCTTGTCATAGGAGTACCATAAGGGGAAGAAAGTGAGCAAGAGGTAGAGAACCTGTTTGAAGAAATAAAGGCAGAAAACTTCTCTAAGCTGATGAAGGAAAAAGTAACACAAGTTCAGCAGGCACAGAGAGTCCCAAGCAAGAAGAACCTAAACAGGCCCACCCAGACACATCATATTTAAAATGCCAAAAATTAAAGACAAAGAGAGAATCTTTAAACTAGCAAGAGAGAAGTAATTTACCTACAAAAGAACTCCCATAAGTCTGTCAGCTGATTTCTCATGAGAAACTCTACAGGCCAGAAGGGAATAGCATGAAGTATTCAAGATAATGAAAAGCAAGGTTTAAAAACCAAAATTACTATATCTAGTAAGGCTTTCATCCAAAATAAATCGAGAAATAAAGATCTTCCTAGACAAAAAAAAAAAGGCTAAAGGAGTTTATTACCACCAAACCAGCACTGCAAGTAATGTTAAAGGGACTGCTATAAAGAGAAGAAATATAGAGAGAAACATTGGCATAAATAATTAAAATGTCAATAAATAAGTACCTACCAATAATAACCATAAATGCAAATAGATTAAACACTCAAATCAAAAGACATAGGGTAGCCGAATGGATACAAAAACATGACCCAAATATATGCTGTCTACAAGAGACCCATCACAGAATAAAAGGCTCATACATGATGAGAATAAAGGTATGGAAAAATTTTTTCCATGCAAATGGAAATGAAAAAAAAAAGCTGGAGTAGCAATATTCATATCTGATAAAATAGACTTCAAATTGAAGGCAATAAAGGTCACTAAATAATACTACAAACAATCCAATTACAAAGAACCTAAATAGATTTTCAATTTAGGCATACAGATGGCCAACAGACATGAAAAAAATGCTCAAAGTGACTGATCATCAGATAGATGCAAATTAAGATGATAATGAGGTATCATCTCACACCTGTCAGAATGGTTACCACCAACAAATCAACAAATGACAAGTGTTGGCAAGGATGTGGAGAAAAGGAAACCCTAGTTCAATGCTGGTGAGAATGCAGGCTGGTGCAGCCATTATGGAAAACAGTATTGAGTTTTCTCAAAAAAATTAAATATAGAACTGCCATTTGACCCAGTGACTCCCACCACTAGGAAAGTATCCTAAGAAACTTGAAACACCAATCAGAAAGAATGTATACACCCCTATGTTTATAGCAGCACAATTTACAATAGCTAAGATCTAGAAACAGCCCAAGTGCCCATTAGTAGATGAGTGGATAAAAAAGCTGTGGTATATTTACACCATGGACAACTATGCAGCTGTAAAAAAGAAGGACCTCTTACTCTTTGAGACAGCATGGAGAGAAATAGAGAGCATTATCTTAAGCAAAATAAGTCAGTCAGAGAATGAGAAGTATCACATGATCTCACTTGTATGTGGAATCTAATGAATAACATAAACTGATGAACAAAATAGATCCAAAGATATCGAAGCATGGAACAGACTATGGAATCTCAGAGCTAAGTTGGGGGAAACTTGTATGCATATATGCATAACCCATGGATGCAGACATCAGGCTGGTGGAGCCCTGGGTGGGGGACAGTGGTGGGCTAGAAGGGATCAATTGGGGAAAAAAGGGGACATATGTAATACTTCCAACAAAAAAGATTTTAAAAGTATATTTTTATTATTTCTAATTAAATTCTTAGAAAATGCAAAATATCAATTTTTAGCACAAATTATATAATGCATTTGCTGATAAATTGTGTGAGTAAAATTGTAAAAAGTTATCAAAATTATATTAAATAAGCATGAAGATATTTAATATTAAAGATTAATGAATACATAAATAGCATGATTATATTACTAATACTATTTTTTATTTATATTTGTTTTCACTTAAATTATAAAGGTTATTTTAAAAATTAACATTAATTTATCATTTTTATTAATTCACTTAATTTTGCTTTAGTATTTTATGAGATTGATTCTCAACTATACTGGTCTTTATTATAGTTAATCTAAACCAGCAGTTCTTAACCTGTGGGTCGAGACCCCTTTGGGAGTCGAATGACCCTTTCACAGGGGTCGCCTAAGACCATTGAAAAACACATATATAATTACATATTGTTTTTGTGATTAATCACTATGCTTTAATTATGTTCAATTTGTAACAATGAAAATACATCCTGCATATCAGATATTTACATTATGATTCATAACAGTAGCAAAATTACAGTTATGAAGTAGCAACGAAAATAATTATATGGTTAGGGGTCATCACAACATGAGGAACTGTATTAAAGGGTCGTGGCATTAGGAAGGTTGAGAACCACTGATCTAAACAGTTTTGTTTATAATAGTCATTGTATTATTTTTGAATTCTGGCATCATGCATTGTCTTCCCTATGGATGTTGTAGGTTTTTATTTCCATGCAAATTAACATAATGCATAGGCACAACTAAATTATTAGTAAATCTATCTCAATACATTATATGTTTTAACTGAATAGATAATCCACTTTAATCATAAATAAATTAGGATTTGATTAATGACCCTGAAGTTTTAAATGAAAAACATTGTAGAATTAATAAATATGTTTCTCAGCTGCATGGAAAAAATGGGCTTTATTCAAGATGTAGCTGCTGGGATACAGCAATTTAAAACTCCAGAAAAATATAGTTTTTTGGAAACTCAACTATAAATTCTCAAAGCAAAACCCATAATATTTTAATTAGCTTTTATTGTGTTTAATACAGTAATAAAAGTCAGAAGGAACTTTAATATAAGCTCTTTGTCATTCCCCCCAGCATCCTAAAACAACCAATTACTTGAATTATTTATAAAATTTATTATGCAGGGCATGGCACTCTATGTGTAGACATTATTTTATGTAAATTTAATATATTATAACAAACAGTGGGATATAAAAATGCTTTCCATTATTTTTCATAAAAAGAGAAAAAATTTCTTTAGAGTTATGATTTCTTTTCTCTAGTTGTCTTCTGGAGAAAAAATTTTTATATTGTAATAATTTTATTATTTTTCTTAATAATTTTAGTAGATTTTAGTTTTTAATTTTATCTTCTGATTTTCTTCATCTTGTGGTCATTCTATATATTTCAATCACCCCATCTCTTTATTGGTGTCAATTCTTTTGTCTCATTTTATTTTACTTATTTTAATTTTTTAAAATATATATTTTTATTGATTTCAGAGAGGAAGGGAGAGGGAGAGATAGAAACATTAATGATGAGAGAGAATCATTGATCAGCTGCTTTCCTGCATGCCCCACACTAGGGTCTGAGCCCACAACCTGGACATGTGCTCTGACCAGAAACCTTGACCTCCTAGTTCATAGGTCAATGCTCAACCATTTAGTCATTCAGGCTGGACTCTTTAATCTCATTGTAGTTTCACATACTTATTTCATACTAGAGGCCCAGTGCTCAAATTTGTGCACGGGTGGGGTCTAGTCAGCCTGCCCTGATCATGGCCAATCGGCTGGCCAGCAGTGGGGAGGGGACGTCAGAGGTTGGCTGGCCAGCCCCGCCCTCAATTGGGGTGGCAGGGGCCAATCGGGGGTAGGCTGGCCCAGGGGAGGGGCCGCGGGTAGTTGGCCAGCTGGCCCACCCCTGATTAGGGTGGGCGATGCTGATGTGGGGGAAGGGCTGGCTGCGGGGAGGGGCCATGGGCAGTTGTTGGGCCAGCCCCACCCCCGGTCAAAGTCCTGGTCGAGAAAACAATCTGTATATTAGCCATTTATTATATAGGGTGTTTTCATTCGCTGTTGCTGACATTTTTGCCAGTATTGTTCCTTTCCTGTATTCTTAAGTCTCTCAGTAACATATACTTACTTATGTTCTGCTAAAGCAATAATAACAATGAACCTAACAGACATCATGAAAAGTAATTTTTTTTTTGTTAATCATCACCCTAGGATATTTTTTCATTGATTTTTAGAGAGAGTGAGAGGGAGGGGGAGAGACAGAGAGAGAGAAACATCGATGTGAGCGAGATACATCAATTGGTTCCCTCCCATAGGCACCCAACCAGAACCAGTCAAGGTACATGCTCTTGACCAGAATCAAACTCAGGACACTTCATTCAGTCTGAGGGCTGACGCTCTATCCACTAAGCCAGACTGGCTAGGGTGAAAAGTAATTTTAAAATAAATTCCTTCAAGGTTAATTTGTCATGTATATTTATATATAGTATTAGTCAAGGCTTCACTTGGTTATAGGACTCTGTCAAAATCTTCCAAATTTTATGGTAAGAGTGGCTTGATACCATTTTATCCTGATAAAGGACAATCCTTAGTAAATCCAAGGCATCCAAACATAAAATTTTCTTGGAGGCTCTCTACCAATATACATTAATGAGAGGTAGTTATTTAATCCAAGCTATTCCTACAAAAAGATTTTAGTTTTTCATTTTTTATTATATGTTTTTTATTTATTGTTTTTTAGAGAGGAATATAGATATAGAAACATAATAAGAAAAACATTATCGATTGGCTGCCTCCTAAACACCCCCAACAGGGAATAGAACCCAAAAACCGGTCATGTGCCCTGACCACAAATGGAACTGGTGGCCTCTTGGTTCCTGGGTTGATGCTCAACTACTGAGCTACACCAGCTGGGCCAGTTTTATATTTGTTGAACTGAAAGGCACAGGACTAATGAAATAATTTATGTAAAATGTGAAATAGATTGGCATAGTTCATGCTCAATAAATGTTTCTATCTCCAAATCAATTTTCTTAATTAATAAAGAAAAACAGCCAGTCACTCATTCTTACCAAGTATTAATAGCTATTTACTTTAGAGGAAACTACCCAGGACAAAATTAATTCTCAAAGATCATTTATACGAATGTGTTTCATTCTTTTTTTCCCCCCCCCGAGAATCAAATATTTCATTTGCTATTGAATAATTAGAACACAAAAAGTTGTAGAAATGTAAATTCCACTAATTGTGGCAGCCATGGAGGTGTGCCACTCAGAAATTCTGTTAAGAGAAAACTTGGCAGAGGATGGGAAGTGGTGCTCAGTTGGTTGAAGTGCCATCTGGCCATCTGTGCACCAAAAGGTGGTGGGTTTGATTCCCATCAGGGCACATACCCAGGTTGCAGGCTCAGTTCCAGGTCAGGGTGCTTTTGGAGGTGGGTATTTCTCTCTCTTCCTCTTTCTAAAGTCAATAAACACATATACTCAGGTGGGAATTAAAAATAAGAGAGAGAGAACTTGCTGTGAGAAGTAGAATTGCATCTTCTGGTTTCACTGAAGTATTCATGCCAATGCCACACTTTCTCCTGGCCACTCCTAGTGAACTAGTGAGCAGAGCTTCGGCAGGATTATGAACAATTTCTGTGTCTTGAGAGCAGGTAATCGTTGCTCTGCCTTGGCCAAGACTTTCTCAGAGCTGCACTGGAGGTTCCTCCTACCCGTCCTTCTTCCTACCTCACTCCTTTCAGAGTCAGCTATGCAAAGGGGTCTGAAGGCTCTTCCTACCTATCTCCACTTCTTTTTTAGCATTAACAGCCATTTCCCTCAACTCATTTTTTTGTTTTTTTGTTCTTCTAATTCCGTCTTGGAATCTGCTTCCCAGATGACTCAAACTGACAGACACACTACTGATTTGAGATTTTTATCTGACCCTTATTCCTTACTAAAAAATGTTCTCTCCCTAATAATGCCAAAGCTGGTTCACCAGAAATAAAATTATCTACATAAAGTCCAGCCGGAATGACTCAATGATTGAGCATCAACCTATGAACCAGGAGGTCACAGTTTGATTCCCAGGCAGGGCACATGCCCAGGTTGTAGGCTTGATCCCCAGTGTGGGGCACGCAGGAGGGAGGCAGCTGATCAATGATTCTCTCACATCATTGATGTTTCTCTCTCTCCCTCTCCCTTCCTCTCTGAAATAAATAAATATATATTTAAAAAATTTATCTACATAAAGAATATTGTATTATTACATTGTATTATTTAAATTCCCATGCCATTAAGTAAGGATGTAATAAGTCACCATATTTACCATGGAATGAGACCTCCACTGTTTTATTTTTCCAAATGAAAAGTACATCTCCACATTCTCTAATATAATGATGATTAATTTGAAAAATATGGTTAGAATCATCAAAGAGATGACTTCAGAAGTAAATTTTATAAAATCATAGATTTTTAAATCTATCCCTTTTTATCTGGAATTCTTTTTGATAATACAGTATATATCACAATATAATTTTATGTAACATAGAAAGTTTAATGTTTTTGAAGAACTCTATGGCACCTTCAAAATTATCCTGTATAGGTCCTTCATTTTATATAAGACCAAACTAAGATTCTGAAAAATTAAAGTAACCGTATTGTCAGAAACAGAATTAAAATCCCCCTCTCTTGAAAGCATCTTTTCATCAAAAGTGTAGTACTTGTGATATTGCTTTGATCAGAACACCAGTTGAAAGGGTTATACGTGAAGTTACCTCTTCAATCATTTCTCAATTAGACCTACAAATACTATACTGTCTCAGATCAAAAAAAGGCTGAAAAGTTATATACAAGTAAATCCACATGTATTAGAATTTCAGATAAAGGAAACTGGGGATTAATGATTTGCTGGTTATTGCAAACCTCGAGGTTTCCATGCCTAATGCTATGAAGGAATATTAATTGATGCAAAATGCCCTGCTTTATATCAAAAAGGACTTCTTTTCATCTTCTAAGAATATGCCAGGGCCAAGTATTAGATCTGATTTAAGTACTAAAGTACAATTTCCTTTCATCCCTATTTAAAATTATAGTGTCTTTACTCTAATTCAGTTGTTAAAAATATCATTTAAACATTATTTTCTTGAAGGCATAATACATTGTTTTGTTTTTTTAAACAAATTGCTGGTAAAATCATGAGATTAACAACATTTTATTTGATTAATATCCACTCATACCATAATACTTTGTTTTCTCCAAGTTTATGCTAATACACACTAATCTTTTAATCCTATAGAAAGCTACAAGTGTGAATTGGGTGGGGGAAGAAAATCCTGTGTACTAAATATATGTTAATGCCAGAAGATAGAAAATAAGCACACTGTTCTGTATGTAAATGTTATGAGGGCATGAAGAAAAACTTGTTGCTAAAATCTGTTTCAAAAGAGGATTTTGATTAATGATGAGAAAACATGGATTGTGGTCTCTGGGGATGTTCAGAAGCATCCTCAATGGTAATCTCAAACGCAAAGCCTATTAAGTAGATGTTGTCATGGGGAATAAAAATGGGGGAAGGGCGACAAGAGGAAAGAAAGGCCATATCCTCTTAGAATAATAAATAGAATGCAAAGTGCCCTTATAGAAATAAGAACATAGGAAAACACATATTCATTACTAGGAAATTCATAGAGTGATTGAATCATGGCAAAAAATAAAAAATTAAAAGAGAGAATAAAGGTTAAAAGCTGTAAGAAGCAAGCATAGTAGACAATTTTATGCACTTGAACACAATTTAATATAGCTCCATAAAATATTAACTAGAAATATTGATCAGAATATTTATTCTTAGAACTCATTCTAATCTATGAATCTCCAGATTACAACTTTCAAAACATTAATTATGAGTTTTCCAAAATTTAAATTACTTTATATTTTTTGTTCTAAAAGAACCTCATTTTAAAATTATCAAATATTGAAACATATAAAACAAAAAAGTAAAAGTAATTTTAAGACCCACTATTTATCTGTAAATATTGTTAACACATTAGAGAAAACCTTTCAGACATCATTCTATGTTACACAGACATAGAAGCAGATGATTATACAAAAACAGAACAGGATGTGTGCTACTTTGGAAATCTTTATGGCTAAAATATACTCCACGAGATCCTTCTTGTCTGTACATATTTGTCTCTTTTATACAAAGCGTTACATTTTAATAATCACTTACCATGTTCCAGGCATATAGCAATGTAAACAACAGACACATAACAGATGCTAATGATGCCTTTTGTAATAACCTGGTTATTATTTAACAGGAAAGGAGGATAGAGAAGGTAGATAATATACACATGCCATTATACAGCTTTGCCAAAGCGCTGCATTTAACACTCTCCAAGTCTGTTCCTGCTGATCCTGGGGGAAGGGACTAGGCAAAGGCAGTTTAGACATTTCCAGGAAGGTCAGAGTGATGTGGGAGGTTCTGCCCATCAGTCACACTTGGGAGTGAGTCAGTGGCCAGTGCCAGCCCAGAAACCTGAACATTTAAACTTCCAAAGGAAGGAGCAGGATCTCTTGGTTTTTACTCTCTCTCTGGCACACAGGGTTCCTGGCCCTCCTGGGGCAGGGAGATGCACGCCCCTATGCCCACATGGTTCACAGCCATGTGGGACCCCCACAATAAACGAATGGACTTCAATTGGCTTGGATACTGAACTACACCCGGCTGTGGCATGGAACAGAAGCTCTGGACACTGGCCTTGCTGTTAGCTCTGCTGGAACCCCAGCTGAGCCTCTTCCCTGACTGGCTCAAGTGGTAGGGACTTTGGAACCTGAGGAATGTTACTTCGTGCAAATAAAGCCTTTTTCCACATCTCATTCTCCAGTGGGGGCTGCTGAAAGTGCTTATTTCAGCAGCACCCCAGATACCCCAAGAACCTCCACCTGTTCTCATGAGCGACAGGGAAGTTTGCTTTTCCAGTAACACTAATAGCAGTTGGTTGTTATTATTATTATACCACTTAATTGTTAACAATATTCTGGAATCATTATCTCCGTTTTGGAAACAGAAACTTATCTCAGTTTATAAAATTTTTTCAACGTTACACAGTTACAATTTTTCCTTGTCTAATGTCATCAAATATTCTTAACATCAAATTAACGAATGCAGAGTATTTATCCCAAACTTATTTAGTGAATTCTCTACTTAAGAAGTGTTTATTTATATAATGTTTCATCACTACAAATAAAGATTGAATTTTTGCATTTAAACTTTTTATCTATTCAGAATAAACTCTTTATATATTTTCATGTGTGTGATCATTGTCTATTTTTATTATTCTATTATGAGGTTTCTATTTACTATTTTCAACATATTTCTATTGGGTTATTGGCCTTTTTATTGATTTATAAGAACATATATTGTAGGCATTCTAGGGTAACAGATGAGTAAGTTGTTTTTCTTGATGCATCACATTATTTGCAACATTTTAAACTTTAGTATGGGAATATCAAAAGGAGTTTTTAGGGGTGAAATAGGCAGGCTTAGGAAATTTTAGAAAATTAAGGAGTCCATGGAAAAATCACAGGGCTACAGAGCTGCAAAAGGTTACATTTCCATAAGACAAGGGAGCTGGAAACAGCAGAAGGTCTATATTTACAAAATAAAGAAGGAGGAAGAAAGCTCAAAGGGAATAGGTAAACAATAAGGGAGGAGGGGAGGAGAACCTCACACATCCCAAGTGAGGTTTGACCTTTGAGCTCAGGAGTTGCTATAGTGACCAAATCAAAGGGGAATAGTGACCAATCAGAGAGAATATTGAGGCACAAATATCTGCAGCCTTTATAACCTGTAGGTAAAAGGGACTCAGTGGGACTCTTCCCCCTCCCCACGTGGGAGTCTGTACTTGTTCTTCAATAAATTTCCACCTTTGCTATACCATCTTTTGTCCGTGGTTTCATTCTTCAACTCCACTGGACAAAGAGCCCAGGAAATCATCCTGCCCAGGGGAAAACCCCACATTCCAGTCTAACTTTCCCATTTCAATATGTATATATTTATTTTGTTCAAATATTATGAAGTGCATAAAACATGATTCATTATTTCTTCAGAAGGACCGTCTTTAATTTGGAAACATATGTGTATTATCTACTAATTTTTTAGGGGCTTAATTTTTAATTTCAATTTCACTGTGAATACAGTAATTCTTCATATAATTTTAAAATTTTGAAATTAGTTGTGGCCTGCTTAAAGAATCAGCAAGTTATTAATTTTGACAACTGTTCTGGGTACACTTAAAAATAGTATTTGTTCTGATATTGTTGAGCACCAGGACTGCAACACTAAGTTCTAAGAGACCAGGATGAAAAAAAAGCAAAGAAAATTGTGAATAACCAAAGCCTAACCAAAGTGGTATGGCAATAACTAAGAAAATGTGGGGTCTCTGTAGATATGTAAATAAATTGTACTAAGAATGAGGGTGGAATTATCTGTGTCACATGCTGTTGACAGGAGAGTGAAATGACTTGGATTTGTCATAGAGTCATTGGTAAGCGTAAGCTTTTAGAAGGTGGTAAAGAAATCATCTGAGTGGCTCTAATACAGAATGGAGAAGGAACTTTGGAAAAGAGATGTCTATATTTAATTACTTTATGACTATAAGAAGGAAGATTCATATTTCTATTATTTTATTGCCTTTCCCCAGAGTCTGAATTCTAAAGGAATCTAGAAAATTCTTCCTTTAGACATATAACTTCTATAAAGTCTTAGTTCTGTTATCATAATTAGCTAGTGATTCATGTTAATAATGGGAAGAAGAGCAAAGGGAAGGCCAGGCATTATGAGCATGGTCATCTGGGCAGCTTCATCAGGGAGCCACAGCTTCACACCCGCCCCAAGAAATCCAAGCATTGTCCCTCCAAGGGAATTAATACTCCTCCCTTCCCACCTCCTGGATTATTGGGGAGGGGAGTGGCATGGAGGGAGATAGGCACATGTGCAGTGAGGTCAGGGTGACTTAGGAAAGGTGTCTGCCTGTCAGTCTAACTTGGAAAAATTGTCTGGGGGGGTTGGGGGGTGAGCCACTGCAAGTCTGCAAATCCTCCTAGTTATAATCTCCAGACAAAAATGTATCTCTTGATTTTCTCTTGCATGCTTTTGCTCTGTGACCTGCATTTGCCATGCACCTCTACAGTTATGTGGCCTTATGCATCTGCATGGCTCAGGGCCTTCAGATCCCACATACAATGGGGTACAGATGGGAACACAAGCTAAGCTAGCCAGATGCTAGACTGGACTGGACTTTAATATGAAGTGGAAACTCTGGATAGTGGTGTTAATTCTAGCCCTGCAGAAGACAAGATTGGACTTTTTCCATAGCTTGCCTCAGGCAATTCTTTCCCCAGAAGCATTCCAAGATTCACTTCCACCAGTAACAGAGAGCACACTGCTGACAACAGTTCTAGATTAAACTGAATTAAGAGTATCAGAGATGAATTTATTATGATTATTCTTTTATTTCCAAGTGATCATTATTACTACTACAGTAATATAAATGAGCCTTCTATAACAACATAGAATACCTTCCCCTCAACCTTCAAACAAATACATCAGAGAGCAATTTTTTAAAATTTTTCCTTTGATAATTAGTTACTGATTATTTGGAAATCACACATTTGTTTCTGAGGAAATTATATTATTAAATTACTTCCACAGAATAATATCCAAGGTCAGAAATGACCTATTAACAGAAAACAATGCAACAATAACAAGAAAACAAGAAAAAGAACAAAACAAAGCCCTTAGCCATGTGATCATTTACAGAGCCCTTAACCATGTTGCATGTAAGAGCATTCTATCAATATTGTGCTCACAGCACATTTTCCCAGCCATGTAAGTTCTTGTGTCTATATCTTTTATTTGGGGTACTTTAACTTATGAAATAACTGTAAATAAATAGGTAGTAAGATTTTTCCCATAGAAGTGAGACCACAGGTGACAATTTATTCCAGGAAACTACACAGAACATAAGCAAGGTCACTCATTAAAAACATCATTCTTTCACAAATGTTGTGTATTTATACCTTGTTCTAACATACTGTTTTTATTTGAAATTCAACTATTTTTATTTTAATTTAAACAGTTATCATTTTGTAATTTGAAGTAGAGGATACAGCCAGTTTTATAATCACAAAGGCCTTTTGTAAGTATCACACTCTTTTGGAAGTATTGTAAAGAATCCTTCCACACACACAAATCTTTCCAACTCTGTGCTATATGCTATTAGCAAAATTATTTTTAAAAGTTCATTCCATGTGGTTGAGGATTTTTTTTCTGTTAACCTGTGTCATTTTAAATTTTATTTTGCATGGACAGTGCAGTGTGTCATTAATCTCTTAGCACTAAAGAGTCACCTGTAAGTTTTGCCATCTGTAAAATGGGATAACAATTAAATTTGTTCTCATATGATTGTTATTAAAGATTAAATGAGTTAATTTACTCCTAGAAAGGTGCCTGGTATAAAATGTGTTCAGTATATGTTAGTTATTATCTTACCATATATTATATTTGTTGAAACCTCAATATTTCACAATACATACATGGGGAAATATATATGATTGACTCATCCTACATAATAAAGAGGTAATATGCAAATTGACTGTCACACCCTCACACAAGATAGCCACCACAAGATGGCTGGCAGGGAGGGGAGTTGTGGGTGACCAGGCCTGCAGGGGAGGGCAGTTGGGAGGGACCAGGCCAGCAGGGCAGTCAGGCCGATCAGGCTGGCAGGGGAGTGGTTAGGGGGCGATCAGGCTGGCAGGCAGGAGAGTGGTTGGGAGCCAGCAGTCCCAGATTGTGAGAGGGATGTCCAGCTACTGGCAGTCGGACATACCCCGAGGGGTCATAGATTGGAGAGGGTGCAGGCTGGGCTGAAGGACGCACTACCCCAGTGCACAAATTTCGTGCACTGGGCCTTTAGTGTATAATATATTCCAATGGTTCATTATACATTCCATTTATTTTCACATCAACAAAACAAGTCTGGATATGAACACTTGGCTATGTTCTATTTTACTTTAGAGAATAGGCATATGAAAGCTTTAATTTCTTTCATTTTTTATTTTTATTTTGAGAATACTTTTATTAAAGCTGGGGACAGTGAAGCAAGGAAGGGCTTAGGACAGAAGAAGCAACAAGAGAGAGCCTGGTGGGGCTGCTTTGGCCCACTGGGAAGTCCAAAGAAGAGGGCGCTTCAGACACAGGTTCAGGGGATTAGCCAAGGACCAGCTGCTGCTGCCCATTGCCCAGCTGGTGGCAAGTCTCATGGGGATCCTTAGAGATTAGGAAATGGACACTTGAGGGGGAAGAAAGGTGTGGGTTTGCTCCTGGGAGAAAGAATGCCAAAAAGCTTTGATTTCAGTATCAATAATTTAAAATACCCAAACTACTGAGAAATAACTTAAAACTTCTCAGTTTTTAATTCTGCATATCAAATATATCAAATAGATTTGGAATTCCTTTAAAATACTATATCTATATCTATATCTATATCTATATATTTACTTTTTGAATCTATATTTACTTGATATTGATTTCAAGAGTTTGACTTTATAAGAGCTTAATAAAAATTACTTATTGTGAATATTTTGCATGCATTACTCTGAGTGCCTGCAGTAAATGTTCAACTACGTAATTAAATATGCTAACATAGTAATTACCTGTTCTAATTATGATACATAATTAGTATAAATGCAAATAATTTTATACTTACATGAAACATCCATGTGATAATAAAAATATATTACATTATTATTGAGGGTAAAAATGGAGAATTTAATAGTGAAGTGAATCAAATTTAGAAGAAATATACATTGCTCTCACAGTATGCCCTGTAATTCTCTTCTCTATAAATTAGCAGCTGTTTGTTTAACTAACTTAATTCTTACTGTTGTTTTTAAGCAGGGGTCCTCAAACTATGGCCAGCGGGCCCCATGCGGCCCTTTATCTGGTCTGCCGGTTGTTTTTGCAACCGCTGCCTGTTGCTTAGCAGCCGACTAGTTTTTTTTTAAACTATAGTCCAGCCCTCCAACAATCTGAGGGAGAGTAAACTGGCCCCCTGTTTAAAAAGTTTGAGGACCCCTGTTTTTAAGAGTTACAAATGAAAGAAAGATGAATATTAGGTTAAAATATTGGATTAAGTAATTTAAGTGACTGTCTGAATCACCCAGAATAATTAGTTCTCTAATGGAAAGGTAAATTTCCTAATGTCAACAGTGCCTAATAGGAGCTGTAATGTAATTGATTTTAGAAACACTTAGATGAACCATTTTAAAATTAAAATAATTATCTTTGATAGATGTTTCCACATATCTAAGAGATTTCTCCACAGCTAAGAGTAAGTCAATGCATTTATTTATTTAGAAGACTCTTATAATAGAATATGACCCTGCTTACTGTCAGTTTTTTGTGGGTAATGTGCTGTGATTTGTTTTTGAATGCTCACTATAGGAAATTGGTAAAAGCAGCTTTAAATTTTCACTGAGGTAAAATTATGAAGGCTATTTCACATAGTTCTAATCACATAATTATAAACAGTTATAAATATACACATATATAAATATATATGTTGTATAATTGAATAATTTAATTTATTCATGAATAAATTAAACCATATAGAAATAATTCTTGGGACCTAGCTGGTTTCACTCAGTGGATAGAGCAGTGGCCTGTGGACTGAAGGTTCCCAGGTTTGATTCCAGTAAAGAGCACATGCCAGAGTTGTGGGACATGCAGCAGGCAGCGATCAATGATTCTCTCTCATCATTGAACATGCAGCAGGCAGCCGATTAATGATTCTCTCTCATCATTGATGTTTCTATCTCTCTTTCCCTCTCAATTCCTGTCTGAAATTTAAAAAAAAAATTTAAAGAAATAACTCTTAGTCATATTCATGTGCTCACTCCTGTGTTAGTGCAGCCTTAGAATTGTTTCCTAAGGAAAAAGTACAGGGCAAAGTAAAACGACCTTAAATCAAGTCATCCTGAATGGCCTATTCAATGTTTTCAATAAGATATCAACCCCAGTTCCTGGAAGTCATACAATAATGATACAGTTGTCATTAACCTAGTTATTAATAAGAGGAAAGGAGCAAGGAGAAGGCCAAATATTATAGTATTATAGGCATGTCATTTGGGCAGCTTCACCAGGGAGCTGAAGCTTTACACTCCCCAGGGAGCCACAGTTCTATACCCCTACAGATTGGACGGGGCGGGAGGAGGAGGGGTGGAATTAAATGCATGCCCAGTAAAGTTGGGGTAACATAGGAAAGTTATTTGTTTGTCAGTTACACCTGGCAACAGGTCATTGGCTAGAATAGGTGTGGCTAGACTTGAGATATTTAATCCCTTAAACAAAGGAGTTTGTTCTCTTGCTTCCTCTCGCTTCTCCTGGGTGGCTCCTGGCTTGCAGGGCTCTGGGTCCTGCCTCCTGCATTCTTCCACATGGCTGCCTGCCATGTGGATCCCACACAAAATGGACTAAGGACTAGCCCAGTGGTTCTCAACCTTGGCTGCACATTAGAATCACCTGGGAATCTTTTTAAAATCCTGATTTCTGGGCCTCATCCTTCAGAAATTCTGTTTCTTTGTTACTCCGGAAAAAATTCTGTTTTGTTACTAATGTTGTGGCCCCACCCCATAACAAAGAGACAATTTCTGGAGGATGAGGCCCAGAAATCAGGATTTTAAAAAGATTCCCAGGTGATTCTAATGTGCAGCCAAGGTTGAGAACCACTGGATTAGCCTAATGCTGAACTGGCCCCAGCTGCAACATGGAACAGAAATTTTGGACACTGGCTTTGCTTTTAGCTCTAAAGCTAAAGCCCCAATTACACTTCTTCCAGGATGAGACTAAGGGAAATGGGACTTAGGAAACCCAGGGACGTAATTCCACAGAGACAGAAATCACTCATCCTCCCATAGGAGTCTCAAACAATTATTTTTCTCGAGATATTGCAAGGACTCCACGCCAGCACTCAGTGGGAAAGATGATACCCCACTTCCACTGATAACAATATGACTCTGCCCTTAATTGACAACACAGAATGTTGATACAACAAATGTTTATCAGCAAAGTATAATCCTTTGATAAAGTACATCGAACATATCTGGATATTTATTGAGAATTGCCCAAAGGAAATTAAGTCCATAGCATTCTGTAGGTAGTCTACATATAATCAAATCCTCAGAAAACAACATATTTAAATAATACCAAGTTAACCTGTCATAGAATCGCCTGGATTAAATGGTGTGCTTGTTTTCTGCTTGTGACATTGACCTTTATTTTGAGGTTATAAAAACTGTTTATCTCAACCTGGAAATGCCAAAGAAGCATCCTTAGGAAAAATTTCCTGTCAGTTTGAGTAAATTGTCATTGTACAAACAATCCTAGGTGAGTATTGGGTTCAGGAGTCTAAAGAAAGTTATTGATATTAAAATATTTTCTAGATTTAGAAAAAAACCTCACTCTAAATATAAAGTCCTCTAAACACTACAGAAGGGATCTGAGTAGAATCCAAATATAAACAAAATGGGATCATTTTTTAATAAAAAATTGTAATATAAGCAAGGAGATATAACACATGAAATATTAATCTATATTTAAATATAGGGAGTTCAATCTTCCTACTGTTTTTCTCTTTGAAATTTTGTTTTTTTTTTCTTTTTTTTTTTTGCATTTTAAGTTGAATATACCACATTGAATTTTCCTGCATTGTTTGCTCATTTTAATATCAATGATTTTGTTTTCATTTAATATTGAGATTTGTAAACTATCCACAGAAGGCTGCTGAGAATATATACGTGGTATCTATTAATGACTTAGTCTTAAATACAAACAGAAAGTTATTTTCTCTCATTTAAAAAAAAAATCAATGTGCCATGAAATTTGAAATATTTTGCTTTATATTTTGTTTTTCAGTATTTCAAAGTGCAGGTCACACTCTTGAAATATTGTTTGCCATGTCCTTGTAAAACAAATATGTTGCAGAGGTTGTAGGATTCAGAAAGCCTTCAGATATGCAAAACAGCAGTAATACTGTGCGATTGTTAGGACTTCTCAATTTTGTAGAGTTAATGTTATGAGTATTCTTCTGACATATTATTAGTTCACAGCATCAAGATATTTCCCCCAAAGTAGTTCAGAATCTGTGTGTTTTATGAAAATAGTAATAAACGGTAACCATCCTATAGTTTATAATCATAAAAAAGTAATTTTACTAATTTTATAGGTTTAAAAATAAGATTAGGCACCAGCTTATGTTAATATTATATCACAAATATTTTATCATTTATTTCACCTTTAAGCATGGCACAATACAATGAAATATGTTGAACTTTGAATAGTGAACACTACCAAAAATTTGCTTGTTTTTATTGAAGAATCTTGGCTTTACCTAATGTAAATTCATAATCATGCTATTTAAAAATAATAAATATCCAGGAATCTTTTTTAAAAAATGAATAATGTACAGTTAGAACAGTTCAGGCAGTTCTAAGCACTTTGCATATTAACTCATGTGAAATTGACAATATCACTATAGATTCTATTCTTATCATCTGCATTTTACAAATGAAAAAACTGAGGAAAAGGAGGAAAATTAATTTTAGTCAAAGTCATACATCAGTAGGTGGAAGGAGGAGGTACTAGATACAAAACCAAGACTATGTGAATGCACAGTGCCTGTGCTTAACCAAACACCACTTGGCTATTTGTCATCATTACTATAAGTTTATTCTATATATATAAGTAATTTAAGCACAGCAAATTCTTTTCCTTTATTTTCAGATAATACCAATTTCTATTTCACGTATTTTAGTTCTATTCCACCTTCAGAGGCATTGTGACTTTTATTTCTGTGCATAGACTTAATTTTTACCTTTTTGTAATTAATCATCTAATAACAAGACATAAACACACTTGTTCAATGTCCTCTGTCAAACCATTTATCTTTAACCCATAATTCATAATTTGTTTGGGCTTCTGTGATACAGACTCATGGTAATTTTGCATTTATCATCATAAAATAGCTATTGCCACCCATTACTTCTCAAGAGGCTAAATTTCAGTTTTGCACAGAAGATAAATTCTGTGCCTTTTAATGAATTTTCATTGTTTATTTTTGAATAATCTTTTAGTCAATGTTTCTACCTTTATTCTTTACTAATGCTTTTAAATTTTTCCTTAAAGCCTTAAAGCAAGTTTATGTAAAATCTTTTATCTTCAAATAGATTTTAGTAATTAAATGATATTCTTGTCATCCAAATTCATACTTTTTTAAATGGAGGAAACCCTGAATATAATGCAGAGAGGAGATTCTTACCCCTTTCGATGATTCCATTCAATTTTGAGTTTATCACTAACTTTTCTTTAAGGGCCATGAAGAAAGGTGTGGATTCATATGGAAATACTTTATTACAGAAAATGAACACATATTCAAAAGTTTGCAAAGAATAAACATCAATACAAGACAAAAGCATGAAGTCCCTGTATATAACAAGTATGAATGAGAATACAAATTGTACAAAAATTTTTCTCTCAATTTCTTACATTTGTGGGGAAAAATAATTGCCACTTACACTGGGATATTTCCCCCAGGACCATTTCAGGGCTTTTGATGACATTTATAATTAGGTTTTTAAGGAAATATGACATTTGTCCAGTAAGGGAAATTGGTGATTTCAGCATATCTTGATTGTTTTAGCACATCTTGTTTGCTTACTTTTGTTCCCACCAAATTAATATCTTGAAACTCAAATCACTAAGATGATGGTATTTGGAGTGGAGCCTATGGGAAGACGTGATGGGATTAGTGCCCTAATAAGAAGAGACATGGGAGAGCTTGTTTCTTACTCTGCTGTCTACCATGTGAGGAAAGGAGGAGGCAGGTGTCTATAAGCCAGGAAGAGATCCTCCAGCACTCAAGACCTGTGAAAAATAAATGCTTATTGTTTAAGCTTCTCACTGTATAGTATTTTTGTTATAGCAATCTGAACTAAGACACTGATTCACTCTGTTATTTGGAATTGGGACTGTTCCCAAATCATGGCTGTGCACAAGAGTGCAGATGAATAAAACTGTGGTTCCCTTAGGAAGGGAGCCATCTTAAGAATGGAATTTATGTACAGCAGAGCAGAAAAATAGACTCAGCCTGGGCCCTTAAAATTTTGTAATCATTATAGTCACTGTTACAGCCCTAATCAATGCTAATAAGATAACATAAAAAAATTTATAAATGCCTACAAAATATTGTATTAATTTACCTGAAAGGTCAAAAAGATTTCATAATAAAATTTTATTTTAAAAAAAATTCAGTACTTAGCAACCTTAAATCATTACCATAATGGAAATGTTTGAAATGTAGACTACCTTGAATGCTCGATTCATAAGAATTTTCACTGAGTTATAGAGTTTGGGATTTTCAATAGTAATAACCACTAAAATGGATATTAATTAAGATATCCTGGAGTAATGTTGTTTTAAAATACACTGAACCAGTTAAACATACATATTTATGGCTCATTTAGATAACACTACATTTTTTATTTCTCCATCATCTGATGATTTATATTTCAGATAATTTTATCAAATCATCTTTCAATATGAAAAACTATATAAAACCTCACACCCAAATTATTGTATATAGTATCCCCTGTACTTTTCTTCAATGCAACATGCTTTTACACACTGATGACTACCAAAAACAAATCCTTCCCATATCTAATACTGCAAACAGCAGCTTTTCTCCCTTTTTTGTTGAATGAATGTATTGGGGTAACACTAGTTATCAAAATTATATAGGTTTCAGGTGCACGATTCTGCAACACATTTTCTGTATTGTGTGTTCACTACTCCGAGTCAAGTCTCCTTTCCCCCTATACCCTCCTCCACCTCACTCCTCCTTCTTCCAGCAATCACCACACTGTTTTCCATGTCCATGAGTTTTATTTCTCTTTTTAAAACTCTTTTGTTCAATCACTCCTTTATACCATTTTAATTTAATTATTTTTCTTATTTTTTATGAAAAAAAAATAGTTAATGAACTCGGTCAAATAAAATATAAATTGTGTTACTTTACTCCTTCCCAAATAAATTCTATATTCAGAGAGTAATGCTGAACTAACCATTTTAAAAATCATGATCAATGTCTTTCGTAGTAATATTTTTAGTGAGTATATTATTATTTATTATCAATGTTTTCTTTGCTTAAAGGCAGCATTTTTCTACCAAAAAAGCCATAAGTGTAGGACAGAACCTACACACAGAACCTAGAAACAGAACCTAGCGAGAGAACCTGGCTGAAGAACCTAGATACAGAACCTAGGGACAGAACCTAGAGACAGAACCTAGCAAGAAAACATGGCAACAGAACCTGACTGGAGATCCGGGCTAGAACCTGGCTATAGAACCTGGCTGGAGAACCTAGACAGAACATGGTGGGAGAACCTGGATAGAACCTGGCGACTGAACCTGGCTGGAGAAACAGAACTTGGCTGGAGATCCTGGCTAGAGATCCTGGCTAGGCTGCTGATCAACTGAACGCTGTCTC
>NW_005370134.1:349330-362918 GCF_000412655.1 Myotis brandtii
CCACTGAATATCCTGATTTGTAGCAGTGATAAAATATATTTTATTAATATTAGAAGAGACTTTGAAAAAGTGTAGATATAATTAATAATTCATATTGCCCTGTTACCTGTAATGAATTAATTAGAAGTAGAAGCTTTATATACCTCCGAAGTCTTGTAAGGGCTAAGTCATCTTGGTTCATATTCTCTAAGGTATAAAATTCATGATACTTGCAAATAGCATTAGCTTTTTAATAGATAAAGAGTAACATATGAGCTTCAAAATAAAAACTTAAAAATGCTTCTGTGAAAAATCTGTTAATCAAATACAAACATACTTCTCATTACCTTTACCAAAGACAATGCTTTTTTTAGACATTTTCCTTTTATAAAATATTAAAAATGGAGTAACATAGTAGGATGTACTAAATTCCATGAATAACTCTTCTGATAAATGTATCTTTAAAAGCTGGGTAATATTTTAGTGCTTAAAAATGCATTCTTGAGTTGCAACAAATCAAAGATTCTAGAGGACAATAACAAAATAAAAGTGCAAAGCCTTGTGTGATGAGATAGTCCCACATCAGGTTTCACCTTGAAAATATATTGCAAAACATAGTGAATTGACCTTAACTTTAATGGTTACATGGAATTAAAGGTAAAGGAAATAAAGCCCACAGCCCACCCAATATAGAAAGTAAAATATAACCTATATAATGTTCAGATCTTTCAATTTAGTGCAAGCTTATACAAGGAAAAAACCTCAAGAAGCAAAAATAAGCAGTAAATAAACTTTTTTGTTTTCTACTTCACATTGGGTAAATGAAGAAAAGAAAAAAAAGATATAATTAAAAATACAGATTTTGCCTGACCAGTGTTGCTCAATGGTTGAGCATCAACTTATGAATCTGGAGGTCATAGTTTGATTCCCAGTCAGAGCACATGCCCAGGTTTCTGGCTCCATCACTGGTGGGGGATATGCAGAAGTGGCCAATTGATACTTTTCTCTCATCACTGATGTTTCTATCTCTCTCTCCCTCTCCCTTCCTTTAAGAAATCAATGTATATTAAAAATATCTTTAAATTAGCTGTTTTGTGTATTCTGGCCTAAATTTACAATATTTACATAGTTGCTAAACACATGGATAATTTTATCTTAAGTAGTCTCCAGTTGACATTGATTTAATGCAACCATTAGAAGGCAACACTCTATCCACTGAGCCAAACCAGTCAGGGCAACACATGGATAATTTTATCTTAAGTAGTCTCCAGTTGACATTGACTTAATACAACCATTAGAAGGCTATGGAATACATTTCAGAAAGAAAACAATTTTACATTGACCTTCACAACTTAAATAATTATTATGGATAAAGTTCCAAAGGAACTTCATAGCAAAATTCATATGACACTTAATTAAAAAAAACAAGAAGGAAGTGAGTTTGCAGTAAAAACAGACATTAGAAACAAACATGTGAAGACTTAAGATATTGATAATATGAAATAAAATATAGCTTAATATATTTTCAGGATTTTAAGAAGTAAAAGAATATTGATAATATGATGATTCAACAGGAAAATATGTAAAACAATTTAAAAATGTATAATATATGTGAAATATATAAGTACATATATGAAAAAATTTAACAGCCAAATTAAATATTTAAAGGATTAGATAAGCAGTATATTAGATGCAACTGAAATCAAAGGTCAGTTTACTAGAATTTAAGTTGAATTAAACTACTATTCAAAATGTAATCAGTAGTGTAAAATAAATTAAAAATGTGAAAGAGAAGTAAAGCAACATATAGGATAGTGTAAGTTGATTGAACATATGTCTGATCAGAGTTTCCAAAGGATCTAGAAAATGAAAAATAAGATACAAAACAAAACTGTTTAAGGAAGGAATGATATAAAAACTTTCAGAGTTGTCTTGAAGAAAAAAAACATTTCACAAATTTTAGATTCTGAAAAGCCAATGCATCTCAAAAATGGAAGAACTCAAAGAAAAGATCTTTAAAACAAAAAAGCTGTTATGAATGGGAATAGGAGAGTATTGAATATTGAGCACTGGGCTTTCTATTAAATTAGACCAGTGGTTCCCAAACTTATTTGGCCTACCGCCCCCTTTCCAGAAAAAATATTACTCAGCCCCTGGAAATTAATTTTTTTTTAAATTTTAATAGCAGTTACTCATTGCCCCCAAATGCACCTGTGGCCATCACTGCCCCCCTCGATCGCTGCAGCGCCCACGGGGGGGCGGTAGCGCCCACTTTGGGAATCACTGAATTAGACAATCACCATACAGTGAGCTGAGCAAAATTTGTTTTTGGATCTTGCAATTGGAAATATTTGTGTCAGTTCAACACATTTTGTATATCATTCATATCTCTGGAGAATTTTCTATATTTTTAAAATAGTGTAGATATCAGAAATTGCATTGCCATTAACCGCAAATAAACAGCTATAAATATAGCTGGTGTCAATTAGATGTACTCATGGGAATTCCATCTAGAAGAGAGACATGTGTGAAGGAAAGCATTTTGTGAATTTTATTTTTGTTGAGGGGACAATGTAGGCTTCTTCTATCTCAGACTGGTGGCAATTGATGTCTTTCTGTCACTTGGTGACCAAAATTAACAGTTCATAGCAGTTTATACTGTTGAATCTAAGAACAAAGTTCTTCAATCCAAATTCTAATCAATCCAACGAACCAGCAACTGATATTTAATAAATAAGATTTATGGCTGGCTAAACTTGCAAGAGTAGTTTTCAATGTTTGCTTCTAAGAACCCTGCTTATTATAGAAATTGACATTTATTGTAATTTCAGCTTTCAGACTCCAATGGAATGAGAATCAAGAATAAGTTTACTGTCTTTAATAAATCTAAAGAGCATGATGTATTCCTCTAGTATTTTGATTATGGGACTCTAGTAACCCATAGGGAAATGATCCTGTATAATAAAAGGCTAATATGCAAATTGACCAAATAGCAAGCAACGGGTCACTATGATGCACACTGACCACCAGGGGCAGACGCTCAAAGCAGGAGTGCTCCCACAGGGGGAGCGCTGCTCAGCTAGAAGCCCAGCTCACAGCTGGCGAGCACAGCCGCGGTGACAGGAGCCTCTCCCACCTCCATGGCAGCACTAGGGATGTCCTACTGATGGCTTAAGACATCAGTAGGACATCCTCCGAGGGCTCTTGGACTGTGAAAGGGCACAGGCTGGGCTGAGGGACCCCCACAAAGTGCACAAATTTCGTGCACTGGGCCTCTAGTTAATAACAAATTTCTTTAGATCAGCGGTTCTCAACCTGTGGGTCGTGACCCCTTTGGCGGTCAAACGACCCTTTCACAGGGATTGCTTAAGACCATCCTGCATATCAGATATTTACATTACGATTCATAACAGTAGCAACATTACAGTTATGAAGTAGCAACGAAAATAATTTTATGGTTGGGTCACAACATGAGGTTCTTTCTCTGATCTGCCAAAAAGCAGAACAAACCCTAAACTCTATAATTTATTTTAGTCATGGCCTAAAATTGCTGCAAATCACAAATAATATCCAACTAAAAATAAATGTAATCCCTAGCTTCATTGTATCTCTGATATAACAGGACACTGTCATAAAAAGAGTGGGAACTTGAGAATTGGAAAAGAAACATGTGCCAGCATTTATAAGATTGAATTGGTGAGTATCTATATCCCACTGAGGTTCATTTCCATAATAATCAGCCTTTCCTTTCCTCCCCTGTCCCACATGTTCCTTTTTCTCCTGCTGCACTAGAAAACCTTGAGACAATCTTGTCAAGAAATCAATTTTCCTCATGCTTCACACCCAATGCCACTGTTTCTAAATATAATTAGGGTTAGATTCCAGAATTTTCTCCATGTGAAATATAGGTTTCAATCCTGAAAAGAGAAAGCCCAAGTTCCAAAGAACTGCTATTTTTATTGTTGGAGAAGGTCATCAATATGACAAGACCCACCAGTTGACCCACAAGCTGGATTGGGGCAATTTGAGGCTCACCATTCCCTTCCCTGTGCTTAGAACCTGCACTATGCTTGCCTTTCCTATGCAGGAAGCTGCCCAAGGGTAAAGGCTTGAAAGAGTAGTGTGGTGATGAGACCATCTTGAGGGAGTATGTTACTACACCCAGTTAAGACCTCCTTTGAACCTGACTGAACCGAGTTAAGGACCCTATATAAACTTTTAAGTTTGGTGGATGGGTGCGGAAAATTACTTGTCTTGCAACCAACCACCCAATGCAAGTTCCATCAGTAAGTTTCCTGGCTCCCATGTTCATTAAACCTGCTACTTATCAAACTGAAGTGATCTGCCTTTTTCTCTGGTGTCTCCTGGTCTTCCAAATAGGATATTGACACACAGGAAACCCCCAGCCAGTTTTGCCAACCAAGATTTATATAAAACAAAATTCAGAAAATATGTATTTATACTGGTAGTATTAGAACAAAGAGAGGAGAAAGTATTTTATTATTTATTTATTTAATTAAATGTTTTAATTGATTTTAGAGAGAGAGAGGAAGGGATAGGGAGAGATAGAAACATTGATAAGAGAGAAATATCCATCAGCTGCCTCCTGCACGCCCCTTACTGGGGATGGAGCCTGCAACTGGGGCATGTGCCCTGACCAGGAATTGAACTGGTGACCTCTTGATGCATGGGTCCACGCTCAACCCACTGAGCAACACTGGCAGGCAGGACATATTTTAGATGAGATTAAATTTATTATGCCAGATGAAATTATCAGAAATTTTAGATAGAATATGATAGATTAAAAAATTCTAATTCTAATTATTTCCTGGTAGGTTGACTAGAACCTGAATTTAATGGCAGCTTACAATAAATAAAATTGAGATGCCAAAAAGTTCTTGATCTAATATGGAGCCAGTAATCCAAGGATTTAGATTATAAGGAACATTGAAGTGGAATTATCATAAATCATCAACTCATCCACCTCTCAAAAATGTCCCTCTAGGAGGCACAGAAATCACTCCCTTCATCTTGACTTAAACTTAAAGCATACATTACTGAGGGGATTGCCAGCAACACTGAAAAGCATTGCTACCAGTTCTTTTCTACGATCTAGTAAAATGCTGGTAATGATGCCATTGGAACAGATTACCAGATTTCAAATGGGATGGTGTTATGGGTGGAATTGTGCCCCTTCAAGTCCATATGTTGCATTCCTAAACTCCAGGACTTCAGAATGTGATTTCACTTGAAGATGGGGCCTTTAGAGAGGTCATTACGGTAAAATTAGTTATATAGGTTGGCCCTATTCAATATGACTGGTGTCCTCATAAAAAGAGGAGACTAAAATACAAGCACATATAGATCAAGGAATGCCTCACAAGTACAGAGTGGGAAGATGGCTGTCTGCAGGACAAGAAGTGAAGCATCAGAGGAAACCAAACATGCTGAAACCTTGATTTTATACTTCTAGCCCCCAGATTGTGAGCAAATAAATTTCTGCTGTTTAAGGCATCTAATATGTGCTATTTTGTTATACTAGCCATAGAAAACTAATACAGTTGGGTAGATGGATACTAGCTGGCAGAAACCAATTAACTTCACTTAACTACCAGAGACAAGGTAAATGCTTATTGTCATGCTATCCAGGAACAGACTACAATCTGAGTCCTCAGATCTGACCAGACTTGGATAATAGCAAAAAATATAGCAGAGTTCTTAGGAGAAAAATATATCAGATTCCACTAGTCTTACTTGATGTGTATAATTTTTAAAAATCTGCAGAAGAAAGACTTGGCTAAATCTGAAAATATACATTAAGGATCATCTTATAATACCTAAACCTTGATTAAAGTTTAGAATAACAAATGTTGAGAAAAGACTGTGATAAAAACCTAAGATTGTGTGGTAATGTTTTCTCATATTTTTTTCCAAAGAAATATGTATTTTTTACCATAGATAGTATATTGGGGAAAGGGTAATAAACATACATTTAACTAATCATATTGAGAAATTTAGCTTTGTACTCCCAATCATCACAATGCACACTCAAAATGTGCAATAAAGAAGCATTTCCATGGGCAATGGTTTCAGATTTGGGAATTACGCCTAAGATTAATAATACAGACTTCCCACCCTAACCAGTTTGGCTCAATGGATAGAGCATCGGCCTGCGGACTCAAGGGTCCCAGGTTCGATTCCGGTCAAGGGCATGTACCTTGGTTGCAGGCACATACCCAGTAGGGAGTGTGCAGGAGGCAGCTGATCGATGTTTCTCTCTCATCAATGTTTCTAACTCTCTATCCCTCTCCCTTCCTCTCTGTAAGAAATCAATAAAATATATTTTTAAAGAAAAAAAATAATACAGACTTCCCTTTACCAAGCTTGACCTTACTCATGCCAATGCTAAGTACCCAATCTGTCAGAAAGTCCTGCACCCAGTTCTATGTGTAACCATATTCATGGGGAACCAGCCAACCACCTAGTGACAGGTTAAAAATATCGCAATACCATTGTATCATTCACGGGCAGCAATTTTATGTCATTTAAATTATATTCAGGGTTTTATTGGACTTTCTTGAATAGATGTCTTGGCTAATAAAACTATCTGTGGGATTACTAAGTACCCTAATCACCCTTACTCCTATACAACATTGCTTCTGTTCCTGTATAGCTAAGGATAAGGCGATTAATTAATTAAGGCAAATGAACCCAGTTAAACCTTTGGTAGTACTGTCTAACTCATCCATCAGAAACAGGACCTTTTGTAGCTATCACATAGTTACAATTCTAGATGCCAGTGTGAAATGTTAGTTTGCTATTTTACTGGATGTGTTATATCCTTTGAACCAGAAATTGATGCACTGTCATGTCTTACTTATAGACAAAACACAGGTTAGGAACTAAGAACATGGAATTGGAAGTGGCACTTTTCACTATAAAGTTTAATATCTCATTTAACATTTACTTGTTTATTGTTTCTATGACTTCAGGTTTTGGGGGTTTGGAGAAAGGGTCTGCAATCTTTGGTCAATGAGACCAACCTAGCCTACCATCTGTTTTTGTAAATTTTATTGTAACATAGCCTCAAGTGTTTGTTTATGTGTTACCTATGCTTTCCTATAGTAACACCACTGAGTAGTTATAAAAAGAGACCATATAGCCCAGCAAGTATACAGTATTTCCTATCTGACCTTTGACAGAAATAGTTTGCCTACCCCTGGCTTAGATTTCATAGTATCTATGGTGGAAATGTATTGAAAGTGCCCTCCAGGGAACACTACAATGGCTTCATTGATGTCATCTTCCAGTTTGGAGTACTTTATGCCATTGTTTGAAGTTGTAAAATGAGGGATTTCAGTTTTGAAGCAGGCAATTAATTGTACTTATACAGGAAACATAATGAAGGAATAGAAAGTATACTTGGAACTGAATAATATAGGTATTTGGAAGACTAAGTAATCCTTTATGAGAAAGACTCGCATGAATTCATAGCCTTCATGAATGAAGGTTTGGAGCAGCCCATCAGGTAACAATTAACTGAAGTGCTGTCTGTGAACAAAGGGAACCATGGGCCGGATAGTGGAGAAAGAAGGCATAAACAGCAATTGTTGTCATTCAAACAGTTTCCTGTGGCCTCATACATTGATGTATAAATCTTAAATGATTTTCTTTCCCCTCAGTTTACTTCTATTTTAGATGCTTATTTTAGTAGTGATAAGTTTTAAAATTTTTATATTGAAGAATATGAAAATAGAATTTAGAGTAGAATGAGAGGAAAGTGGGTAATACTCAGATATTTTGAGAAATCAAAACTAAAATTTGGTTTTGAATCAGTAAATGATGAAACTTTAGGTTGTCCCACTTTTGAGAAGTGAGTAATCAAGATGACTGCATTCCATAAATCTGGATAGTATCCTTCACATTTTATTAAATGTAAATGTTACCATATAGAATAAAATGTGAATAGAGAACCCTATTTAAGTCATATTCAACATGGTGGCCTGGAAAGTCAGCACATATATTATTATTATTTTCATAAGTGTTACAATATGTAAGGTAGAAATACCTTTTGTTGCTTTTGCTCTGGTTAATACTGTTTGAAAATTAAGTATTTATAAAGTGTGTAAAGGAATGTTGGACTCTAATGAACTTTTGTCACCACACCTCACCATTCTTTATTATGAAAGATCTCTCTACCCTGATTACAAGATAATGTTCTTCTTTTCCAACATTCTTTGAAGATAGCACACAGGTAAGTTATTTTGGCACTCAACTAGATACTCCCAAACAAAGTTTACATTCAGAGCAGAGCAATGTCAGAAAGCAGGGACCACATGGAATCTGTGATTTGGTGAAGAGACAAGGGCAGCAGTGACTGAAATTTTGTGCTGAGCTCTGGCTGCAGTGGATGATAGCCTGAAGACAGGGTTGGGCAATGTTCTCAGGTGCATATCATTCAAGTATGACTTTCTGTCCTCAGGGAAAGTCTTGAATTGCCTAATATTTTCATTAAAATCCTTCTTCCTGAACTATATTGGGTGGAGTTTGTTTTGTAAGAATCCTGCATCAAACAACACCTTTACTTAGTAGTGTTTGTGATGGAATAGTGAGCTGAACTGCCCAGTTATAGAGTAACACATTATTTTATGCATAATTTATATTTTACATGTGTCTCTATCCTGCCTACTGGTACAATGCATGGGAGCACAGGTCCTGATCCTGCCATAGTCGCTTTACTAACTGTTGGGAACTCAGTTCCTTCCTCCTGCTCCACTATGCCAACTGTTGGGTCCAAGCCCCTCTGCCAGGGACTGGACCTTCTTGGACTCCAGGTAGTAGATGGAGAAGCCGTAAGAAGTTGTGGGTGTATAGGAAAGTCTTTATTGTAGAAGCCAGTGGCCATGTAGCCATTGCTAACAAGAAGCCACTAGATAAAACAGTTCTTCAAAGCAAAGTCCCATACAGTAGGTAGCCACACACCAGCTGTTTCACAATACATCTTTCCTACATAGTAGCAGAAGCAGCCTCTGTACCTGCAGCCATTATCTGAGCAGTTACCCTGCCTCTAGACCAGCCATGGGCAAACTACGGCCCGCGGGCCGGATCCGGCCCGTTTGAAATGAATAAAACTAAAAAAAAAAAAGACCGTACCCTTTTATGTAATGATGTTTACTTTGAATTTATATTAGTTCACACAAACACTCCATCCATGCTTTTGTTCCAGCCCTCCGGTCCAGTTTAAGAACCCATTGTGGCCCTCGAGTCAAAAAGTTTGCCCACCCCTGCTCTAGACCCATAGCTTCACATAGTAGCCACATCTGAGCTCACTCTCAACAGCCTCAACGACATACTTAATACTACTTAGACAAAAAAGGCCTTTTGCCAAATCATTTGGGTTATAGAAGGGCACATGTGCACAGTGTGCCATGAGATTTGTTGCATCCTTGCACCTGTGTATAGTTCTTGGACACCCTAATTAAGATCCCGACATTCAGAGTGGCCTTGAACATCCAGTGTATTCTGAACAAGGCTTCAATATTCTAATTGGCCTTGAGCATCCAGCATACTCTGGCATGGTTGGCATGGTTATACATCATGTAATTATACTGACATTGCTTATAATTTCTATACATCTGAAAAAATGAAAAATAAAGATTTTAATTCATCTCAGTAAAAATATTATGTTTTATTAATCAATAAACATCTTATCTACCTGTTTATTATTATTACTAGAGGCCCGGTGCATGAAATTCATGCGGGGGGGAGGGGGTGTCCCTCAGCCCAGCCTGCATCCTCTCCAATCTGGGACATCCCTCTCACAATCCAGGACTGTTGGTTCCCAACTGCTCGCCTGCCTGCCTGCCTGATTGCCCCTAACCACTTCTGCCTGCCAGCCTGATCACCCCCTAACTGTCCTCCTCTGCAGGCCTGGTTGCCCCCAACTACCCTCCTGTGCTGGCCTGGTCACCTTTAGCTGCCCTCCCCTGCTGGCCTGGTCCCCCTCTACTGCCCTTCCCTGCAGGCCCGATTTCCCCCAACTGCCCTCCTTGCAGCCTGGTCCCTCCCACTGCCCTCCCCTGCTGGCCTGATTGCCCACAATTGTCCTCCCCTGCTGGCCATATTTTGGTGGCCATCTTGTGTCCACATGGGGGCGGCCATCTTTGACTACCTAGGGACGGCCATCTTGTGTATTGGAGTGATGGTCAATTTGCATATTACCTCTTTATTATATAGGATTATTTTTTTAATCCTCACTTGAGGATATTTTTCAATTGATTTTTTAAAAATATATTTTTATCGATTTCAGAGAGGAAGGGAGAGGGATAGAGAGATAGAAACATCAATGATGACAGAGAATCATTGATTGGCTGCCTCCTGCACGCCCTTTACTGGGGATCAAGCCCTCAACCCAGGCATGTACCCTTGACCTCAATCGAACCTGGGACCCTTCAGTCCACAGGCCGATGCTCTATCCACTGAGCCAAACTGGCTAGGGCTCCATTGGTTTTTAGAGAGAGTGGAAGGGAGGGAGAAAGAGAGAGAGTGCAACCAAGGTACATGCTTTTGACTAGAAACAAACCCGGGACCCTTCAGTTTGTGGGCTGACACTCTAACCACTGAGCAAACCATCCAAGACTATCTGTTTATCGTCTAATCTAATAATAAACAAACATGCCAATTGACCATACCTTCGCTACTCCTCCCATTGGCTAATCAGCACGATATGCAAATTAACTGCCAACAAAGATGGTGGCTAACTTGCATACTGCAGGCAGATCCTGCTGCGCTGACCCTGGGCGGGATCAGGGCCTGCCGTGTCGTGTCTTGGGCGGGGTGGGCGGCAGCAAGATCTGAGCGGCCGCTCGCCCCAGCGCAGGATCCGGACCTGCCATCTGCGACCAGGGGAGACGGGGCAGACACTGCGGGATTGGGCGTGCCATCTGCCACCTGGGGAGCAGGCCTAAGCCAGCAGGTGGTTATCTCCCAAGGGGTCTCAGACTGTGAGAGGGCACAGGTTGGGCGGAGGGGCCCCCCTTCCCTGCCAGTGCACAAATTTTTGTGCACGGGGCATCTAGTCTTATATAATAAAAGCCTAATATGCTAAGTGTTTGACTGTTCATTCAACTGGTTGACCAGTCGCTATGATGCACACTGACCACCAGCGGGCAGACGCTCCAACTGGTAGGGTAGCTTGCTGCTGAGGTTCAGACAATTGGAACTGGGCTAAAAGGGCCAGAAATGCCCTGGAGCCTTACTGTGGTCCCTCCTAAGCCCCAATTGTGCAGCGGAGGTGTCCCTCGGCCTGGCCTGCACCTTCTCGTAATCCAGGACCCCTCAGGGGATGTTGGAGAGCTGGTTTTGGCCCAATTCCTGCAGGTTAGGCCGAGGGACCGCACCAGTGCACAAATTCATGCACCAGACCTCTAGTTTAATATAAACACTATCACTATTGAAACATTAACTCACTCACATTAGAAATATCGCTTGAATAATTGAAGCAGAAAATTGAGAAAAATAGTCAAATTCATACTACTGTCACAATTCACTTCGACACAATCATTTTATTTAACTTTTTGATTATTTTTCTTATTTTAGTTAAATTTGATTTATACTGTTTAATGGCAGATATCTGGTAAAAAATTAACAGTCATCTTGTATATGGTATTTTATTGATATTTTACTTCATGTGCATGAATCTAGCATTCTAATTTTCGTACTTATCATCAGTGAATTGTTATTTTAAAATCTTGTTTGTAAACTACATTTAAAAGAGTAAATATGTATAAATAATGTTCATGGCAGTTTTCCAAATTAATTAACTAATTAACACACCATATGTGACAGTCTACAAATACATGTATCAATGAAATGGCATCTGTGTGTTTGTGTTTGTGTGTGTGTGTGTTGAAATAGGAATGATTAGGATGATGAACACCAATCCCTTCCTTTGTATGTAAAATTTTAAGATATCTGTAAGAATGCATAATGAAGGGATAACACGCATTAAAAGCTACATTATGCTTTTAGAATCTTTAATTTAATGCCTCTCTAGATCCTTATTAATGATAGAAAATATAGCTGATGTAAATTAGCATATTATTTACATTTTATACAACTGTAATACTATTAATGGGCTTTTATAATTTAATATATAATAATAATAATATATTAAACCAAAGATATAATTAAATTAGCCTTTAGTTGAAAAAGTTTTAGTTTAGAAAAATATTTCAATATTTTTTTTTTCAGTTAGAAAAATTTAATTTTGGTCATTATTTTAAAGTGCATCAGTTAATAATAATATTAAACCAAAGATATAATTAAATTAGCCTTTAGTTGAAAAAGTTTTAGTTTAGAAAAATATTTCAATATTTTTTTTTTCAGTTAGAAAAATTTAATTTTGGTCATTATTTTAAAGTGCATCAGTGCCCTAGATGGTGTGGCTCAGTTGGTTGGGTGTTGTCCCAGGCAGGGTACATGCCCAGGTCTAGGCTACCAGTATATCCCCAGAGATATAAGATATATAGATATGGTACTGTTTACCTACTGTAAAATAAATAATAAATAAATAAATAAATACATAAAATGCATCAGCTTAATTTTATCTGAATTTCAATACAATTATTTTCTTTTTAAAACACCAGTATTTGTTACTGTCAGCCTCAAGCTCTTCTGATCGAAGTAGTTTTCAAATATGTTATATAAAAGAGGTTGTAGTTTCATTTTATTATATGTAGGCATTCTAATGAATATAATAAAATTTACTTATTCTACCACCTATTATGTATATTACTGTAGGTATACAATAGGCAATATATTAATTAAAAAAAGACATTCATGATAAGAATAAGAAGCATAAAACTGTAATGAAAAAAGAAATAACTGCCCACTGCTTTGCTAATTAAAACATAAAATAAACAAACTTGAAATGCTAAAAGATGGTATAACCTTCAATTCTACTGCCCAGTCAGCCAATAAAACAAGATTCAATAAAGTAATATAGGCAAAGTGCTGTCTATACCAAACATATGTCTCCCCAATTCATATCTTATATTGAATGCCTGCAATTTCAAAACAAACAAACCAAAAGCAGTAAAAAGATAATAATAATAATAATAATCTACACTAATAAAAGAGAAACAAGGTAATTAGCATACGACCGCTACCCTTTTCATTGGCTAATCAGTGAGTATATGCAAATTAACTGTCAGCCAAGATGGCGGCAGGCAGCCAGGCAGCTGAGAACAGGATGCTTGGTTGCCCCAGCGATAGAGGAAACCAAGGTTCCCGCCTGCAGCTGCGGGGCTCTGAGCTCCTGAAGCAACAGCTCCAAAAGATACAATGTTTCAATTATAGAAGCTAAAAGATGGCGGTTAATCTGCATACTCAGGCTCCAAGCGGTAGAGCGAAGCCAAACAGCCCTGAAGCCGCAGAGCAGAGAGGCTTCACTGCCGGGGGATCAGCGGAGCCGAGAGGCCTCCCGGCCCCAGGATCAGCGGAGCCGAGAGGCCTCCCGGCCCCGGGATCAGCGGAGCCCAGAGGCCTCCTGGCCCCGAGATCAGCGGAGCCCAGAGGCCTCTCGGCCGCCTGGATCAGTGGAGCCCAG
>NW_005370134.1:363809-365431 GCF_000412655.1 Myotis brandtii
GCCGGGCTGGGGGACCTCCCTCCCCCCGCCCCCCGAGTGCACAAATTTTTGTGCACCGGGCCTCTAGTCTTATATAATAAAGAGATAATATGCAAATGATCACCACGCCCTCATGCTGTCACACCTTAATGCAGGGGTCCTCAAACTTTTTAAACAGATGGCCAGTTCACTGTCCCTCAGACCGTTGGAGTGCTGGACTATAGTTTAAAAAAAAACTATGAACAAATTCCTATGCACACAGCGGCGGCAAAATCACCCGGTGGCCCGGATAAATGTTTTCGGAGGGCCACATGTGGCCCGCGGGCCGTAGTTTGAGGACCCCTGCCTTAATGGCTCAGACACTCACCACTGGGGAGAGAGGAATGGGGACCAGCCAGGCATAAATGAGTTCACGAGAGAGGAATGGGGACCAGCCAAGCTGTGGACTGGGAGAGGGACAAGCTGCCCATCCCGCAGTCCCAGATGCCAGCAGCTGAGCCCACACCTGTGGCCCGGGAGAGAGACAAGCCACATGCCCCGTGGTCCTGGGTGTCAGCACCTGTGCCTGCAGCCAGGGAGAGGGACAAGCCACCTGCCTGCAGTCCTGGGTGTCTGCAGCTGAGGCCTGTGTGAAGCCGGCCCAGATCCTGGGTGCCTATGGCCGGCCAGAGTGAGGGAAGCCCAGGTCCCAGGTACCTGCGACCAGCTGGAGGAGGGAATCCTGGGTCCCGGGTGCAGGGTGAGACAGAGGCAATTAGGGGTGATCAGGCCAGCAGGGGGGCAGTTAGTGGCAATCAGTCCTGTAGGGTAGCAGTTAGGTGTGATCAGGCAGGCAGGCAGAGGGCTTAGGGGTGATCAGGCAGGCAGGCAGAGGGGTTAGGGGTGATCAGGCAGGCAGGCAGAGGGGTTAGGGGCCAGTGGTCCCAGATTCCGAGAGGCAGTCAGACATCCCTGAGGGGTACCAGATTGGAGAGGGTGCAGGCCGGGCTGAAGGACCCCCCCAGGCTCTAATTTCATGCACCGGGCCTCTAGTAATAATAATAATAATAATAATAATAATAATAAGGTTCTGTCAAAAGTGGGGTGCAAACCCAATCTTACGCATACATAATTTGCAAGAAAAATTTCAAGAGTTAATGACATTTAACTTATGTTTTGTTAAGGGAAGAAAAATTAGAGATTCTTGTGTTGTTTAGGTTGTACTATAACACAGACATATTTTATATTTCAGAGTTTATGATAATTCTAGAGGCCTGGTGCACGGATTCATGAATCAGTGAGGTCCCACAGCCTGGCCTGGAGGGATTGGGCCGAAACTGGTTCTCTGACATCCCCCTAGGGGTACTGGATTGCTAGAGGGTGCAGGCCAGGTCGAGGGACCCCCAACAGTGCACGATCAGGGCCAGGGAGGGACTGAAGGAGGGCTCCAGGGCATGTCCGGCCCGTCTCATCAAGTTCCGATCAGGCGGACCCCAGCAGCAAGCTAATTTACCAATCAGAGCATCTGTCCCCTGGTGGTCAGTGCACATCATAGCAAATGGTCGAACAGTCAAATGGTTGGATACTTAGCATTTTAGGATTTTATTATATAGAACTAGAGGCCCAGTGCACAAAAATTTGTGCACTCGGGGCGGGGGGGGGGG
>NW_005370134.1:365798-380756 GCF_000412655.1 Myotis brandtii
TCATTCTGCTGTTTGGGTCAATTTGCATATTACCCTTTTATTATATAGGATAGAGGCCTGGTGCATGGGTGGGGGCCGGCTGGTTTGCCTTAAGGGTGTCCGGATCAGGGTGGGGTTCCCGCTGTGGTGCCTGGTCAGCCTGGGTGAGGGGCTGAGGGCTGTTTTCAGACTGGCCACACCCCCTTCAGGGTGGGGGTCCCTGCTGGAGTGCCTGGCCAGCCTGGGTGAGGGGCTGAGGGCCGTTTTCAGGCTGGCCAAGCCCCCCAGTGGGGACCCTCACCCCATGAAGGTGTAGCCATCCTGGGTGAGGGGCTGATGGCTGTTTGCAGGCTGGCCACAGCTCCCAGCCACCCAAGCTCCCAGTGGAGGCTGGCTGGAAGCTGGTATCTGGGATTTATTTATCTTCTATAATTGAAACTTTGTTGCCTTTAGCGGAGGCCACAGCCGGCCAGGGCGGGCAAATCTTGGCTTCCTCCATCGCTGGGACAACCTAGCCTCCTGCTTGCTCCAGCTCCGTGGCTGCCGGCCGCCATCTTGGTTGGGTTAATTTGCATACAGTCGCTCTGATTGGCTGGTGGGCGTGGCTTGGGCATAGCATAGGTGTGGTCAATTTGCATGTTTCTCTTTTATTAGATTAGATTCGTATAAAATTAGAAAAGATAAACAATTAGAATATAAGGCATTCAGAGTTTAAAAATTGATTTTAGAAGAGAATAAAAGTTTATGTAGTTCAAAATGTTTCAAGATGATAAAAAGACACTTACACATAATTTCATAAGGACAAGAGTTATAACAGGATATACGAATACTCTATCAATTATCTAATATAATTCTTCTGTATCATTTTTATTTTTCCTTCCTGCACCTGTATAAAAATGATCTTCACATATTTCTAGAATTCCTATGGTTACAAAACTGCTTTTTCCCTAGACTTAACGGGCAACATTAAATCTTTGACTAAGTGTAATGTTTTCACAATTTTTTTCTAGGTTCCTTTTAGGAATTTAAAGTATCCTTTTTATTCCTAATACTAGAGGCCCGGTGCACAAAATTTGTGCACCAGGGGTGGGGGGTGGTCCCTCAGCCTGGCCTGCAAGACGCCAGCATCCCTCTCCCCGGCCTCTGTCCTGAGGCCCCTTCCCTCCTGCCATGTGGCCAGGGCCCCTCCCCTCCCTCCATGCGGCTGGGCGTAGATGCTGGGCTTGCGTTGCCAGGGAAATGCCGCCAATGTCCCGCCCCAGCCACTATGGGCGCCACCATCTTTGTTGTGGAGTGATGGTTAATTTACATATTACTCTTTTATTAGATAGGATGATGATAATTTTTTTCTAATGAATGTATACTGGATTTTGTTAAATGCTTTTACCATATCAATTAATATGATGATGGTTTCTTTCTTTACTGTTAATATGGAAATTATATTGATTCATTTTGAAATTCTTGCATTTTCAGGATAAATGTCACTTGGTTGTTATGTATTATTATTTTATGTATTGATAAAATATAATATGTAGTATATTATACATTATATATTTATATATTGCTCAATTCTATTTGCTAATACATTGTAGGAGGATTTGCATATAGATTTGTGGTAGATAATGGTCTTTTTTCTTTCTGGTAATGTCTTTAGTTGTCATATTAGAGTAGCACTCTCGTGTTAATGTGTTTTAAGTGTTTCCTTTAAATTTCAGAGTTTGTGAAATATTTGTGTTATTTCTTACCTAGTTATTGGGTAACATTGAAAAATTTGAAGGCTATCAAATATCTATATATATAAATCTCTAAGCGACCGTTATGACCGAGTGACCGGAACAACTGGCTGGCCAGTTGCTATGATACGCACTGACTACCAGGAAGCAGACAATCAACACAGGAGCTGCCCCCTTGTTGGTCAATGCGCTCCCACAGTCAACTTCCCACAGCCCCTCCCCCCCTGGGCCAGCCTCCCACAGCCCCTCCTCCCCTGCCAGCTGGCCCCCCTGATTGGCCCTGATTGGGCGGTTGGCCAGTTGCTATGATACGCACTGACTACCAGGGAGCAGACAATCAACACAGGAGCTGCCTCCTTGTTGGTCAATGCGCTCCCACAGTCAACTTCCCACAGCCCCTCCCCCCCTGGGCCAGCCTCCCACAGCCCCTCCTCCCCTGCCAGCTGGCCCCCCTGATTGGCCCTGATGGGGGGACTGACGAACCTCCCATGGCTCCTCTCCCCCACCAGCCAGCCAACCTCCTGGGGTTCCTCTGCCCATCAGGCCCCCTAATAGTTGTCAATTGCCAGCCAAGCTGAGGGACCCCACCCATGCATGAATTTGTGCACCAGGCTTCTAGTTTTTGATAAAATACAAAATTTAGGGAACACAGTTACCAAAATATCAAAATTATTATTAGATAGCTAGTTTAAATTATGTTAATTTTTTAAGTTTTAAACATTCTTAAAATTTGATTGATGGTGGGCATCCAAGAAAGAGTTTAGTGAGATGCTTATTTTTAACTCACTATAAGTGTTTCTACCAATGATTTGTAGTTTAATTACTTTGAATGCATATTTATAAATACATGTATATAAAGATATGTCTTATTTTTTATAAATCTGTCGATTGCTTATTTTGGATTAGCAGAATATCTCAGCCTGTTCAGATATAAATATGAATTATGCATGTACCACAACCAAGTCTAAATATAGTTCTGCTTCATAGTTTTCCAAATTTAGTAAGGATGTTGTGCTTTGCAACAATACTGCTCCCCATCAAAATTTTAGTCATATTTTTACCACAAAAACAAATAGTTTTCTTCTTTCTTAACATTGAATTTTCAACTTAGTTTATAAAAAAACAGTTCATATGAATTTATGAAGTTTCACTTTCAAAAGAATGAGCTTCAAATATCTAAATATTGATTTCATGAGTTGAATAAAATTTTAAAAAGTTTACTAATGGAATTTATCTAACTGATTTTTTTTTTTGAAGCACATAATAGAAAATTGGCACAATATAATTATTGGCTAAGTTCTTATGAACCTAAAAGTGTCACAACCTTCACTTTATGTATATGCCAAATTAATTTTGAGAAAGTCTAAAATGAGCCAAATTAATTTAAAAAATAGTTATTTGTTCAATATAAAAAGTCATATTTCAGAGGAATTTGTAAATGTAATTTCACAGATGTATGCATCAAATTTTATTCCTAAATAGTTATAAACTTTTGACTAAGTCTGTGGTTTCTTTAGCAGGTTTATGTCATATAGTATGCATGTGATTTTATATATCAACAGAGACCTGATAGTGAATGGTCAACAAACATTTTGTGCAAGTTACAGGTTTTTGGGTTTGTTTTTTTTAAAATATATATTTTATTGACTTCAGAGAGGAAGGGAGAGGGAGAAAGATAGAAATATCAATGATGACAGAGAATCATTAATTGGCTGCCTTCTGCACCCTGGCATGTGCCCTTGACTGGAATCGAACCCAGGACCCTTCAATCCGCAGGCCGATGCTCTATCCATTGAGCAAAACCAGCTAGGGCTCAAGTTACAAGTTTATTTAGAATATTTTGGAAAAAGAAAATGTAGTTGATTTTTTTTAATGTATGGACTTTATTGGTAGATTGTGCTCATGTCTTCTAAAAGCTTTACCAAAAAGTTAAGAAGTATTACCAAAGAATGGAATTAATAAATAGTCATTGACTCAACCCATAAAACAAATGACAAAACTAGTATATTAAAACTAGAGGCCTGGTACATGAATTTGTGCACGGGGGCAGGGGTCTGGCCACCTGCCCCAATGGGGGCCAGCAGGGGGGAGGGAATGTGGGAGGTTGGCCGCTGGCCCTGCCCCTGATTGGGGGGCAATAGGGGACCAGGCTGGCCAGGGGGAGGGGCCATGGGAGGTTGGGGGGCCTATTGGGGCCCTGATTGGGCCGGTAGGCCACCGCAGTGCACGTCATAGTGACTGGTCATTCTGGTCATTCCAGTCATTCTGGTTGCTTGTCTTTTATATATATACTAGAGGCCCAGTGCACAAAAATTTGTGCACTCAGGGGGGGAGGGGGTCCCCCAGCCCAGCCTGTGCCCTCTCGCAGTCTGGGACCCCTCGGGAGATAACGAACTGCTGGCTTAGGCCTGCTCCCGGTGGCAGAGGGCACGCCCAATCCCTAGTGCAGCCCCTGGTCAGGCTCAGAGCAGGGCTGATTGGGGAGTTGGGGCGCCGCCCCCTGTCATGCACAGAGCAGGGCGGATCGGGAGGTTGCGATGCTACCCTCAGTCACGCTCAGGTTGGGGCTGATTGGGGGGTTGGGGCACCGCCCCCTTTCACACCCAAGGCAGGGTCGATGGGGAACAGAGTAGGGGGAGTTGGGGCACCGCCCCCTGTCACACACAGAGCAGGGCGGATCAGGGGGTTGAGACGCTGCACCCTGGCACCCTGTCAGTCGCAGGGCGATCAGGGGGTTTGGGCGCTGCCCCCTGTCACGCTGATCCGGTGCCAGGAGGCCTCGCGGCTCCGCTGATCCCGGTGCTGGGAGGCATATTACCCTTTTACTATATAGGATAGAGGCCTGGGGGCCGGCTGGTTTGCCCTGAAGGGTGTCCTGGATCAGGGTGGGGGTCCCCACTGGGGTGCCTGGCCAGCCTGGATGAGGGGATGATGGCTGTTTGCAGCTGGTCACACACCCTTCAGGGTGGGGGTCCCCACTGGGGTGCCTGGCCAGCCTGGATGAGGGGATGATGGCTGTTTGCAGCTGCTCACACACCCTTCAGGGTGGGGGTCCCCACTGGGGTGCCTGGCCAGCCTGGATGAGGGGATGATGGCTGTTTGCAGCTGCTCACACACCCTTCAGGGTGGGGGTCCCCACTGGGGTGCCTGGCCAGCCTGGATGAGGGGATGATGGCTGTTTGCAGCTGCTCACACACCCTTCAGGGTGGGGGTCCCCACTGGGGTGCCTGGCCAGCCTGGATGAGGGGATGATGGCTGTTTGCAGCTGCTCACACACCCTTCAGGGTGGGGGTCCCCACTGGGGTGCCTGGCCAGCCTGGATGAGGGGATGATGGCTGTTTGCAGCTGCTCACACACCCTTCAGGGTGGGGGTCCCCACTGGGGTGCCTGGCCAGCCTGGATGAGGGGATGATGGCTGTTTGCAGCTGCTCACACACCCTTCAGGGTGGGGGTCCCCACTGGGGTGCCTGGCCAGCCTGGATGAGGGGATGATGGCTGTTTGCAGCTGCTCACACACCCTTCAGGGTGGGGGTCCCCACTGGGGTGCCTGGCCAGCCTGGATGAGGGGATGATGGCTGTTTGCAGCTGCTCACACACCCTTCAGGGTGGGGGTCCCCACTGGGGTGCCTGGCCAGCCTGGATGAGGGGATGATGGCTGTTTGCAGCTGCTCACACACCCTTCAGGGTGGGGGTCCCCACTGGGGTGCCTGGCCAGCCTGGATGAGGCCGCCATCTTGGCTGACAGTTAATTTGCATAAGGATATACTGATTAGCCAATGGGAAGGGTAGCAGTCGTACGCTCATTACCATGTTTCTCTTTTATTAGTGTAGATAGATAATGAACACTATTTCCTATCTGCTATAAGGCAGGGCTACTTGGCCATTTTTCCCCATATATATTTCACATAGACCTAATTTATAATCTCTCATGGATTATAGTTCTGGCAGGCCACAGCATTTCCTAGCCACACACGAAATCCTCAGCTGGGATAGCAGCATTGAGTACTTAGTATTCCTCTCACTAACACCAGACACTCAAAGGTATTAGTTATCCCAAGCACTGGTGTCTGAGTACATGCCATTTCATCAGTAAACTCACTTCATGTGGGAAGTCTACTAAACCCACTCTGGCTTACTCTAATAAAACAATTATTAATAATGCCTCATTAAAATAAAAAATCCCACCAAGTGGCAAACATTGGGAAAGCGGTAGTAAACCAATATTATCCCAAACAAACCAAGATATATGACACTCATTATGTGAATTTTGGCTACTATATTGTCATTTTTACATTGACACAATTTATAGGAAGAATACGTTTTATAGGTAAAATTAAATTTTCATTGTTTTATCTTAAGCTGATTATTTTGTTGTTGTTAATCTTCAGTGACAATATTTTTTTTCATTTTTTTACAGAGAGTGGTAGGGAGGGAGGGAAGAAGAGAGAGAAAATAAGAGGGAGAAACATCAATAGGAGAGAGAAACATTGATTGGTTCCTGCTACACGCACCCCAACTGAGACCCAGGATCAAACTGCAACCCAGGTATGTGCCCTTGACCACCAGAAATGAAACCAAGAAATCTTCAGTGCTTGGGACAGAGCTGTACCTATTGCTCCACACAAGCCAGGGCTTAAGCTGATTTTAAACTTTGGAATTAATAATCACTATTTAATATGTTGATGCTGAAAGTATTGAGTTCAAAACCATGTAATGTTGAGTTCATAGAATCTGATTCCCTGAATATATGGTAGATGAAGGAAAAATGTAATTAAGGAAACCAAGTGACCAAGAGTAGAATAAATGTGAGGAGAAGCATTTTAAGTTATTAATTTACTAGAGGCCCAGTGCATGGATTCATGCACCGGTGGGGTCCCTCAGCCTGGCCTATGCCCTCTCGCAATCTGACATCCCCGAAGGGATGTAGTAGTGCATGAAGCAGCAGGCAGCCAGGGAGAAACCTGAGCCCAGGCTGGGTGCTGCACCATTCCTGCTTATCCTGGCCCCACTGTGCCTGCTGCCGCTGCTGCTTGATAGTGCTGCCTCAGAGGCATGAGAGGCTCACACCGCCGCAGTGGCACTCACCAGCCATGAGCCCAGCTTCTGGCTCCCGTTGGTCAGTTGAGTGGTGCTCCCGCCATGGGAGCGCACTCACCACCAGGGGACAGATCCTGCATTCAGCGCCTGCTCCCTGGTGGACAATGTGCATCATAGCGAATGGTCAAACGGTCAAACAGTTGAATGGTTGACTGGTCACGTAGGGTTTTATATATATAGATTTCCTTAATAGGTACACATTTTAAAATGCAACAATTATGCCCTTTAACTATACCCATACAACTTGTTGATAATGTTACATGTTTCAGTGGATATATTTCTATTTGAAGGTATTCATCTCTGAACTCTATGAATCACAGCTATCATATAATTTGTTTGCTTTCTTACCTTGCTTCATGGTCATATTCCTGGGGATTTCTACAGTCATCTTTTGTGCACTGACTTTTCATACATTTGTCCTTGTTGTTATTTTGGCCAGAGTCCATTTTAGAGTTCTTCTATTCAGGAAGAGATTACCTACCTGCAAAAACAAAACAAAACAAAAAAAAATTTTCATTTTTTTCTTCAAAATTGAGTAATAACTTAGCTGCATGTAGAAATCTATAATCAAAATATTTTCCCCTCATAACTTTGTAGGCATTGTATATTGGTAGAGATAAGGAGTTTGATTCCAATCTGATTGTGATTTTTAAAAACAAGCCATCTTTTAGCCCTAACCGGTTTGGCTCAGTGGATAGAGTGTCGGCCTGCGGATGCAAGGGTCCCAGGTTCGATTTCGGTCAAGGGCATGTACCTTGGTTATGGGCACATCCCCAGTGGGGCGTGTGCAGGAGGCAGCTGACTGATGTTGTTTCTCTCTTGATGTTTCTATCTCTCTATCCCTCTCCCTTCCTCTCTGTAAAAAATCAATAAAATATATTTTAAAAAATCCATCTTTTTATTTTTTGGGATCTTTTTAAAGTGTGTGGTTTTTTTTTAAAATATTGCACTTTTGAGAAATTTTACAGGACTATGTCTATGCACTTTAGATTTACACTTTATACCTAAGTGGTTATTTCTTTGAAGCAATCATAAATGGTATTGTTTTACATTTTGATTTTCACAAGTTTATTTTTAGTACATAAAAAATGTAATTGATTTTTATTTATTGTTCATATATCCTTTGACCTGGCTGGATTAATTTTTTAAATATTTTTTAGAATATATATATATATTTACATTCTTTAGGATTTTCTATGTAGATAATTCTGTCATCTGCAGATAGGGAAGTTTTTCTCTTCAATCCAATTTTTATGTCTTTTATTTATTTGATTTGCCTTATTGCAGAGGTAAGAATATCCTGTACTATATTGAATTAAAGTGGTGACAATTCTTGCCTTGTTTCTGAGCCTAGGAAGTGCTGTCTCCCACCAGGAAGTATGTTAGTAGTTGGCTTTTCATAAATTTTCTTTATCAAGTTAAGGATGTTCCCCTCTATTTTTAAACTGTTGGATAATTTTATCATTGGGGGGCTTGGATTTTCGCAAATGCTTGATTTGTCAATTGATATGATGATATAATTTTTCTTCTTTAGCATATTATTATAGTGGATTGCATTGACAGAGTGAAATCATAACTATTTGTCTTTGTCTGGCTGACTTATTTCACTTAGTCTAAAACCCTCTAGGTCCATCTCTGTCATCACAAATGGCAAAATTTTCATCTTTTTATTTTTTTAAATATATTTTATTGATTTTTTTACAGAGAGGAAGGGAGAGGGATAGAGAGTTAGAAACGTTGATGAGAGAGAAACATCGATCAGCTGCCTCCTGCACACTCCCCACTGGGGATGTGCCTGCAACCAAGGTACATGCCCTTGACCGGAATCGAACCTGGGACCCTTGAGTCCGCAGGCTGATGCTCAATCCACTGAGCCAAACTGGTTAGGGAAAAATTTTCATCTTTTTATGGCTGAATAAGATTCCACTATATATATCCCATATCTTCTTTATTCACTCATCTATATAAGGACACTTTATCTAGAGAAAAGGGAACTCTCATATACTGTTGGTGGGAATGTAAAATGGTATAGCCATTATGGAAAATAATATGGACGTTTCTAAAAAAATTAGAACAACAATAATCCAGCAATTATACTCCTGGGTATTTATCCAAAGAAAATAAAAACTATAATTTAAGAAATATATACTCCTATGTTGAATGAAGCATTATTTACAATAGGCATGATTGATTTTTGAATGTTCAACCAGCCTTGCATACCTGAAGTAAACTCCACTTGGTTGTGGTGTGTATTTTAATTCATTGCTGGATTTAATTTGCTAACATTTTGTTAAAGATTATTTATTATAAGTTTATGAGAGATATTTGCCTATAGTTTTCTTATTTCTTTTTTCTATTTTGGTACTATTTTTTCTAGTAAAGTAGAAAATTTTAATCTGAAGACATTTGTGTTTTATCTTAATTTTGTGTTTTTCTTAATCTGGACCCCCCTTGAAAGCAGAGTCTGAAAATAAGATGTTGGAAGTCACTTTCTTATTCAGGTGGTGATTTAAGGAAGTTAAAGTGAGGGAGTATGCAAAATGAGACAAAAGATGCAGGGTAGGGAGGAAGAAGGCAAAATATGTTGTGTTATTGAACCAGTATAATCAATGGGGCTGAATATCCTGCAGCTCTTATGAGGAACTAAGTAGAATGTTTTCTTGTTCTGGATTGAATTATGTTACCTCCAAAATGATATATGTTAGGGTCCTAACTCCTCATACCTAAGAATGTAACTTTAAGAAATAGGATTGTTACAGATGTAAATAGTTACAATAAGATGAAGTCATCCTGGAGTAGAATGGGTCCCTAATACAAGATGGCAAGGTGTCTTTAAAAAAAGGAAAAATTTTTACACAAATACATAAACAGAGATAAAAACATGTGAAGATGAAGGCAGAGACCTGGGTGATTCTTCTATAATCAAGAGTGCCAGGCAAATATCAGAAGCTATGAGAGAGTCATGGAGCAGATTCATCCTCACAGATTTCAGAAAAACAACAACAAAAACAGCTTTGCCTATACCTTGATCTTGGAATTCTAGCCTCCAGAACTGAGACAATGCATTTCTGTTGTTTATGACATTCCATTTGTAGTACGCTGCTATGACAGTACTAGCAGACATACTAGTACATAGATCCCTGGGGCATTTATTTACTGACTAGAGGCCTGGTGCAGGGAAGTCTTAAAGGGGAGGGTTACTTCAGCTCGGCCTGTGTCCTCGGGGGTTGTCCTACTGCCGGTTTAGCCTAAGTGCTCATCAGCAGATGAGTGGATTAAAAAACGGTGGTACATTACACAATGGAATACTACGCTGCTGTAAAAAAGAAGGAACTCTTACCATTTGAAACAGCTTGGATGGACATGGAGAGCATTATGCTAAGCTAAATAAGCCAGAAAGATAAATATCACATGATCTCACCCATTTGTGGAATATAATGAACAACATAAGCTGATGAACAAAAATAGAACCAGAGTCATAGAAGCATCAAACACTGTCCAACCTATGAGGGAAGGCAGGGGGCAGAGGGAGGCATAAGAGATCAACCACAGGACTTGTATGCATGCATACAAGCATAACCCATGGACATAGACAGTAAAGGGGCGAGGGCATGAGCTGGGAGGTAGGAACAGCTGGGGAGAGGTCAATGGGGGAAAAGGAGACATATGTAATACTTTAAACAATAAAGAATTAAAAAAAATAAAAATAAGTAAGTAAAATAAAAGCATTTAGCCATACAAATAATTTGGATATTTCAATATTTTAATGGTTATTTTATAATATTTTGATTTATTGCTTTAATATACTACTGCACTTTATGCTTACAACTGCAAAAAATGATCACTCTTTAAGAATATATAGCAATGCCCTAGCTAGTTTGGCACAGTGGATAGAGCATTGGCCTGTGGACTGAAGGGCCTCAGGTTCGATTCTGGTCAAGGGCACATGCCTGGGTTTCGGGCTTGACAGGTTGGTTGCCTCCCCACCACACGCCCCTGTTCACCCCTGAAAGCTCACCAGGGTTAAAGCGTTAAGGGTGGTGATGACGTGAGCTGTTTGTTATGAAATATTGAACTAATTCATGCCAGGAGCCAACACACAGATGAGATCATATCATAAACGGGAATCTAGTGAGGCCAGATGCCGGTGGAACCCACCTGGGGAGCTGCCAGGTAGGGGGCAAAGGGGCATGGGTTGGGGGCCTGGCCCCATGGAATATCCAGTCTCAGGCCCTGCTCCTGTCACAATGTCAGGCAGTCACTGTAGTTAAGATTAAAATTCCATCTCTGCCTCCCAAGGGGCTGTGTGTGATAATCTGGCTCTGACCCATTATCCATTGAACCTCAGTTTCTCCATTTCTGAAATAGGAATGAAAATGGTTGCTCACAGAGAAGGCTCCCAATGCAGGTGTTTGGGAAGGAAACGCCAGAAGGAATGAGGCTGGAGGGCCTCTATTCCAATTCCCAGTTCAGGGTCAAAGTCTCCAACTACCTGATGGTAGAGGAGAGATCGGTGCCAGTATTTCCCAACCAGCACCAAAAATCCTGATCAGGAGGTTTGGGGATTTGAGGGAAGACACCCCTCTCCTGTTTCCCAATTTTGGAAGCCCAAGGGGAAGCCAAAGCAGAGAGCAGGCGGAGGGAAGTGAAACCAGACCCAGTGACCCGTTTGTTCATTTCTGAAGTGGGTCTATGAACCACCACCTGTTTGGGCACCAGGTGAGGCTCTCTTCTTCCACATCCCCTGCTAGAAAGGCATGAATAAGTAATGGATTGAAGGCGACAGGCATCTGCTAGCATAGCACAAAAGCCCCCAAGGGACTTAAGAACTGGGACCGCAGACCTGATTTCTATCCTGAGCGCCCAACTTGCTGGGTGAGCTAATGGTGGGTCACAGCCCCTCTTGGGCCTTAGCCAGAGGCCCAGGATATTCTCTGCGCCAACCTTCAATGAATGTAGGGCTCCCGTCCTGAGCCCTTTCTACCTCCCCTCCCTCCACCCCACTGTTAGCTGGGCATTTTCCCATCTCCTTTAAAAGAGAATAAATGTTTGCTTTCCCCAGACTCCAAGAACATTTATTTCCCCTAAATTCAGCCTTGTGAGAGTGTTCGCACTGATGGAATCAAATTATACACACAAGTGTTTAAAAACCGTTTATTATGCAAAATGTTAACTTTTATAAAAAGTTTAATAACATACATCGCATGGTTACAGAAAGTCACCTTCCTGCAAATAAGGTACAAAAGCTATATACTCTATTATAGAGTTCATAATCAGGGAAACAGGGCCCTTTTCCGAGACCAGAAGACCAGCTCTACTGCTGGCCTTGGAAGAGTTTGGAGCAGCCACTGTCCCCCCACCACACACCCTCCACACTCTGACAGTCTTTAGAACTTGGGGGTGGGGTGGGGCTGGGTGACGTTGCCCAGTCGGTGCCCAGAGCTTGCTCTGGCTCTTCAGGCCACCTAAGTTCACAGTCCTTCGCTCCCGGGCACCAGGTCCAGCCTCGAGGCAGGGGTTTGGGAAGTGAAGTGGGCAGGGAGAGGCTGCGGTCCATCCATGCCCTTGGGCTTCTGGTCACAGAGTCCTGGGGTCCCAGGTGGAACAGGCGCCAGCACCTGTGTTGTGGAGGCCCGGGGACAGCCAGGTCAGTGGCAGAAGCTCCTCTTGTTGTTGGAGATCCCAAGTTCTGGAGAGAGGTCCACTGTCTGGATGGAAAGATGTGGGCCTTCTGGGGGTCCAGGGGCTGGCTCGGCCAGGACCACCTGCAGGTTGAGGATGTAGTAGATGACACGCTGCAGGATTTCCCACCTGGCTAAGCTGAGTGCCTCGCGGGACTCCGGGTACCAGTTCCCGCAGGTGCAAGTAGCAGTGGTTCATGTCGTCCAGCAGACTCAGTGGCTCCTCGGCGGCCGGGCCCTTGCTGTGGCCCCACGCAATGGCTAGTCTGCATTCCAACAGGCAGCACACTGCCTCATAGCAGCCGCACAAGGAGCTTAATGCCTTCATGTTGAGGAATGAAGTTGGAAATGCCCAAGGTCGAAAAAGCTGAAGAAATTCCTACAGCAGCTTGCTATCCATTTTTATGAATTTTTAGTAAGCTATCCTATCTAATAATAAAAAAAGATTGAAATTAACCGTACTTCCGCTATGCTTTCCATTGGCTAATCAGCGAGATATGCAAATTAACCGCCAACAAAAATGGCAGCCACGCAGCTGAAGCGAGCAGGAGGCTTGCTTGCTCCAGTGATGGAGGAAGCCAAGCTTCCTCCCTGCTGCGGCCAGGCTCTGAGCTCCACGCTAAGCAACAAAGTTGCAATTATAGAAGCTAAACAAACCCCAGATACCTGCTTTCAGCAGGCCGTGGCCTCAGAGCTGGAGTGGCAACAAAGTTTCAATTATAGAAGGTAAATAAATCCCAGAATAAAAAAAGAAAAGAAAAAAAGGAGAGGCTGGGAGCTTCAGTCGCCAGCGGGCTTGGCCAGCCTGAAACCCCTCAGCCCCTCATCCAGGCTGGCCAGGCACTTATATAGTAAAAGGGTAATATGCAAACTGACCCTAACAGCAGAAAGACTGGGAATGACTGGTCACTATGACACACACTGACCACCAGGGGACAAACGCTAAATTCTGGAGCTGCCCTCTGGTGGTCAGTGTGCTCCCACATGGGGGAGCTCTGCTCAGCCACAAGCCAGGCTGATGGCTGCCAGTACAGCGGTGGTGGTGGGAGACTCTCCCGCCTCCTCAGCAGCGCTAAGGATGTCCGACTGCAGCTTAGGTCTGCTCCCTGCTGGCAAGTGGACATCCCTCGAGGGCTGCCGGGCTTCCAGAGGGATGTCTGACTGCCAGCTTAGGCCCAATCCACCAGGGAGCAGGCCTAAGCCAGCAGGTGGTCATCCCCAGAGGGGTCCCAGACTGCGAGAGAGCACAGGCCAGGCTGAGGGACCTCCCCCCACCGAGTGCACAAATTTTTGTGCACCGGGCCTCTAGTATATATGTAACTGCCCTCCCCTGCCGGCCAAGTCACCCCTAACTACCCTCCCTTGCCAGCCTGTCACGCCCAATTGCCCTTCCCTGCTGCTCCGGTTGCCCCTAACTTCCCTCCCCTCTAGGCCTGATCACCCACAACTGCCCTCCCCTGCTGGCCATCATGTGGCTCTGGGCGCCGCCATCTTTGAGGGCGTGGTGGGCAATTAGCATATTCCCTTCTTATTGGCTGTGGGAGCCACCACATTTGCAACAGCATGAGGGTCAATTAGCATATTCCCTCTTTATTTCAAATATTGATATATGAAATATAATTTGTATAGGAATGTAATTATTGTGTTTTGTTTCATATCTATAACCTAAAATACTGATGGCTTATTCACATTTCATGAAGAAACTGCTTTCAGAAAACCTTGTATTTATTTATTTATTTATTTAATTATTTATTTTTTAAATGTTTATTGTTGAGAGTATTACAGATGTCCCTTTCTTTCCCCCAATTGCTCCCCTCCACATAGTTCCCCCCTTGCCCCAGGCCTTCACCTCCCTATTGTCTGTGTCCATAGGTAATGCATATATGCATATAAGATATTTTATTAATCTCTTCTCTTCCCTCTCCCCCTTTCCCTCTGAGATTCCTCAATCTGTTCCATGTTTCCATGCCTCTGATACTATTTTACTCATCAGTTTATTTTGTTCTTTAGATTTCTTGTTCAATTATTTTTATTTTTATATTCAATTTTTGATAGATATGTATTTATTACCATTTTATTGTTCATATTTTTAATCTTTTTTCTTCTTTCTCTTCTTAAAGAATATTTTTCAACATTTCATGTAATTCTGGTTTGGTGGTGATGAACTCCTTTAGCTTTTTCTTGTCTGGAAGCTCTTTACCTGACCTTCATTTCTAAATTATAGCTTTGCTGGGTAAAATTATCTAGGTTGTAGGTCCTTGATATTCATCATTTTTAATATTTCTTGCCACCCCCTTCTGGCTTGAAAAGTTTCTGTTAAGAAATAAGCTGACAGGATGGCGGCATAGGTTAACGCCGGAGTTTGCTGCCTCGAACAACCACTTCAAAAATACAACTAAAAGACGGAACGGACATCATCCAGAACCACAGGAAGGCTGGCTGAGTGGAAGTTCTACAACTAGGAGGAA
>NW_005370134.1:380802-383125 GCF_000412655.1 Myotis brandtii
TTCTGGACTTGTAAGTCTATTTCTTTCACCAGGTAGGGAAAGTTTTCTGTCATTGTTTCTTCAAATAGGTTTTCAAAATCTTGCTCTCTCTCTTCTCCTTCTGGCATCCCCATAATGCAAATGTTGGTACACTTTAACTTGTCTCTGAGGCTCTGTACACTATCTTCATATTGTTGGATTCTTTTTTCATTTTGCTTTTCTGATTGGGTGTTTTGTTTTGTTTTTGCTTTCTCATATTCCTAATATTTGATTTGATTCTCAGAATCCTCTACTGTTGAATCTCTGTAAATTGCTCTTTATTTCAGTTAGTATATGCTTAATTTCTAACTGGTCCTTTTACATGTCTTTGCAATTCTCACTAAGAGCCTTGAAAGTCTCACTAAGTCCTCTGAATCTCTCATTTAAGTTCCTTAAAGCTCTTTTTAATATCTTTTAGCAATCTATAACCATTGTTTATAATTCTGTATCCAGTAGTTTGCTTGCTTCTATTTCTTCCATTTGTGACATGTTCTTTGTCTTTGCATTTTGACTGCTTCCCTGTGTTTGTTTCTGTGTATTATGTAGAACTGCTGTGTCTTCTGGAATTGGTAGAGTGGCCTTGTGTAGTAGATGTCCTTTAGGGCCTATTGGCTCAGCCTCTCCAGTCACCTGAGCTGGGCACTCTAGGGACAGCCCCGGGTGGGCTGTGGGGACAGCCTTGATTGCTATTGGCATCACTGGGAGGACTTGACCACAAGGCCAATCGGCTGTGAGGACCAACTGTGACTACAGTGGAAAAGCTGATGTGCAGGAGACACCCTATGGAGGACTTGTTACAGTGAGGCTTTGGTGCTCATTGAGTCTGCCCCTATAACATGTCACTTGTGGATATGTAGAGTTATAATCTTGTATGGTCTGAGGTGGTCTACCAAGTGCACTGGCTCTGGGGTCTCCTGGGAGGTGCAAAGTCAGCCACTGCCTGGGGCCACCTGGAAGGAGCTACAGAGAGATCTGCAGATGGCATACTTGCATTGGCTTTGGAAGTGTCCAGAAGAGGCCAAAATGTAAAGCAAGGCAGGCCAGGACAGGCCATTCCTATGGAAAAGCAACTGCAAACAGGTTGGGTGGGGCTGCCATTAGGGTCTCAGGGAATCATCAGGGCAGAGCAAACAGTATGAGTCAAACTGATGGAAAGATATGGCTGCCAGTTAGCCCTGTGATTGAGGGGCAGGGAGTCCCAACATAGGAGAAATGAACCCAAGAGCACCCCCATCTGAGAGAAAGCTGCCCCAAGTTTCTGCCCCAATGCCAAACAATCTAATTCCTCATCTGATGTCCCAGGTTCCTTTCCAGCTGCAGCACTAGTGTTGGAGCCTAGAGAGATCAAATCTGAGTAAGTTTGTGCACTGGCCCTTTAAGAGGAACTCTCTGGGTCTCCAGCAACCTCCGAGTCATTCACCCACAATCTTTGCTGGTTTTTATAGCTCGAAGTTATGGGGATTTCTATTCCCAGCATTGGAACCCTGGCTGGTGTGGGTCTGGGATCCCTTGCTCCTCATGGGGAGCCTCCACAGCAGCCACAATTCTCCTGATTAAAAAAATGTCACACATGGCTGTTGGACCAGCCCATTCTGTGACTCAGCTCCTCCTACTGGTCTCAATGTGTTTTCTTCTTTACTTCTCTAGTTGTAGGACTTCCATTCACACAGATTTCAGGTGGTTCTGAATAATGGTTTTTCTGTATTTAAGTTGTAATTTTGATGTGGTTGTCAGAGGCAGTGAGTAGCTTCATTTGCCTACATGCTATCTTGGTTCTCCCCTTGGTTTTATTTTTAAATTAGCTCTTTAATTTTGGGCAACATAATTTCTGTAATGCTTGGGTGTCTATTTCACAATAAAAAGTCAACTAAATATATTTATATTTAAATTCTGCTGATACTAGCCTAATCTGAAATACTAGAGGCCCAGTGCAGAAATTTGTGCACTGGACAGGGGGAGAGGGTCCCTCAGCCTGTTCTTCACCCTCTCACAATCCGGGAGCCCCACTACCAATCACTTTGCAGAGGGAGGCCCTACTCATCCACTGCAGCGCCACTGGCCAGGGAGCCTGGGACTCCCTCTGAAGGGCGATTATAGGGTGATGGCCAGACCCCCAACCAATTGCATCGTACTTGGTTTAGCTGGCCTGGCACCAGTGGGTGTCATAGCGTGGTTGTCTGGACAGTCATTCTGCTATTCAGCTGTTTGGTTGATTTGCATATTACACTTTTACTGGTATTATTATAGATGAGACACTTGCAGTATGTGAGGTCTGGGTTGCTTTCAATTCTGGCATGACAATCTG
>NW_005370134.1:383584-396303 GCF_000412655.1 Myotis brandtii
CAGGCAGGCAGGCAGGCAGGCGAGCGGTTAGGAGCCAGCAGTCCCGAATTGTGAGAGGGATGTCCGACTGCCGGTTTAGGCACGAACCCTGTGGGTTCAGACCTAAACCGGCAGTCGGACATCCCCCAAAGGGTCCCAGATTGGAGAGGGTGCAGGCTGGGCTGAGGACACCCCCCTAGTGCAGAAATTTTGTGCACCGGGCCTCTAGTATATATATATATCTGTCCGCATTTATGTGTATATGTTGTCCATTTTATATACACTTAAGGTCTATGTGTATGGAAGTGCACGTGCACACCCAATGATGCTAACAGCAATCAAGTCTCAACTATCATATGTGAGTATAACTTGTCGAAAAGAATACACAATAAAACAGAATATATGCTAGAGTTTAAATCATGAAACAGTCTTTTCAAATTAATTTTTTTCTTTTTTTTCTCTTTTGTCAATATTCTTTACTACTATGATAACAAATTAGGCAAACTCAAACACACTGCTTATCTGCCAATTTGTGTGATCCCTGATGACTAGCTAAAGGTTTTTTATTTTATCTTTTTAATTTAAATTCTTCATTGTTTAAAGTATTACATAAGTCTTCTTTTTCCCCCATTGACCTCTCCCCAGCTGCCCCCACCCCCCAGCACATGCCCTCACCCCGTTCTCCCCCCACTCCATCTTTGTCCATTGGTTATGCTCATATGCATGCATACAAATTCTTTGGTTGATCTCTTACCCCCTCACCCTCCGCCTTCCCTCATAGGTTGAATAGTCTGTTCGATGCTTCTATGACTCTGATTCTATTTTTGTTCATCAGTTTTATGTTGTTCATTATATTCCACAAATGAGTGAGATCATGTGATATTTATCTTTCTCCGACTGGCTTATTTCACTTAGCATAATGCTCTTCAGGTTCATCCATGCTGTTGCGAATGGTAAGAGTTCTTTTTTCCTTCTTTTTTATAGAAGTGTAGAAATTCTATTGTGTAGATGTACCACAGTTTTCTAATCCACTCATCTGCTGATGGGCATTTAGGCTGTTTCCAAATCTTAGCTATTGTAAATTGTGCTATGAACACAGGGGTGCATATATCCTTTCTGATTGGTGTTTCTGTTTTCTTGGGATATATTCCTAGAAGTAGGATCACTGGGTCAAATGGAAGTTCCATTTTTAATTTTTTGAGGAAATGCCATACTGTTTTTCACAGTGGCTGCACCAGTCTGCATTCCCACCAGCAGTGCATGAGGGTTCCTTTTTCTCTGCATCCTCGCCAGCACTTGTTGTTTGTTGATTTGTTGATATAGCCATTCTGACAGGTGTGAGATAGTACCTCATGGTCGTTTTGATTTGCATTTCTGGGATGATTAGTGAATTTAAGCATGTTTTCGTATGTCTCTTGGCCTTCTGTATGTCTTCTTTTGAAAAGTGTCTATTTAGGTCCTTTGCCCATTTCTTTGATTGGGTTGTTTATCTTCCTTTTGTTAAGTTGTATGAGTTCCCTATAAAATTTTGATATTAGACCCTTATCAGATATATCATTGGCAAATATGTTCTCCCATGCAGTGGGCTTTCTTGTTTTGTTGTAGGTTTCTTTTATTGTGCAGAAGCTTTTTATTTTGATGTAGTCCCATTTGTTTATTTTCTCCTTAGTTTCCATTCCCCTAGGAGCTGTATAGGTAAAGATATTGCTACGACAAATGTCTGCTATTATTTTGTTGGTGGCTTCTTCTAAGATTTTTTTTGGTTTCCCATCTTACATCTAAGTCCTTTAATCATTTTGAGTTCATATTTGTGTATGGTGTAAGTTGGTATTCTAGTTTCATTTTTCTGCATGTATCTGTCCAATTTTTCCCACACTGTTTATTGAAGAGACTGTCTTCACTCCATTGTATGCTCTTGCTTCCTTTGTCAAATATTAATAGAGCATAATGGCTTGGTTTGATTTCTGGGTTCTCTGTTCTGTTCCATTGGTCTATATGTCTGTTCTTGTGCCACTATCAGGCAGATTTGAGAACAGTGACTTTGTAGGCAAATCTTACATGTTTTACAACCTTACAGCTTCCCCTGAATTATGACAGAATTGAATTATATTAACTAATTCATTTATATAAAGGATTTAATTATCCTCACCTAATATTTATATAGTTATCATTAGTAGCATTTTCATTTTACAAATGAGGAAAATCAACTCAGAGAGCTTGTGTAGCTTAGCCAAAAAATATATGGCTTGTAAAATGGCAAGGAAAATTGAATGTAAGCAATTATCTACCAAACTTGGCTCTTAACTGTTATGTAGTTTTGAGTTTTCATCATGAAAAATAGCTAAGGTTTGGCTGTCTGCTTAATTTCCCAGTGTCCTCCTTCTGTTTATGTCCAGTGAAGACTGGGATATATAATACTAAGAATTTTACATTATATTTCTAAATAAGCCAGTATTATCTCAATCTTTTACTGCAATTCACTGTCTCCCCCCAAAATGTTAATATAACCAAATAACTAGCTACTTATTTAATTTTTAATTTTATTTTTCAATTACAGTGACATACAATATTATATAAATTTTAAGTTTACAATATAGTGATTATACATTGGTATACTCATTTTAATATGGGTGGAATAGTAAGGCTTTTAAGCATATTCTGTTTTGTTAGTTGATTCAATAAACATCTTAATCAACACTGAAATAATTATATTTGTCTAATATGTCAAGTAAAAGTTTTATAAACAATTTTTTGAAGTTATGTTATGTTTTCATAAAACTTTTGAGATTTCAAAAAGTTTCATGAAATTTCATAAATGCCTCTAGCAAGGTGATTGACTATGTTATTGTTTGTTGTTGCTAGAATAAAAAGTATTATGATCTCATACGTTTACATTCTAAAATCAGAGATGTCTAAACAAATGTGTATGATTTTTATAACAGATAATAAATAATTATAATAATTTACATATCTACCAAATATGAACCAAACTGCTTTATAGTGAATAATTTTTGTTTGTACTGAATTCAGTTAAGCTAAAAGATTAAATTTAATTAGACAAATATCCATAAACACTCTACATTCTTATATCTAATTAATTCCATCTTCATTAGCATGCAAATTAATTTTGATTCAAAGCCAAAATTGAGCTATTATAAGAATGCAAATAGTTATGGACGAGGTCAGTAGTGGGGGAGGGAAGGCCTGGAGTGGGGTGGGAACCGGGTGGAGGGGAGCTATGGGGGGAAAAAAGAGTAACATCTGTAATAATCTGAACAATAAAGATTTTTAAAAAATGAATGCAAATAGTAATTCAATGTTTACTATATCCAGCACTTTGAATAGCTTTCCTCAGTTAGTATAGTATTATCTAAGGTAATTTAGAAGCAATCTCTATATCAATATTGAAACTACTGTAAAAAAATGAACTAATTTATTACAGCAACTCTTGAACTGTCATTGTGCTCTTTTGACTACTTCTGCCTCTTGGGAGATGTGAAAATTCTTTCTGGGTTTTCATTTATAACTGTGTATGTGTGTGTGTCCAAGGTATCTGTAAATATATGTATATATGTATGTATGTATATGTGTATATACTGATATATATCATTTGTGTTTATATAGATATATCTTGTGTTTATATATATTTATACATAGTTATAGAAAATAAATAATTATTTACAATTTGTAAATACCAAATTTTAGTTGTCTCTGGAATTTTTTAACTGTGCTGCCAGGTTTCAAAGTCATACTGTTCCACTCAATTCATAGAGGAATAGACAGCAGGGAAATAGAGTATATTGAGATAGGCAGCAGGCTGGAGGGTATGCAATAGAACAGGAGATTGAAAATCAGTGGGCAAGCAAAACAAAACAAAATAAATTAAAAAGAGAAACATGAAGTAGAGAAAGGTGATGATATGTGTTGTGGCCTGGGGGTAGAAGATGATAAATGCTAGAGGAACAAAAATTGCCACAAGCAAGTTTTACCATAATCTTTCAACAAAGGCTTTCATAAGGATATTAAATCTGTCTGAGAGACCTGAGCTTAAAGCTTTTTGGGGAGGAAAAGTAGCAGAGGGAGGATGATCTGGTAATACATTGAAAGAGGATTTGGATCCAATAAGATGTGATGAAATGATATAAAAACAATGAAAGGAAAACAAAACAAACAGGCAAAATGCCCTGCTAGAATCCAGAAAATACACATGAAAGTTTTTAGGTAGAAAAATATGTCTTGGGAAATTTTGTAATTAGGCTAATTGCAGAAGGTGTTCTATAGCATATCAACCAAAATGCACAGGCATTAGAGATTTTTACTAGGATTAGGATTTCTACAAAATTTACTAAAACATACCAACTTTCAAAGATTTCAGATGGAAACCCATGGGTTTCATTTCCCCAAAGCAGTGATGCCAGCAGATAGGTTTGGTTGTTTGTAATCTTAAAGTATGACGATTTATCGGGTGCCAGGAGGGGCTGAAGGGGTGCCAGGAGGTGCACATTTTGCCATCTTCTGATAAAAAATGTAGCTCATATTTGTATCTTGTTTCATGATAATTGAGTTTATAAACTCCAAGTTACACCTTATTAAATTCAAATTCTCTCATTTTGTTGTTTTTTAATTGTTAAATTATGATTACTTGTAACAAACTTTTACAATTTTGTCACTCTTCTCTTTTTGGACAGGCAGGTGATATAAAATAACTAAAATGTGCAGAAATCAAAGAAAAACAGTTCCATGTTAATACTGTGCTCTACTTATACCAGTAGACCCAGCATCTTTGAGTGCTGCAGAATGCTCAGAAAATCAAAAATGAAATTCTATTTACAAATCCATACCCTTATTAAACTAAACAATTATGCTATTAAGTTTAATTGAGATTACCTGGATTAGAATTGGTGACACAAATTATTTTAGAGTAGTATCCTATTTTGCAGAAAATAAAAGTTTTGTGAAAAACAAACACACTTTATCACTGGGTTGCAATATGTTCAGAAGCTCTTATCTGAGTGATTAGCCCTAGAATATTGCAAACACACTTTATCACTGGGTTGTTCAGAAGCTCTTATCTGAGTGATTAGCCCTAGAATGTTTTTTTCAAATTTAGGCAAATACTTTGAAAAAAGTTTCTTCATTTTATTTAATGAGTAAAAAATGGCATTGCTAACAGTTAATCTAGCTGAAAATTAACTAATTAACAACTGTCTTTGCTAACATGGGTATCTGTCATTCTGATTTTTACGAATGTTTTTATTTTGGAGCTCTTCCAATTCTTTAAGCATGATTTAGAGCTAATTGATTTTACTCAGACAACTAAGAAAATGTGATATATGTTCTACCAATACTTGCTGTGTGTGTGTGTGTGTGTGTATTCTAATATTTGAAATGGAAAGAAATATAAGGAAAAGTGTTTTCCTTGCTTGAGGATCTCTAAAGTCACTTGATGTATCAACGAACATTTTAAACAGGCTTATATTCTGTCTCGTCCTGAGATCCAAATCAAGCCATGTATCCTATCATTCTTGAGAGATGCCAAGATTTCACTTTCCTGAATTGATGGTGTTGCAATCTACTTTTTTGAGAATTCTGTGAATGTAACTTACTTCTGACATTCTTATCTGTTACTCTATTATCACTCTTTTCTAACTTTTCACACATTTCTAACTTTATATAAGAATAAAGGAAATGTTAGCATAGCTTAGGTGATATTTATAATATTTCCACCTAAATTCAACACTGGCAATAAATTGTCTAAGTGTTTCATAAGCAGATGACCTGGAGAAAGTCCACAAAACTTTATACTCTGTATGGGATGGCCAGATACACTGACCAGGGGATTTTTCTCAAGAAAAATTGGAAAGGGCTTGAGACTCTGGCACCTATGGCTTTAACCAACCACAGATATTTGTGTACAGGTGGCAAGTTGTGTAACTTCTTGTGGGCCTCAGTTTTCCCAAGTGAAATATGAATGATTACTCATATAATCCAGTGTTTAAAGAATTTATCAGATGCATAAATATAAGAGAATCATACTATATACATTAGTTACCATTCTTTACTAAGTTCCCAGTGATGTCCTTTTCCTGATTCTACAGCTGTGACATATGACATTTTCCTGATATAATAATGAATGTTAGCACATTTTAAAAAAAGGTTTTTCTTATTCTTATGTTTTTTCACATGAATCTATAGTTGAATTCATATACTACCACTTTTTATTTTATTGATGAGCATAATGATTTCTTTTGTAAGTGGAAAATATGCTTAAATTCCTTTGCAGCTAATTCAGATATTAACTAGGAATTAATATTTATTTATTCTCTAACAGCTTGGGTTAGATAAAAAATTAGAATGTAATTTCTTCTTATACACTTTTTTTTCATGGAAAATTTGCTTTAATTTAAGCTACAGAAGAAAAATTCATTTCCTTGATGGCTATTTAGTCAGTGTCAAATTTGTTTATTTTCAGTGTTAGTTTATGACTAATATTTACAACACTTATTTACTTACTTATCCATTATATCATAGTAAGTAGAATGTGTTGTTTGCTCTGACAGAATCATAGTTTCCCCCAGGAATTAGAGGAAGACGATAGCTATTTATGGAGCAGCAACTGCAGCCATATCCCTCTTTCTCTGAAATATAAGGTCTACATATGCTAACATATTTCTAACCTCTCAATGCTTGTGAATCTCATGATCCTTTACTGCATTTAAAAAGTGTTAATAATTAGAAGGGGTTTTGAATCACTCCATAAGATATTTTACAATTAGTTTATTTTCTAACCTTTCTCCTTTCTCCATTGAGGTTTGCCACTAAATTAAAAGCCTCTATTAATGTATAATATTATCTCCTTCAAAATCATTATAATACAGACTTCCTAATTTAAAATTGATGATCATATAGACTTTTGTTATTGTTATTTACCGTGTTACTTATAGATATTGTTTTGAAAATACCATAGACCTTTTTAACCTGTATATTCAAGTTGAACTTTTAAAATAATTTTCCCAGCCCTGGTCAGTGTGGCTCAGTTGAGCATCATCCTGTGCACCAAAAGGTTGCTGGTTTGATTCCCGCCCAGGGCACATACCTGGGGTGCAGGGTTGATCCCAGATTAGGGGTGTGCAGGAGGCAGCTGGCCAGTGTTCCGCTCTCACATCAATGTTTCTCCTTTTCTCTCCCTCTCCCTTCCTTTCTCTCTAAAAATAAATAAAAATATATCAAAAACTAAGATAATTTTCCCAGCCTCCATAGTAATGACTAATATTTGTTAAGAGGTTATAACTGGAATTGGCATTTATGAATATCATATTTTAGTACTTTAATATAGTACATATCTGGGATTTTATGATGCTACCAAATTAATTGATGGTTGATACATACTGAGACAAATTTCAGATTAAATTTTACCAAGTTATTGAATAAAATATCATAAAACATTTTGCCAAATCTTGTTGGAAAATTATAGGGACATTGTTTGAATCATTATTGACCTTTAAACACTAAACATTTTTGTTTTATCTTCCTGTATTACCTAAGGAAGATTCTTTGGGCTAGAAATGGAACTATAGAAATAATTTTTAAAGAAGGTAATATACTTTAGAGCACTTTTATTCTCTTTGCTAAAACTTTAGCATAATGTGTATAGAATAGATGGTTTCATTCATCTTGAGATATGCATTCTTTTTCATTTTTTCTTACTAAATCTATTTAATCCAATTATTTTTCATGTTAGCACTAAGGTTATTTGTAATTCTATTTCAATTACTGAATTTTAAACATCTTCATTGTTGAAAGTATTTCATGTCTCCTTTTTCCCCCATTGACCCCTTCAAATCCCCACTTCCCCTCTCTGAGATTTGATAGTCTCAGGCCTTCAACACCCTATTACTGTCTGTGTCTCTGTGTCCGTGAGTTATACATACATGCATACAAGTTCTTTGGTTGGTATTTTCACACCCACCCACACCCACCTTCCCTCTGAGATTTGATAGTCTCAGTTACTGATTTTTAAAAAATATATTATCCCAAAAGATATGAATTATTAAGAAATATTTAATACAACTTTAATATGAGACCTTTATTTTACAGATTCTAAAGACAATGTCCTTTTTGTTATTCTTTATTAGTTTAAATTCTATGCTAGCTAATTTTATTTCTGGCAAGATTTTTACCATAACTTGCTCAAATATTTAAAATATTAGTTATCACACATTGTTTAATGATTTAAAAATATGTTGTACAAAGAGATAGCTTATAAGTCTGTTTAAAATTTTAAAAGATACTTAAAAGCACTGATGTGATGTAATCACAATTGCTGTATAATTGCTATATATCCTTGTGAGTTGATATAAATCTAAGAACCAATGAAACATGTAATTAACTACTAAAGTAAAAGAAAAAAAACTTTTAGGAGATACCCCAAAATCATTTCAACCAGTCATGTTTTCTGCACTTGAATGGTCAGTTTGCTCTACTAAATACTTTCCTGAAGTGAATATTGTAAGTATATACACCTAAAAATTAAATTTAATGTCAAAGCAAAATCTTATCCTCCATATTCTATACATTGATAGAACTGTGTGTAACATTTTAAGCTGTCAATAACCAGAATTTTAAGGGCTTAAATTTATTTTGAAGTATGAGGTAATATTTAATATAAAACCTGTCAAGAACACATCTATATAATTAAAATCACATCAGAATTTAAAACAGCTAATGTTAAACATGAAGTACAAAAAATCCCACATAATTCGACAATTATTAAAATATAAAGTTCACCTAAACCAGGGGTGGCAAAATTTTTCTATATGGAGTCAGATAACAAGGCTATAGAATTTTTGTGCAACTAGTAATTCAGCTACTGTAATGCAAAAGCAGCTATAGACAATACATGAATAATGTGGAGTGTGGCTATCTTCCAATAACACTTCAGTTACAAAAATGGGTCCCTGGTAGGTTGTCTTTTCCAACACTGCATGGCTTACAGCTTCTAGTTGAAATACTTTTTAGTTTAAAGCTTTGTGAACTAGACATTTCATCAGAGTTTATCCATATTCAGCCCAACTGCATGATGAGATAGGTTATTCTACATAGTGATATTATTAAAGAAATAAACAATAACTTTTACAAATGGAGTTTTTAAAACTCAAAGAAACTATTTTTCAAAGGAATACTACTAGATAGTGGAAAGATCCAAATATAGTATATCAGATTATGATGAAAAAATATATTTAACAACCATTTTATTAAACATTGATATTTCACTCTAGAATGACATACCCATAAAATATCAATCACAGAACTACTTTAATATGCAAATATACACACATGTATATACAGTTATCTAAGTATATATACACATTAGTTTGTTAGTTAATTTGGTGCCAGTAACATATATTTATACAGTACTTATATATGCTTGTAAATTATATATGCTTGTATATATATGTTTGTAAATTCCAAATTTAATTCTGTTTCTTGTCAAATATCTGGATACATAATTCAAACATATTTAAGTTTCTAAGAGGGTTTTCTATTTGCCTGGCACTGAAAAGTATAAGAAATAAATGTAAATTTCTCACTGTATCTATACTTCTCAGGGTTATCACTAAGGTAGATCTAGTACACTAGCTCTAATACGATGAAATTCATATTGGATTTCAACATGTGGTTTTAAAATACAAGGCATGGTGCAATTTTCTGAATTACTCACATATAATCACTCAGGGGATTACATTTAATCATGGTGAGAAGTGCCTTAAAGCAAGCATCCATGAAGAGTCTTATTCTGGAGGAGATATTCAGAATACATTAAGGATGATGATAACATAATGTTCACGACCTAAATGTGTTAAACCTAACTATTCAGAGGGGATGGCAAAGATGATAATTTTAGATGTCTCAGATAAGCATTTAATCATCATTTCCTCCACTTATTTGTTATTAGAAGAGTATACATTTAAAAAGAATAAAAAGACTAATTTACTAAGTGGCATTGATTTCATATAATATGAGCTAGTTAGAAATGCCCATCAAATGTCTATCAAAAGTAATGGAATAAGTAAATTGTCTATTAAACTTATAATAGAATATTTCTTTTACTACTTCTAATAATCATACTTTTAAAATTAAGGTACATGTTATTTTCAGAATCTAAAAGAATGACAAGAAATATATAAGTAAAATTATGTTTTAAGTATCCCAAAATTTATCTAAATTTAGGTAAGTATTACAAATAATCTGGCACAAGATAGACTTTCCTAAGTTTAAAAAATGTAAAACAAACTTTTGGATTTCTAGGAATAGTACACAAAGATACAAATATAGTCCAATGATAAGTGAAAGTAGATGAATATTATAAAATTTGTATAATTTTATAACATGTATCATTTTATGAAACTTGTTCTCAATTGTAAATTCTTCTCTTCTCAATTCATAGGGTACCCAGTTTCCATTATCAAAAAATATGGCTGGAAACACTGCTTTGATGATGGAAGCATATGAAAGAGCCTTGACACAGGAATGAGCTGGATATAAATGGCATTTTGAAAAAAAACTAGTACATAGTTCACTGAGCAAGAGAATGACTGGTAGAAAATTAAAGGTGCAGGGCCATATCCTATGAGAATCTGTAAACCATAATACATCCCAGTTGCCACAGATACCTATTAGAAAATTTTAAGCAGCATGATGACATAACACTCAATATAAAAAATGTCACCTGGGACACCTCTGGTTGATGAATTGTTAGGAAGCAAAATTGAAAGTTGATAATTGGGCAGATTCCAGATATAATTTGAGCATAGCAAAAAAATTCTCATGGGTTGTTTGTTGAGCGTGATGATGAAAGTGGAAGGTGGAAATGAAGTTGGCTGGAATAGAAACAAACTGGAGGTAGATGGAAGAAGAGAAATAAAGTTCAGTTTAATTTACCAGTGAAAGTCCAACAAGAGATTTCATAGCCCTAGAAGGTACGAGTCTGGAATTTTAGGGTCCAGGGTGTGTCAAAGGTAGATTTACAGTTGTTCATATGAAAATAATACAATAATTAATAAATAATGATACAAGAATAAACTGTGTCTCATACAACTGTAAGTCTACTTTTGCCCTACTCTGTATATGTCTGAAGTCAGGAAATAAGAGTTGTCAATATAGAAATGTCAAAAAGGAAGTTGGAAATCAAGGGTCTATCTACCAATGAATACTAAAATTGTACTAGGAGAGTCAATTTTAACTCTATTTTGACAATTGTACTCCAGTTTCTTTCTGCTAAATCTCATGTTACTGTACTGAAGGAGGTGAAAAAAAACAGACAACTTTTATTTAGGCAAATACTTTACATTTTACCATTTAATCATGGCTAGAATATTTATAATAATCATTTAAATAAAGTGGCATTTTTCCTTATCAACTTTACAAACTTACTGCATATATGAGTAAAAATGTTACTCCTGGAGATATTTTTTAAAAGCTGTTAAAAGGAATGATTAACATTAAGTTCAGATAATTATTTAGTATAATTTCTATTGATTTTATTAAGTGAGCCTTATATACTAGTTTTAACAATCAACAAAAATAATACATCACAAAAACAAATTGAGAGATAAAAATCACATAGTCATATCAATTGATGTAGAAAAAGCATTTGACAAAATCCAACACCTTTCTTGATAAAATCCCTCAGCAAAATGGGAATAGAGGGATCATATCTCAACATAATAAAAGCCTTATATGACAAACCGACAGCCAACATCGTACTCTATGGGCAAAAACTAAAACCATTTCACCTAAGAACGGGAATGAGACAGGGATGTCCACTTTCACCACTCCTGTTTGACAAAGTTCTGGAAGTGCCAGCCATAGCAATTAGACAAGAAGAAGAAATAAAAGGCATCCATATTGGAAAAGAAGGCGTAAAACTGTCATTATTCACAGATGACATGACACTGTTCATAGAAAACTCTAAAGTTGCAATTAAAAAATTATTAGACTTAATAAATGGATTCAGCAATGTAGTAGGATACAAAAGTAACACCACAAAATCTATGGCATTTTTATACACCAATAGTGAACTTACAGAAAGAGAAACAAAAAACAATCCCATTTACCATCACACCAAAAAAATTAAGATACCTAGGAATAAACTTAAGTAAGGAGGTAAAAGACCTGTACTCAGAAAACAACAGGACACTGAAAAAAGAGATAGAGGAAGACATAAACAGATGGAAGAACATAGCGTGTTCATGGATTGGTAGATTCAACATCATTAAAATGTCCATACTACCAAAAGCAATCAATAGATTCAATACAATCCCCATTAAAATACCAATGGCATATTTCACAGACCTAGAATGAACTCTACAAAGACTCGTATGGAATAAAAAAAGACCCCATATAGCTGCAGCAATCCTGAGAAAGAAGAACAAAGTAGGAGGGCTCACAATACCAGATATCAAGCTGTATTACAAAGCAACTCTTCTCAAAACTGCCTAGTACTGGCACAAGAACAGACATATAGACCAATGGAATAGAATAGAGAACCCAGAAATTGACCAAAACCACTATGCTCAATTAATATTTGACGAAGGATACAAGAATATACAATGGAATCAAGACAGTCTCTTCAATAAATGGTGTTGGGAAAATTGGACAGATACATGCAAAAAAATGAAACTAGACCACCAACTTACACCATACACAAAAATAAACTCAAAATGGATAAAGGACTTAAA
>NW_005370134.1:396775-399972 GCF_000412655.1 Myotis brandtii
TGCACTGCTGGTGGGAATGCAGACTGGCGCAGCCACTGGGGAGAACAGTATGGAGTTCCTCAAAAAACTAAAAATGGAACTCCCATTTGATCCAGTGATCCCACTTCTAGTAATATAACCTGAGAAACTAGAAACACCAATCAGAAAGGATATATACACCCCTATGTTCATAGCAGCATAATTTACCATAGCTAAGATTTGGAAACAGCCAAAGTGAACATCAGCAGATGAGTGTATTAGAAAACTGTGGTACATATACACAATGGAATATTACGCTGCAGTAAAAAAGAAGGAATTCATACCATTTGCAACAACATGGATGGATCGGGAGAGCCTTATGCTAAGCGAAATAAGCCAGTCAAAGAAAGATAAATATCACATGATCTCACTCATTTATGGAATATAATGAACAACATAAACTGATGAACAAAAGTAGATCCAGAGATAGAGAAGCATCTTTCAGACTATCAAACCTCAGAGGGAAGGTAGGGGAGGGTGGGCATAAAGGGGAGGGATCAACTAAAGGACGTGAATGCATGCATACAAGCCTAACCAATGGACACAGACCACAGGGGGGTGAGGGCATGAGTGGGGGGGGATGGAGGGGTAATGTGGGAATAAGTACACATATGTAATAACTTAATCAATAAGGAAATTAAAAAAATAGAGAAACATTGATTGGTGGTCTCCCATACACAGTCCGATGGGGGACTGAACCCGAAACCTGGGTATGTGCCCTGACCAGGGTATGTGACCGGTGGGGGGGTGGGGAGATAAGGACACATAAGTAATACATTAATCAATAAATAAAATTTAAAAAAGAAATGAAATTATGATTCAAAATAAATAAATATATAACTTATTTTAAATATTTTTTCTCTTGGTTTAGAGTTAACAACTGCTTTTATCATAGGCTATTTTCTTCCATAGAAAACACTATATTTGAGAAAATTTATTTCATAGACAATGAGTATACAATTTATGAAATTTCTGGTTGGCTTTAGGTTGAAAAGTACCTTTGAGATTGCTATGAGAAATAAAGTAGACTAATAAGATATAATTTTATCTGAGGGAAAAATGTTTCTCAGCATTTCCAACGTGAAGCCATTTTTAAAGAAAGGAATACCTATGAGATCTACAAGATAGTTGCATGTATTCAGAAAGCCTCAGGTTTCTGAAAGAAGAAAAATTTGTACGTAATAATCTAGTGTCTCACTATTATAAGATCATTAAAAATATTTGTTGATTTAATAATGGTTGCTGCTTTGTAAGAAGTTTTTACACTAATTACACAAGTATATTTCTTTGAAAGTATTCCTTAATTCAAAATTTTCATTTAGCAAGCTTTCCCGGTGATTTCAATATAAAGAATTTGCTTTAATTGTGAAAAAAAAATGTACATGAGACAATGACAAAAATCATCTCTAATAATTGACAGGATATATTGTGAAGAGTAAAGACACCATAGTTATTAATGTGATTCTAAATTTATATTGGTAAATGTTAATAAAATATTAAAACTTCAAGTGACTGAGTATATGTAAAGTGTGTAGAAGAGTACCTAGTATCTGAAAGACCAATGCAAAGACCTTTTTTTTTTAAAATATATTTTATTGATTTTTTACAGAAAGGAAGGGAGAGAGATAGAGAGTTAGAAACATCGATGAGAGAGAAACATTGATCAGCTGCCTCCTGCACATCTCCCACTGGGGATGTGCCCGCAACCAAGGCACATGCCCTTGACCGGAATCGAACCTGGGACCCTTCAGTCCGCATGCCAACGCTCTATCCACTGAGCCAAACCGGTTTTGGCAAGAACTTTTAAAACTCAATGAAGAAAACTCACTAATAAGAAAATAAACTAATTAAAATATGGGCAAAATTTCTGAACTGCCTAGCCAGTATTGCTCAGTGGTTGAGTGTTGACTAATGAATCAGGAGGTCACGTTAGATTCCTGGTCAGGGCACATGCCTGGATTGTGGGTTCAATTCCCAGTAGGAGGCATGCAGGAGGCATCCAATCAATGATTCTTTCTCATCATTGATGTTTCTATCTCCCTCTCCCTTCTCTGAAATCAATAAAAAATATATATTTTTAAAAGTTTGAACGGACATTTCACCAAAGAAGATATACAAATGGAAAATAAGCATCTAAGAAGATATTTAACATTGTATTTCATTAGAGGATTCAAAATTAAAACAAAATGAGACACCACTACACAGATATTAGAATAGTAAAAATCCTTAACACAAAAATAACGAAATACTGTCAAAGATATGGAGCAACATAAACTCATTTATTGGTGGTGGGGATGAAAAAAAGGGTATAACCACTTTGGAAGACACTTTGGTAGTTTCTTATGAAACTAAACATAACTACACTAATAAAAGAGAAACATGGTAATTAGCGTACGACCACTACCCTTTTCATTGGCTAATCAAGGCGATATGCAAATTAACTGCCAACTAAGATGGCGGTTAACCGCCAACAAAGATGGCGGTTAATTTGCATATGTAGGCACAATGCAGGGAGGCGAAAGGGAAAGCAGGAAGAAGCCCCCTGCCACTGACAGTGATCGGAAACCCAGGGGGGAGCTAAGAGCCGGGGGGCAGGGCAAAGGCGGAGAATCGGGCAGTGATTGGAGAATTGGGCGCCTTTGCCACCCTGGCCAGTGATAGCGGAAGTAGGGGTGGAGCCAGTGATGGGAGCTGAGCACGGGGGAAGCTGGCAGTCCCGGGAGCTAGGGGTCCCTTGCCTGGACCTAATGCGGAGCCCACGATCGCAGGGCCACTGCAGCTGCGGGTCCCCCTGCCCAGGCCGGACGCCTCAGCCAGAGGCTTTAGGCTTGGGCTGGGGAGGAGCCAGCCAGCGATCAGCTGCGGTGGGAGCTGGGGGTGCCCCGGCCCATTGTTGATGGCAGCAGAGGCAGGGAACCAGGGCGGAGCCAGCCAGCAATTGTTGACTTGCAGTGGCTGCAACAGTGCGGTGATGGGGCTGGTGCCTTCCCCTGATCAGCCCGGTCGACTCCCACAAAGGGTGGCCAGACTGTGGCTTAGGCCCACTCCCCAAGGGAGCAGGGAGCAGGTAGTAGGACATCCCCTAGGGCTCCCAGTATGTGATAGGGGGCAAGCTGGGCTGAGGGAACCCCCTCCCCAGTGCACAAATTTTTGTGCACCGGGCCCCTAGTATATATATA
>NW_005370134.1:400256-405051 GCF_000412655.1 Myotis brandtii
AGGTCCCAGGCTGCAGCCACCCGGAGAAGCTACCAGCCCTGTGGTCCAGGGCGCCAACGCCTGTGGCCAGGGAAACAGGTTCCCTCTTCTCCTACTGTAGTCATTACTTCAATATTCCCCTTCTGAATTTCTCTCCTGTGCTGCAACCCAACTCCACTTTTTATCGGAAGGATACGGAACAGAGAGAGCAGTGTTAAAAGCTTACATTTTTAAGCCGGTAAGGTTGGTACTTAAACATATAAATGGAAAACTAGAGTCCTTAAGGTAACAAAGGCTACAAAGGACAGGGACAGCGCATGACCTATTATATCCAGCAATCCATATGGGGACTGAAAACTTTGCAATGATGACAATTACTGAAGATATGAATCAACTAAAATAGTTGACAGGGACAATTCTTCCATCTTTGAAAATATCTACATCAAATCTGTTTAAATAGATTTTCATCTGCATAATATAACACATTCTGACAAGACCACCACCTCCACCAATGTGGTCAGTGTTGTGCTGTAAAATGTTTAATAACTGAGGGACCCCCCCCTCTAGTGCACAAATTTTGTGCACCGGGCTACTAGTCTATATATATAAAAGCCTAAGTGACCATTATGACCGAAGGACTAGAACAACCAGAATGACCGGAACGACCGATAGACCAGCTGCTATGACGCGAACTTACCATAGGGGGCAGACATTCAAAGCAGGAGCTGCCCCCTGGTGGTCAGTGCATTCCCACAGCAGGAGCGCCACTCAACTAACAGACCTGTCCTGGTGGCCCACCAGCACGGCAGCAGCCACTCCCTCAGTAGTCCTGCAGGTCCAATCTTTGGAGAATGGGCCAGCACTAATGGACCAGCACTGCTGGCAGGATCCCAACAGCACCACCGGCCTCCTGGAAGTAGGCCTTGGGCACCGTGGCCGCTTCCCCTCCCTAGACGCTTCGCAAGGAAGAAACGATATAAAAGCAGCTGCCACGTGGCTCCTGACAACTGGCACTAATGTCAGCAGGTGGATCCAGATCCCGGGCTGGCAAAGGCATCCCACCACTGCCCAGAGGTCCAATCATGTCCCAGCCCTCCCACCCCCCTTGGGACCCTACCCGTGCATGAATTCATGAACTGGGCCTCTAGTTCATATGATAAAATCCAACAGCTGTGCTCCTGATTTTACCCCAAAAGTAGAAAACTTACATCACACAAAAACCTGCACATGACGAATATTTATAGCAGCCTTATTTATAATTGCTAAAACTTGGAAGCAACCTAGATGTCCTTCAATGGATAGATGGATAAACAAACTGCACATCCACACATTGGTATATTATTCAGCACTAAAAAAAAAAATAGTTATCAAGCCATGAAAGACATGGAGGAATCTTAAATGCACATTGCTAAGTGAAAGAAGCCAATCTGAAAATGCTACATATTGTGTTATTCCAATATGACATTCTGGAAAAGGCAAAACTATGAAAACAGTAAAACTATAAATGGTTGTCAGGATCTCAAGAGATGTGGACAGATGAATTGGTAGAACACAGAAGATATTTTAAGGTTGTGAAACTATGTTATATAGCATTGTAATGCTGGATATATGTCATACATTTACCAAAACCCATAGAATGTTCAGCACAATGAATACACCCTAACGCAATCTATGAACTTTAGTTAATAATGATGATTCAATAGTGATGCATCAATTGTAACAAATGTATACACTAATGAAAGATGTTATAAACAAGGGAAACCAGGAGAGGAAGAGGGGGAGGGGAAATGATATATGGTAACTGTACTTTTTGTTCATCATTTCTTTTTCTCTGAACCTAACATGAGCTAAAAATAAGTCAATCTATTTTTAAAAAAATCAAGGTAAATATATCTTTATGTCATATAACTGCACAATTCTGGGGAATTTATGTGGCAAACAAAAGTGATTTCAATCTAATGAATATTAAATAAGATGATGCACTTAAAATGCTCAATGTATACCTGGCATCTGATAACCATCAATAAATGCTGTTTTGTTGATAATTGTGCTCCTCTAAGGATTCTTATATGAAAAGCCACCATTAATATTTAAATTCTACGATATCATAATTTGAATAACTTGAGAAAATTGGAAAGAGTAAAATATTAATTTTGCATTCCTCAACAGGTCATGGAAGCTAATGATTGAGATTTATAAGGAAAAAAGTTTTAAAAATAATTTAAAAATACATTTATTAAAACAAGATAAATCATATTGAATAAAGAAATAATGAAGTATCAGTTGGTGACCAAGTACATATTCCTGATTCTCTCTAATTTGCTTTTGCCATCTTCAGAATCAAACTATAAACAATGGGAAACATTTAAAAAAATGAATTCTACTCAAATATTGATGCAGTGGTTGAGGAAAAAATACATGAAAAGAATTTAATATTTTTAAGAGAGTTTATGTCTATAAATAAGAAGCACAGATGACTCTTACACATGTAATTTTTGAAAAATAGTCAATGAGAGAAACCACAGAAAGCAGTGGAAGTGCCAAAAGAATGAAGACAGATATTATTGCAGTTTTCCAAAATGAGAAGTAGGGGGATTTTAAAACTCAAGTCAATAAGCTTGACATGTGTCTTTGGCAAAATTCTGAAAACAGATTATGCAGCAGATGGTTTGTGAGCATTTGGTAAGTACAGTGTTGTTCACTAAGCATCAACATGAATTCACATGGTGCAAATCATCCATTATCCATTGTCATATGACATTTAGGCCAGTGGATAAAGGGGATAAAGAAATCTTAAGATCTTGAATGTAGCAAAGAATTTTCAAAGATTTATATAAAAATTTACATGTGTTTCTAAAATGATGCTGGCATGAAAATGCTACTATATGGATGTTTTTTACTTTGAATAACTAAAAAATACCTGTGGAACATTTTCTAAATTAGATCCAGGCACTACCTTGAGTATGCTGATTTAGTAAATCTGGTTAGATCTAGTCTATTTCAAGTAGTAACTTTTAAGTAAATATAGTGTAATTAATTTTTTAATTTAATCTAAGAAAATTAATGCTATTTATAATTATCCTTTTAGTTTTAGGGTTATAATATTTGTTTTAAATGACTTTATTCTATCTTCAATTATTCTATAGCTATTCCATCCATAATTCACATTATGGTAATTCTATTATTTTTAGTTTTTACATTAAACTTCATATCCCAACATTAAATCTGCTTTCAACACAGCATGCCAAGTAATCATTTAAAAGATTAATAATATCATATGAAGGGTGCTCTCAAAAACCTTCAAGGACTTCACTTCTCATATTCAGTAAAACCTTTACCCACAATGTTCAATATAACCGAGCTCCCATCCCCTTTTAGATCTCAATGCCTAATGACTTTTTCATTCACTCCACTTTAGCCAGGCTGGCCTTTCTTATTGGTCCTCAAACAACCCAGAAATGCAACCATCTTGATATCTTTTAATTTGCAATCCCTCTACTCCAGATTTTCACATAGATTGCTCTATCCCTTATTTATTTTATTTATTGTCTATCTCCCACACAAGGATTTTTATCTGTTTTGTTCAATGTTATATCCACATATACTTAATAGTGTCTATATATTAGGTGGGATATACATTAAAATGAGTGAATACATAAACAACATGTTACCTCTATCTCTATGTGTCCTAAAATATAACTACTATTTTTACTTGAAATTAATTAGAATTTTGAGTATATATATTATACTAGTGGCCCAGTGCATGAAATTCGTGCATGGGGGAAGGAGTGTTCCTCAGCCCGGCTTGCACTCTCTCCAATCTGTTACCCTTCGAAGGATGTCCTACTGCCAGTTTACAGGGATCGGGCCTAAACCAGCAGTTGGACATCCCTCTCGAAATCTGGGACTGCTGGCTCCTAACTGCTCACCTGCCTTCCTGCCTGCCTGATTGCCCCTAACGACTCTGCCTGCCAGCCTGCTTGCCCCCAACTGCCCCCTGCTGGCCTGCTAACTCTAAACTGCCCCCCGGCGCTGTCCTGATCACCTCCAACTAACCCCCACTGGTGGCCTGCTTGCCCCCAATGGCTCCCCTGCTGGTCTGTTTACCCCCAACGGCCCTGCCCCTCACCAGCCTGATCACCCACAACTGCCCTCCCCTCTTGGCCTCTAACCACTTCTACCTTGGCCCCGCCACCATGGCTTTGTCCAGAAGAAAGTCCGGAAGGTCTCCTGGAAGGTCTCCCAGTCTAATTAGCATATTACCCTTCTATTAGTATAGATAGAGGCCTGGTGCACAGGTGGGGGCCGGCTGACTTGCCCTGAAGGGTGTCCCGGATCAGGGTGGGGATTCCCTTGGGGCGTGGGGCAGCCTGGGTGAGGGGCCTGTGGTAGTTTGCAGGCCAGCCACACCCCCATGGGGTGAAGGTCCCCGCTGGGGGTTTGTGGCCAATCTGGGTGAGGGGCTGAGGGCTGTTTTCAAGCTGGCCACAGCCCCTTCAGGGTGGGGGTCCCCACTGGGGTGCCTGGCCAGCCTGGGTGAGGGGCTGATGGCTGTTTGCAGGCTGGCCAAGCCCCCTAGTGGGGACCCTCACCCCATGAGGGTGTGGCCAGCCTAGGTGAGGGGCCGAGGGCTGTTTTCAGGCTGGCCACAACCCCTTCAGAGTGGGGGTCCCTGCTGGGGTGGCTGGCCACGGCCCCCGGCGACCCAAGCTCCCAGCCCCTCCTTTTTACTTTTTTTTTTCAACGCCTCCTTGAGTGGAGGGAAGCAGGTATCTGGGATTTATTTATCTTCTATAATTGAAACTTTGTATCCTTG
>NW_005370134.1:405148-435261 GCF_000412655.1 Myotis brandtii
CCGCCATCTTAGTTGGGTTAATTTGCATACTCGCTCCTGATTGGCTGGTGGGCTTGGCTTGTGGGGGTAGCAGAGTGACACCAATTTGCATTTTTCTCTTTTATTAGTGTACATGAGACCACATTCTATTTCATGTTGCCATCCTCATTAAAACATATTTAATGATAAGAAAGTTAACATTAATAATATAAATATTCAAAAACAATATATGTTAGTCATTTGCTTTATTTAAAATTCTGACATTCTATATTTTCAAGTTGATAGTAGAGCAACTATATTTCACATACAAAGAAATAAATATGAATTCATATCTTACATCATATAAACATTTAACTCAATTGAATTAGAGTTAAGTGTAAGAGCTAAAACTATAAGAACTCTTGAGAAAATGAAAGGAGTAAATCTTAGTGGCCTTGTATTAATAATAAGCACACACAAAAAATAAATCAATGAGGTCCAGTCTGGTGTAGTTCAGTTGGTTGAGTGTCATCCCATGCACCAAGGGGTCCCCATGCACCTGTTCATTTCTGGTTGTACACATGCCCAGGTTTCAGGCTCCATCCCCAGTAGGGGACATGCAGGAGGCAGCTGACTGATTTTTCTCATCAATGTTTCTATTTCTCTCTCCCTTTTCTCTCTAAAAATCAATAAAAACATAAAAATAAATAAAAATTAAAAAATTTTTTTTTCAAAAATTCAATCAAGAGATGAAAAAACTTACTGAATGGGAAAAAATACATGTAAACTATACATTTGATGAGAAACATGTACTAGTATATACTAAAAATACACACATATACACAAACAAATCAACAAGATAAAGAAAATAACAATATAAAAATCAGCAAATAATAGACATTTATTTTAAAAATTACCATTGGTCAATAAGCACAGAAATAAAGTTCAAAATCATTAGTCATTAGGGAAGTACAAATCAAAGCCACAATGAGATACCACTTCACACTCACTAGGATCTATATAAAAGGCAAACAATAACAAATGTTGGCAAGGACATAGAGAAAATAGAATCCTTATACTACATTGCTGATGTGATTGTAAAATGGTCCAGCAGCTTTGGAAAACACTTTGGCTGTTCTTCAAAATGTTAAACATACTGCTAATGTACAATTAAGCCATTCCATTCCTAAACATATACCTCAAATTGGTAAAAACATACTTCCACTTAAAAAACTTGAACACATATTCATAGCAGCTTATTAACAACAATAATACATGAAAACAACCAAAATATCTATTAACTGATTAATGGATAAACAAAATAAGTTGTATACATATCTATAATAATAAAAGCATAATATGCAAATCGACCAAATGACTAAACAGCAGAACAACCATCTGGACGACCTTCTGAAGGACCACGCTATGACATGCACTGGTGCCAGGCCACCCAAGGTGGGTGCAATGCGATTGGTTAGGGGGCCCCACCATCGCCCCATGATCGCCCTGCAGAGGGAGGCCCAGGCCACCTTTGTGCGGCGATCAATCATGAAACCCTGGCTGGGTGAGCGGGGCCTCTCTCTGCGGGGAGGCCCAGTCCACCAGCCAGTGATGCTGTGGCAGGTGTGCGGGGCCAGCCAGCGATCGCCCCACAGAGGGAGCCCAGGCTACCTGTCCTGCAGCACTGCGGTAGATGGATGAGGCATCCCACCCGGCGGCCACAGAGGGAGGCCTGGGCCACCCAGCTGGCGGTGCTGCTGCAGGTGGGTAAGGCCTCCCTCTGTGGGAAATCAATCTGGGGGCCCCGCAATCAATCGCCCTGCAGAGGGAGGCCCAAGCCCTGATTGGCCCTGATCACCAGCCAGGCCTAGAGACCCTATCCAAGGGGTTCCAGATTTCGAGAGGTTGCAGGCCAGGCTGAGGGACAAGCCACTATGCACTAATTTCTTGCACCGGGCCTCTAGTAATCCTATATAATAAAAGGCTAATATGCAAATGACTGAACGGAATGACAGGTCACTATGACACGCACTGACCACCAGGGGGCAGACACTCAACCTAGCAGCTGCCCCCTGGTGGCCAGTGTGCTCCCACAGGGGGAGTACCACTCAGACAGAAGCTGGGCTCGAGGCTGGCAAGCACAGAGGCAGTAGCAGGAGTCTCTTCCACCTCCGTGGCAACGCTAGGGATGTCCGACTGTCGGTTAGGCCCGCTTCCTGGAAGAGGGCCTAAGCCGTCAGTTGGACATCCCTGAGGGCTCCTGTACTGCAAGAGGGCAAAGGCCAGGCTGAGGGACCGCTCTCCCCCCCAAGTGCATGAATTTCATGCACCGGGCCTCTAGTCTATATATATATAAAAGCCAAGCGACCAGAACAACCAGAATGACCAGAACAATCAGAATGACTGGTCCCTATTATGTGCACTGCGGATGGCCAACCGATCTGATCGGGGGTGGGGCTGGCTGGCCAACCTCCCGTGGCCCCTCCACCTGGCCATTACAGTCCCGATTGGCCCCGGGGTGGGCTGGCCAGACCCCACCAGTGCACGAATTCATTCACTGGGCCTCTAGTAAAATATAATTGGCAATAAGAAAAAAATAAAGTTCTGATATATACAACAACATGGGTGAAACTTGAAAACATTATGGTGGGTAAAAGAAGCCAGTCACAAAAGTCCACATTATATGTTTCCATTATATTTCCAAATTAGGCAAATTCATAAGGACAGAAAGTAAATTAGTAGTTCCTAGGAAATGCAGGGGGAATGGGGAGTGATTGCTAATGTGCATGAGATTTCTTTTTCAATTGAAGAAATTCTACTAAAATGAGATAATGGTGGTTTATAAACATTGTAAGTATACTAAAAATAAAAAAAAGCCCTCTAAGAACACTTTAGAAGGCAAAATTTTATATGTGAATTATATCTCAATAAAGCTGTTTTTAAAATCCATTTTGTAACATTGTGACTAATTTTCTAATATTCTTTTTGGAAGATGGAAATGATTAAAACTTTTTGAGAAGGTTAATTTTGAGTAGGATTTCTGTACAGTAAAGATGAAAATGAGAGATCATTTTTTTTCCTAATAGAATTTTGGTTGACTAATACGTATGTATAAAAAAGGTGGTCCCCACTTTTATTGTCCTATTCAAAGGTCTGAATTTTATCACACAGTCTCTTGAATTCTATATACATAAACCAAACTTTTCTCCATACAGACCTTCACACTGAACTTACCTGAATAAAGCTAGGGTGGGTGCCGCTCTCAAGGTTGAAAAGTTAGGGAGTGGCTGGAGAGCTCTGCTACTTGTCAGAGAGTCACTGGACAAAAATCTATCTTCTTCCCTCCATCCTCCCCCCTCCCCAAGGGATTCTTTAAAAGGCAGACAACATAGATTTGTCTGAAGATGAGATAAATAGAATAAAATAAGCACAATTCTTGAAGTAGAAGTATGGAAGAGCAGATGCTGGGATATGGAGAATAGAAACTTGTAAGTAATAATGCATTTTGAAGAACCTAGATATAAAAGAAAGCATTGAAGGAGTATCTGGTCCATAAACATAGTAAGTTCTAGAATTGCTAACATAATACTACGATACTAGACAACTATAGCAGTACTGAGTACTAAAAGGCAGTGCACAATGTCTGATGAGTCCCACAGAGATGGCTTCTAGTTGCACTTATTTCCACATGAATCCACAAATCATATCCTATAATCAGAGATAAGGTTTCACATAGTTCTTATAAGCAGATGAGTAAATACATTCTTTCTTTTAGTTTTTGTTACTTTTGTTTAATGCCTTTATATCAGTATCAAAAAAATCACGTATTAATCAAATCTATTCTCCTAAATTAACTCTGGAAATACACACTTTACTTCTCCCCACCAGCTGTATCCAAAATGCCATATACACTGTTTTAAGATTTCTTATCCTTTAGATTTTTTTCTAAGCTTACGAAGATCCTAAGCTTTCATTTCAAATTTCATTGCATATTCCTTTTTTTTAAAAGCCTGTCATTGGTAGTTTCTTTCATCATGACCAAAATCTCTAGCTACTCTATATTTTATGTCTTAAATATCTCATCTAAAACCATATTTATTTTTCATTTATGATATATTTTTTGGTGAAATGTAACTTCTGATTTAATGATACTATTTATATAACTACCATTATGTTTTCATATTTATCATTAAAGAAGAAAATTTTGCATTTCTTCTTTCATTATGGCTTTTCAAGTACTGACATAATACTTGAAATATTAAGGGGAACTAAAAAGATTTAATTTTTGCTTTTACTATATTAGGTAAATTTCAGATAGTTTAGTTTGCATTTATGTGTTCTTCCTTAGATTGTGAACAGAAAATAAATTATATAATTTTTAATCTGTACAATTTCTCACAATTTCTTCAAGTAAAATTTTACTTAGAAGACTGACATTTAAAGAAAATTAATACTTAGTTGTCCTACTTAAATTCTGTCTACTCAGTTAGTGTTTCCTTCCTTCCCATGGTGGTTCTTCAACATTTAGAATTTCTTGTAACACAAATTAAAAAACATTGTTTTATAATAACCTTTAGATCATTCCATGCTTTCTATAGAGCAACAACTCTCAAGCAAGGTACTTTAACCTCCACTCTGGAGCATTTGTTAATGACTGGATATAACTTTTTATTATTTTAATTAAATTTATTGGGGTGACATTGATTAACAAAACTACATAGTTTTCAAGTCTATAATTCTATAATACATCATCTGTATATTACATTGTGTGTTCACCACCCAAACTCATATCTTCTTTTGTGACCATATATTTGATTTCCTACACCCTTAACTACCCTTCGACCCTTCCCTCTGGTAACCACCATACTGTTTTCTGTGTCTATGAGTTTTTGTTTGTTTGTTTTTCTTGTTTGTTCATTTGTTGCTTTCAGTTTTATACCCCACATATGAGTGAAAGCATATGCTTCTTGACTTTTTCTGACTTATTTTGCTTAGCATAATATTCTTAGGATCCATCTATGTTGTTACAAATGTCAGTATTTCATCTTTTCTTCTGGCAGAGTAGTATTCCATTGTATATGTGCATATCATCTTCCTTGTCTAATCACCTATTGACAGATACAAACAAACTGGTTGTTTCCATGGCCACTGTGAATAATTCTGCAATGAACATAAGGTTGCATATATAGTTGCAAATGAATGCTTTCAAATTTTTCAGGTAGATTCCCAGAAGAGGGTTTGCTGGATCATATGGTAACTCTATTTGTAATTTTTTGAGGAATCTCCATACTGTTTTCTATAGTGACTGTACCAGTTTATATTCCCACCAGTAGTTGTCCCTAGGCCTGGCTGGTGATCAGGTCTGATCGGGGCCTTCCTTCTGGCTGCCAGCTGGGGCCTTCTTTCATTTTGCCCTGCCCCCTGGTGGTCAGCAAGCGATCAGTCTCCCAGTCAAACTCCTTTGGGGACAATTTGCATATCATTTTTTTTCCACAACCTCCCAACCCTGGTTATTTCTTGTCTTGTTGATAACAGCCATTCTTTTTTAAAAAAAATATATTTTATTGATTTTTTTTACACAGAGGAAGGGAGAGGGACAGAGAGTCAGAAACATCGATGAGAGAGAAACACCGATTAGCTGCATCCTGCACACCCCCTACTGGGTATGTGCCCGCAATCAAGGTACATGCCCTTGACCGGAATCAAACCTGGGACCCTTCAGTCCCCAAGCAGACACTCTATCCACAGAGCCAAACCAATCATGGCAATAACAGCCATTCTAACAGGTGTGAGGTGGTATCTCATTCTAGAGAACCTGAACAGACACTTCTCTCAAGAAGACCTACCAGTGGTGAATAATTATATGAAAAGTTGCTCAACTTCACTGGCTATCAGGGAAATGCAAATCAAAACTATAATGGAGGTAATTTTGATGTCACAACTACAATGAAGTGTTCTTCTGGCATATAGAAAGTGGAGGTCAGAGACGCTACTTAACATCCAATCATGCATAGGACAGCCCCCCACAGCAATACTTATCCAGTCCCACATGTCAAAAGCACCATTGTTGAAAATCCCTGTTTTGAAAATTTATTATGAATAAGCATTTATTCAGCCAACAACATAAATATTCTTGTTTTTGGTGATGCTGCTTCATATGATCATGTCCTGTCTACAAGATTATAAACCAATTAGAGTCCCGGTGCACGAAAATTCGTGTATGAGTAGGGTCCCTAGGCCTGGCTGGTGATCAGGTCTGCTGGCCGGGGCCTTCCTTCTGGCTGCCGGCTGGGGCCTTCCTTCATTTTGCACCACCTGCTGGTGGTCAGTGAGCGACCAGTCTCCCAGTCAAACTCCCGTGGGGACAATTTGCATATTAGGCTTTTATATATACTAGTATATAGATATGATAAACATTTAATTAAAATTGCATAAAGCAATCTTTAATTCTTGGTAATGATAAGCAACTATGTCTGTAGTCTGTTTCCCAAGTAACACCAACCTAGCAGTAAAAATTAAGAAGTGGGTCAAATCTTAAATAAATTATGTTTGATTTTTATTCTTAAACCTGCTCCTATGACATTGTTTTACAGTACTGCAAATAGCCAAGTTGTTTAGACAACACTATTAGTCATTCATTACTTTGATTGCTTTCTTTCTCTCACATGACATATCTTATTCAATGGGAAATTCTAGTGTATATGGACAAAATGGTTATAAGTGATCAGCTTTTATAAATATATATATATATATATTTCTATTTTTATATAAGATGGCCATTTCTCCTCATTTATAATTCTATCATTTTATAGCAAGCCATCTGGACTACAGCAATAACCTCTAAACTGACAAACAAGTTTCTGTGCTGCTCCTTCTCTCAGCACTCCTTGCCTCTTATTCTCACCCCATATCCCCCCTTGTCTCTTTGTAATGAGACAGAAATAGGATTATGTGATTTTTTTTTCAGATCTCTCCAATATACTTCCATTATATATAACATTAAAGACACAAAGGTAACACTTATAAGGACACCAGCCATATTGGGGTCATAAGGGTGGGACTCATCCATATTGGCTGGTGTCCTTATAAGAATAGAAAGAGACTCTAGGGATGTACACAAGTATAGAAAAGGTCCTGTGAGAACACAGCAAGAAGATTTGCCTCTCCAAGCCAAGGAGGAAGGCCTCAGGAGAAACCAAAAGTTCTGACACCTTGACCTTGGACTTTCAGCCTCCACAGCTGTGAAAACCTATCACCAAATACAATCACAATGGGGGTTAAGATTCAACACATTAGTGATTCTGCTTTCAGGTGCTGATAGTTATTTACATGATAGAAAAATTATTTAATATATTTTAGTAAATATAATAAAATATCACATACACAAAATATTTCAACACATGAATTTTGGGGACAAAATTCAGTTCTTAATAGTTATATTCTTTATGATTTCCACTGTATGACATTCTGGGAACAGTAAAACTATGGAGATAGTAAAAAGATCAGTGGTTTCTAGGGAATATAGAAGAGTAAAAAAAAATGAATAGGCGGACAAAAGACAATTTTTATGTCAGTAAAACTATTGTATTTGATACTGAAATGGTGGACATATGTTATTATGAGAGTAAACAAAACACATTCTTGTATTATTATTTATTAATTACTAGAGGCCTGGTGTATGAGATTCGTGCATGGGAGGTGGGTCCCTCACCCTGACCTGCACCCTCTCCAATCTGAGAGCCCTGACAACTTAGGCCCACTCTCCATGGTTCTCTGCTCTCTGCAGGGCCTGGCCGCTCCATGCCTGCTGCTCAGGGGCTCTTCACTGCCCAGAGGCCCTCAGCGGCCAGGGCAGGACACTTGCCTTGTCGCCGCAGTGATGAAGCAAGCATTCTGCCAGGCTTGTCACACTGTCCGCTCTCAGTGGCCACCCCTCCATGACTGGGGGACTCCAGCGGAGCTGGGGGGACTGAGCGCTATGGGTGCTGCCATCTTTGTGATGAAGTGAAGGTTAATTTGCATATTACCCTTTTATTAGATAGGATTGTATTATTTTATTGTATTACAACTGTAAAGCTACTTTTGCTCAACCCTGTACATTTGCCAAAACCTGTACAATGTACAACACCAAGAGGGAATCCTAAATTAACCACATACTTTATATGATCGTGATGTGTCAAAGTAGGTTCATCAGTTGTAACAAACTACCACTCTGGTGGAGGATGCTCATAGTGAGGGAGGCTGAGGGTGTGGAGGGGTAGGGGATATATGGAAACTCTGTACTTTCTGCCCAATTTTGCTATGAAAATAAAACTTCTCTAAAGTCTATTAAAAAAAAAAAAGACAAAGGAACTGTACTAGTTTCCTAGGGTTGCTTCAACAAAATACCACAAACTGGTTAGCTTAAAGCAACAGAAATTTATTTTTCTCAGGGCCTGGAGGGTAGAGAGTGAACTCAAGGTGCTGGCCAGGCCTTGCTCCCTCTGAATTTGTTGATGAACCCTTCCTAACTTTGGGTTATTTTCTGTCAATCTGGTATTCCTTGGCTTACTGCTACATAATTCCAGTCTCCATCTTCCTCATTATATGGCATTCACCTGTTTGTCTCTGTGTTTTCACATAGATGCCTTGTTATAAGGGCACCAGCACAATGGATTAGAGGCCCATCCTATTTCACTATGACCTCATCTTAATTAATTATTCCACCAATGACACTATTGCCAAATAAGGTAGCATTCTGTGGTAATGAAAGTGAGAGTTTCAAAATATCTTTGGGAGGAGGGAAGGGAGGGAAGGGTGGCACAAAATTCAACCCATAGCAAGACTACATGGTTGTTTGTGATCTGGTCTCGGACTTCACCTGAATTCACTTCCTGCCCATCTGCTCTTTACCCATTGTGCTGGGGTCACACAGGCTTCATGATTGGTCTGCAAACCTGCCAAACGTGTTTCCACACTATGGACTTTGAAGTTGTAGTTTCTTCTGCTTGGAATGCCCCTCCCTAGAGATAGTTACATGTCTTACTTGTTCACTTTATTCGGATCTCAGCTCAGGTATAATCTTCTGAGAAAGCCTTCTCTGAGCAACAGAGTTGCCATATTGAATTGCCTTTATTTCTCATCATAATGCCTCTAATTATGTGATATTTCTTTTATTAACTATATACTCCCATTTAAGAATATTGTATCTCCAGACACTGGATTGGCTTAGTACTCAATAGATACATACTGATTGAGTGAATGATGAAAGTCTGATGAGATAGAATTAGGTCAATCACCAACGTAATCATTGCACCCTCATCCCATGAGACCCTAGGATAACCTACATACTTTTTTTTTAATCTTTATTGTTGAAAATATTACATATGTCCCCCTGTTTTCCCCATTGACTCCTTCTAGACTTCCCCTACCCCTCCAAGTACACACTCTTTTACTCTTTGCAAGTGGATACTTTCTGTGTCTTTCTCTGAGATCTTCCTTAATTGCTGACTAAGTTTCTCTCTTTTGCATTAGATTGTAGTTATCTTTTTTGCAAATATTGGTTCTTAAAATTAGAGATTAAAAAATCATAAAATGTTGTCTCTAAAAATCTCTTACATCCCCTAGAAGTATAATTTTATCATGACTTTAGGATATAAAACCATGGGTATTAAAATGTGTATATAAATGTAAAATATATACTGTAATTCATGACACATAATAAAAGTACATATTCGAAATATAATTTTGTAGCATCTACAATTATAAAAATAAAAGAAATAAATTTTGTACAAATATGAAAATATGACTATTTGTGCATCTATCTATGGCAGTTGTGCCTGTTTATGTTATTTTCCTTGCCAGTGCTAACTGCTGTTCTTCACAATAATGCACTCTGCTGATGTGAGAGCAACGTGCTTCTCCCACCAAGGTTAACCTTATTTTATTAGTCTACATGTAAATTTGTGTTCTTAGTTTATCATAATATCCCCAGTCAAATAGCTGGTTCAGTTGAGCAGCCCTTTTACTTAATTGGCCCTTTGAGCATAGCATTTTCCTTGATAGTCACTAAGAGTCCATTTGCAGGGCCAGCTGAGGCAGCATACACAATGTCACACTCAGGTGATCCCAGATGATAACCTCCTGATGTTGCTGAACAGTGCTGAGGCACACTGCCTCTTTCCATTAGATGCACTTCGCATAAAGTAAAGGAAAACCTTTGCCCTTCTTTTACTTCTTGTATAGTGAGAGCTGTAGAGCCTGTCTACAAAACTGCTTCCTATGTCTCTCTTATTAGACTCATACGATTATGTTAACATTGTATAATTCGTGTCAGTAAACCACACCCTCTTGAACAAACCGAGAACTGCTTTATTTGAAAGGAGAAGTCTGCTATACATTTTCTCTTTATTATCATAATTCTAAATCACTTTCTCAACATCTTTCATGTATGTATTACTCCTTGTTTCTGGTCCTCCAGACATATGACTAATTTATGGTCCACAACTCAGCCTTTGAAATTGATCCTCTGTCATATTCATCTTCATGTAACCTTGGCCCACTTCTGCAAGGACCCTGAATAACCTCCCTGGCTATATATCCTACAGCTGCCTGATGTATATCCTTCAGCAAATACTCATCTTGTTTTGAAACTCCTAGGATATCTCTTCCCAGTATTCCCAGGTGCAGCTTTAAGTATCATGACTTTAAGAGTGAAAACTGGGTAGACTCATGGGTATTGTGACTCACATATTGTTTATACAAAATAGCTCTTCCTTCTGTCTAACCCCATATAGAATCACACATCCCAGTCCACTTGCTCTTCAAAAATATTCTTGTGAGGTCCTGTACAAACAAGTAATTACCATCGATAGGCCCTGTTCAACTACTTGTTTTCTCAGTAGTGAAGAGGTTTACTAGTAGCTCATCTGTCCATATGCTCACAACATTCTCCTATGATTAGTGATAGGCATTTATAAAACAGCTCTCCAAATTTAAGAGCTCCTGCTATGAATTAGAACAAATGCCACAATCTGGAATCAAACCCCATGATTATGTGTTTTAGAAGAGTTCATTAACGAAGAGAAATAAATATGCCAAAATAAGCAAGCTGCACCTAAAGCTAGAGTGCTTTTCTTTATATATGCTCTTGAGCTTCATGAAAATCGCTCAAGTTTGAGAAATTCATGTAAATATTTTAAGTCTACATAGAAGAAAATAATAATGACTTCAGTTACAGTTCTCCCCCCAAAAAAACAATATTAGAAGAAATTTAACTTGACCTATTTGTTATTAACCCTCATTCTTTGTGTGATGAATTATTTTTTTCAAAAAAGAGTTGGGGAAAAGAACAGTTTTTGTTTATGGGGAAGAACAGCATAGGTAATATCAAACAATAACATAAATATTATGTTTTATAATAATCAAGTTTTTAAGTTTGGATATATGTTAGCATTTATCGGAAGATAATAAAATGCACATGCAAGTTCATGAATATTTAGAAATCCTAAATCTAACATTGGACCAGCTTGAGAGATATTTTTAACACAACTACTATTTCCCCTGTTTAATTGGATAGAAATGAGCTCAATTATGTCCTTCTTCAGTTTGTTTCAGCTATGATCAATAGCTAGCAGAGTACCAGAGAAGTTGCTCAATAAATTTTAATGGGATTAATGTATAATTAATAACTTTAATTCATTGAGCATCTATGCAAATCTTCTGTTTTTAAGCTACTTATTTTTAAATAATCAACTATTGAGGTATAACGTGCATAGGATAAAATGCTTCTATTTTGAATGTGTAGTTCAATGAGTTTTGACAAATATCTAACAGCCAATTGACATAGAATATTCAAGGCATAGAATACTTTTTTCTTTATACAGCATATTTTTACCCTTTACCAACTCATAGCTTCAGATATCTGCTTACCTACTGTCTCTCACTATCTATATATATAAAACCCTAATATGCAAAAAGACTGAACAGTGGAAAACTGAACAATGGTTGCTATGACATGCACTTACCACCAGCGGGGGTGTGGAACATGGCGGGCGTAGGCTGTGGAGGGATGGTGGAGCAGGTCAGCAGGGGTGCCAGACCAAGGCGGAGTGCCAGTCTCTGTCATCGGGGAGAGCCTCTGGTGGTTAATGAAAATTCTTTGCTCTCATGCGCCACAGTCCCGCCTGGCATTTGCACCTGCTGCTCGCAACTGGTGGCTGCCCCAATCACTCAGCACTGTCAGTGGGTGTGAGTGGCTGCTGCCAGCCCCGATTACCCCTCAGAGCTTCTCCGCCTCCCCCTGGTCCTGAGGGGTTATCAGGGCAGCAGCCACCACTTGCACCTGCTGACAGCACCAGTCCCTCACATCCACTGCTGGCACCAGCCCCAATCGCTCCATGCCATCAGTGGGTGTGAGTGGGGCCAACGCTGTCAGCGCATTGGAGTGGTGGCAGTGGGAGCAGGGCTTCCAGCAGACAGGGGGCCAGGGACCGCAGTGGAGGACCTGAGTGGGGGCACAGAGGATGGGACAAGCCCCGCTCCTGTGCCCACCACAGCCTCACGGCCCACAGTTCCTTTTAAGATGCATTGAATTCATGCACTGGACCCCTAGTGTATTATAATTTCTAAAGTGCCATTTGCATGGAATTATTCAATCTGGCTTCTTTTGTTCAGCCTTAATTAAAAAAAAAAATAATCCATTATTTGCACCTATCAGTAGTTTGTTCATTTTGTTGCTGGGTGCATTGAATATACATACCACCATTTGTTTAAACATTAAACTAATGTTGGGCATTTTGGTTGCTTTTAGTTTGAGAATATTATGAATAAAACTGAAAAAATTATTGTGCAAGTTTCTTTGTGGGCATGTGTTTGCATTTCCTTGGAGTAAATATTTAGGTGTGGGTTTACTCAGTTGTATAGTAAGCATAAGATTAATTTGATGCAAGGTACATAATTATATTCTCAGCACTAAGTATGAGAGTTCTAGTTGCTCCAAATCCTAATCAAAACTTGTCATGGTCAATCTTTTTATTTTTTTAATCCTCACCTGAGGATATGTTTTTATTGATTTTAGAGAGAGAGGAAGGGAGAGAGGGAAAGAAACATCAGTTGGTTGCCTCCTGTATGCATCCAAACCAGGGATCAAAACTACAACCTAAGTGTGTGCCCTGACTGGGAATCAAACCCACAACCTTGCACCAAACAACTGAGCCACTTGGCCAGGGCTCATGGTCAAGCCTTTTAATTGCATTAATTACAATTAATGGGTTTTGGGGCATGTATTTATATTTTCTTAATTATGTTAATTTCTTAATGAAAAATTTACATTTATCTTAATGAGAGTGAATATATTTTCGTGTGTTTATTGGCCATCTGCAGATTTTGTTATGTAGAGCATCTGCACAAATATTTTTTTCCAATTTTGTCATTTGTTTTTCTATTATTATTTGTAAGAATTATTTCTATATCAGTATATAATTATTTAATCAGATAAATATTATCTTCATCTTTGTTCCCTCCTACCACCCCCTCAATATCTTTTAAAGAACAGACATTTTTAATTTGATTAACTCTAGTGTGTCATATTTTTAAGTTAGTCATTTGATTCTTAAGATTTTGGTTTTCCTAGATACTTTGAGTTTTCATGTAAACTTTAGAATAGGTGTGTTTATTTCTACAAACAGCCTCTTGGAATTTAGCGTTCATATTATTTTTAATAGCAATTTTAAAGTATTTGTCTGCAAATTTTATCATCTCTTTCATTTATTGATTTATTGCCCAATTATCTGCATGTCTATTCAACTTTACTGTAGGTTGTACATGGTACATGTTACTTTTTGAGTATCTAGTGTTTTCTTTTAAAATCATTCTTTAAAGAGTGTTCAGTTTTGTTCTGACAAGTAGTTAATGTAAATATGGTTTAGTTTGATCCTTTCAAGACTTGTTTCTAAGTTATCTTAGTGTGGGCATAGAGTAAACTTTGTTCTGGGAATAGTTTAGCCCTACTCTCATTGCAGGGCCTTTCTGGAGTCTCTATTGATTTTCACAGATGTTCAATGAGGTCATTTTACTCTTTTATTCCCAACATGTACCCAAAATTGTTTTATTGAGACTGGAGCAATTTATAATAAAGTACATATTATAGCACATTGGAAAGACTCAAGTTTTACAAATTTCACATTCACAAATAGGATCCACTTTTTGCTCTGAGGCATGTAGGGAACATAGGGAGGGGGGCAGACAAGGTACAGTCAGGAGACACAGACCTAATGGGCCAACAGTTAGTCCTTCCTCAGAAAAGGGCTTCTCTGTGACTTGACCATATTTCTAGATGTTCTGGGAGACAGAGAGGCAAAGTTCAGGGACATGGTGAACCTGCTGCCTGTTCTCTCTCTGGTTCATAGAATTTCTATGGCAACATTAAGCTACTGCTCAATACTACAGAGACAACAGGCACAGACATGGGAGCCATTTGACTAGAAAAATCCATCTGGGGATCCCTATGGACTCAGAGAGCTCTCTCTGCTCCATGAAAGTCAGTTTTTTACCCACTGTTCAAAATATGATTTTTTAAAAACATTTCATCCTGAAAAGTTTCAAACTTCCATATAAATAGAATAGTATAACAAAGTCCCATGGTTCATTATAGGGAAGCAAGTGATATGACCAAGTTCAGTTTCCATTAACAGCCACCTGAGCTAAGTGAACCTTCTCCCCAAACTTGAGTTTTCCACTCAGTTCCATAACCATGCTTTGCTTTCTGGATCTACCTGGTGCTAGAAAGAAAGTTAAAACCAGTGAGAGTGACAACTGTGTTGGACGGTGAATTCAACTCTATTCTGTGTGACGCATCTCTTAGATAGAAGGTGATGAAAATGCTCAGTCTCTGGAATGAGGTTTCTCAGGCAAGTTGAGTCCTTACGGACCATCACCATGGCACAGGTTTCTGTAAGTGATGCGTACACTGTGAGGGTGATGCAGACAATGAAGAAAATAAAGAAGCATTATTTAGGCAACACAGAGAAATGACCTGTCTAGACAGGTTGGGGGGGAGGGGTAAGGTGTTTAACAATGATTTCCAACATGTTGGAAAGCCTGCTCCCTCATCTCCTGTGAAAGCAGAGCAGTGCTTTCCGCCTCTCATTCTGTGTGATTGAAGGAGAGAAGGAATTATGGCTCTTGGATGAGCTTTGTTCTTGGCTCATCACAATAGCCACCATCTGAAAAGAGGTACTGCAGCCAGGCCCCCTCACCACTGACTACAAGAGGAAGGCAGTCTGTCTGCTCCGTGACAGTCTACTCCTTGTGTTCCTCTCCCACCTCTTTTTCCAACTCTTCTGTTAGTGGTGGACACTAATAGTGGAGGACACTATTCCCGGGAGAGACGCTCAAGAGTTCTCTGCTCCGCCCATTTCTTGCTTATCTCTACATGGGAAAGTGCAGTTTATAATGAAATGAAATGCACACAGGCACAAAATAAAAAGTTGCAAATAAATACACAGCTAACAACTTATCACATGGTGTGAGAAGCGGGTGATTTTTACTTTCTTCTTTGTGCTTTTCTGAATTTTCCAAAATTTTAATAATAAATTTTGTTGTTGTTTTAAGATATTGCATTGGTCCTTTCTTGTCAAATATTGGGCCAGGCCACCACGGAATTGTGATTCATCCTGGTCCCATGACTTCAGAAAGCAAGGCATGAAAACCTCCGTGCCAACTGGTTCGCTAACCTTGCACTGTTCAATGAGCTTCTTCAAGCTCAGCTCTGTGCGTCTGGGTCAGCCACACCCAATGACTCAGGTGTCCTTAAGGATGCTCAGTGGCAGGGAGGGTGGTAAGGCAGCTGCCTGACAGTTGGAGGCAGTTGACTGACTCAGCCTCCATCTGGGCTGAAGTTATCTTGTTCTCTGGCTCAGGAACCAGGGTGATATGCCTCACAGCATTTCTTAGACAGAAATTCACAAACATGTGTCTAGTTGATAGGTGCCTTTTAGTCTTCACGTCAAATGTGACTAGGAAGCTAAACAGTTTCCTAGGAACCTGCCTCACAGCATTTCTTAGACAGAAATTCACAAGTGTCTAGTTGATAGGTGCCTTTTAGTCTTCACATCAAATGTGACTAGGAAGCTAAACAGTTTCCTAGGAACTCAAGAGTCCTACAGCTTCTGCAGGAACTTGTTTCCAGCATGGTGAAGGTCATGTATGAGAAGACAGGCTCTTTTCCAGGCTCTGTACTCAGGCCCTTTCCCAATCTCAGCTGTAGACAGAGCCCTCCCCTCACCTCTTCCCACCCTCCTCTAACTCATCACCATGATGTGCTCCACAGACAATAGGTCTGTCTTCCCAGACTGGGGTGGGGGGAGGGCAGGAAGTTGTAGGCTACTGGAGCCTTCCGACTTGACTTACTCTGTCCAAGCCATCCTGAAGGAAGGGACTGGGGAGGGTGGCCTCTCCTCCCGAGGCTTGGGTAGCCTCTGGCACATGCTTAGTAATACCTTCAATTCCAACCTGAAGTTCTCGTTAAGCCAGCAGTAGATGAAAGGGTTGTAGCAGGTTCTGCTCATGGCAAACCAATGGAAGGCTAAGTAGAGGACATGGTTGGTATGGATGACCTTGCTGGACAGGAGGAGGAGGTAGCAGTTGAGGGAGAACCAGAGTAGAGGGCAAATAGGACCACCACCAGCATCAGTATCTTGATGGCCTTCTTCTTCTTGCCCTGCAAGGTCAGGTACTGCTCTGTGGTCACGTCGCTGATTGTGTTGCCCGATTGTGTTGTCCAATCACAGCTTCTTGGCCACACGGGCAAAGCCTACAGAGATGATGAGGGGGTTAGGGTGTAAAGCAGGATGAAGGTGGCCATGTCCAGATATTTCCAGAAGAGGTCAGCTGGCTCAGGAAAGTCCCGCAGGCATAGAGAGTGAACCATGTCCTCACTGTACTTGAAGGTAAATAATTTCTGGCAGGTAGCATGTGGGAGTGAAAAGAAGATGACCAGGGTCCAGAGTCTTCGATGTGTATGACACCTTTTGTGATGGAGATCTGGGCTTTCAATGGATGCATAATGACCTGGTGGCGGTTCAAGACAATGGCTGTCACCATCAGGACAGAGATGGGCAGGGAGCAGTACTGGGTGAAGCGGTTGACGTGGCACATGCTTTTCCTGAACACCCATGGGTTGTTCACAATGCGGACCAAAGTGAAGGGGTTCTTAGAAGCGTGATCATTAGGTCGGCGATGGCCAGGTTGACGATGAGGAGGCTGGTGGCCGGGTGCATTTGCTGGTTCTTGAAGATGACATGACAGATCAGGAAATTGCCAAAGAGCGAGAAGACGATGATGAAGGAGTAAGCCACCGTGGGGTTCTGGGACCTGCCCCTTAGCGCCGCCGGCCCACAAAGTTTTGCCAGTCGCAGAAGGTGTGGATGTTCCAAAAGAAGCGCAAGGTGTTGGGGGCGGCCAGGGTCACAGCAGGGCCTGGCCCAACCTGTCCTCCAGGCCCTCGGGGCCCTCCGTGGCTCCAGCCAAGGGGAGGAGAAGGAGCAACACCCCGTGAGGGACCATTTTGCAGGGGCCTCCACCCCGCACTGGACCACGCTGATGTCCCTGATGGGCTTCTGATGGGCAGGTGCGAGAAGGGACCCCTGGGGCTCTCCGCACCTGGCGGGCACCTGCTCGTCCTGGCCTCCCTCTATCCGCCCATTTTACTCTTGTTACATAGCTTATGTATGTAGCAGAATATGCCACCCCAAAACATGCCTCTTTGGCATAAGGATTATTTTGAGGAGTTGCAGACGCAGGAGAAGCTCTGAAAACAGAGAAGTTACCTTTTTTAAGGGAGATCTACATTAGAAAGGGGGCCTGTACCAGGAGAGGTGAAGTTTATGCCTGAAGGGCAGGGCAACCTTTGCTTACCAAATGTTTCATCTTCTTATCTTCCTATGAATTTAATTGTCTTCCCCCCTTTGAAACCACAAATCCATATATCTTTCCTTAGCTGAAGATGTTACATAAGCCTCAACCATCTGGCCACCTTATGAGTCTCCTATCTTTGTGGGGCTCCCATTTGAACATGCATACATAATTAAAATTATTTTTTCTCATTAACCCATCTTTTATTACACGGTGTTCTCATCCAAAAACTTAAAAGGATAGAAAGAAAATTATTTTCCCTTCCCTACACTTAGTTTATAGTCAAAGACTTAAGGGAAACCTTATTCAAATTTCTGGAATTTTTCTCTAGTTCCTTTTCTCTAGTCCAGTGATGGCGAACCTATGACACCACCTCTGACAACGCGAACTTATTTTTTTGGTTGATTTTCCTTTGTTAAATGGAATTTAAATATATAAAATAAATATCAAAATATAAATCTTTGTTTTACTATGGTTGCAAGTATCAAAAAATTTCTATATGTGACACGGCACCAGAGTTAAGTTAGGGTTTTTCAAAATGCTGACACGCCGAGCTCAAAAGGTTCGCCATCACTGCCTAGTCTGTCTTGCAAATTCTATCTTCCTCAATGTCTCTGAATTCTGATATGTGTTAGTCAGATGCTCCTGTTCTGTTGCCTTCTTATCTGTCTGTAAGCGGGGCTGGCAATGTACCTCCAGACAAGCAAACAAGTAGCTCAGGCAGTTGTTGGCTTCCCCTGGTTTGCTTTTCTTTTCACTGTGATCTCTCACAGACAACTACCATTACCCACTAAGGGTCTTTGTAGGTAGAGCTTCATGAGACCAAGCAAAGAACAAGCTTCTGAGGAAATAATAGCAGCTGGAAGAACAAGTACAAGGGAAGCACATAGAGTTGTGGCAATTAGAGTTGTGACTTCCTTGAACACCTGGAACATTTAACAGACTCAAGAAAGGCCTGAAGAGCAGAGACAAACTATTTCCAGGTAAATATTATGTCCACACTAAGGAAACTTAGACACAAGACCTGTAAAAGCTGAAAGCTGGAAGCAAAAGAGTATAAGCCTTATGGTAAAATCAGAATAAATGCTTTGTGTTCTGTGTCTGGGGTTTACTACCCATGGAATAATCAACTCAAACGATTCAAAATGTATTTCTAATCTTGAAAATCTTTTTGAAAAATCATATCTTTTGACAATTTGTAGATAAAACATTTCTTCTCTCCCTCCTCCATTTTGAGAATGTTTTCTTGTCATTCTCTTCCCAGTAAGTTAATTTTCTTTTGTTAGATTTGGTTTTTCTGTTAAAATATTCTTCACATTAATTTTAATTTCTGAAGTGATGCCTGTTTTATTTTGTTTTTCAGTCTTGATATTCATTTGATTTTAAGCTTAATTTTTAACTCTGAGGTATTAAAAACATATTTATAACATTTACATATTTTTGCCCTTTGAATATTTATAGAACTCTACCTTATTTTATTTACTTACTTTTTAAAATATATTTGTATTGATTTTAGAGAGAGGAAGGGAAAGGGATAGAGATATAGAAACATTGATGAGAAACATCAATTGGCTGCCTTCTGCATCCCTCTTACTGGGAATCAAACCCTCAACCCAGGAATGTGTACTGACCAGGAATTGAACCATGACCTTCTGGTTCATGAGAATAATATTCAACCACTGAGCGACACCAGCCAAGCAGAAGTCTACCTTATTTTAGTTTTGTTTCTCTTTGGTAATTTTTAAAAATTTATTTACATGATTGGTTGAATTACTAATAACTACCTTAATAGTTTTAGAAATCATCCATTTCAAGTTCCTATCCCTAATTTATTTATTTTTAGCTAATATGCTCCTAAATACTTATAGTTTCATGTTAATTACCTCTCCTTTTTCCCCATATTATTCTTATGCATGTTGAATAAATTCAATATTTTTTCAATAAGTCTAACAGAGCACACAAAGAATGAAAGATTTAGGGAAAATAATATCTGAGATAATTTTAAATTCTTTATTCATTACTTAGAAGATTTAATTACCCAAATCCTCACTTCACCCTACAAAGGAGAACTATAAAATAGTAACTCATTAAAAATATTTCTGAGATAAAGCCCTAGCCAGTTTGGGTCAGTGGTTGGAGTATCAGCCCTCAGAGTGAAGGGTCCGATTCAATTCTGGTCAAGGGCATATACTTTAGTTGCAGACTCAGTCCCCAGCCCTGGTCAGGGTGCATGTGGGAGACAACCAATCAATGTGTCTCTCTCACATCAATGTTTCTCTCTCTCTCTCTCTCCCTCTCCCTTCCACTCTCTCTAAAAATCAATAGGAAAAAATATATCCTCAGGTGAGGATTAACAACAAAACAAAACAAAAAAATTTTGAAATACAGAAAAGTACATAAATTAGGCTTTCTCTACACATTTATGCAGCTCCCCAAATGTGAACAGGACATTTATTTCCTTCAAGAGTAACCAGACATTTCAGGAAACAAAGCATTTGCAAAACAACCCAGTGCTAACCTAATGTTTTCTTTTCCGCAGCATTCAGGAGCAGTTTTGAGCACCAGAAAACAAACAAGAGGCCTCTTGGAATGTAGTTCAGCTCAAAAGAGTTTACTGATTGGAGGATGGGACAAGACCCATCCTTCTGCAAATCCAGCATTACAGTGGTGCTTCAGCATCTCATCACCAATCCTGAAGAATTCGCCTGCCTCTCACAGTTAATCCAGGTCACCATGATGGTGTCATCTATTTTATGATGCCCTCTGATCTACCCAGGGTTGAATTTCTGGAAATAGTTGAAAGTGGAACAGCTCTTTCCTTTATACCACTGAAGAGCCTCCAGATTTAAGAAGAGCTATTACCAGTAATCTCCTTGTTAACTCAAAGATCCAGCACCTTGTCTAGAGCCCAAGAATGATTTCAGGGAAACTATAAGTCATATTTCTGGTCAACTCCAGCCTGAAGTGAGAGGTCTGAGGAAAGAACAGTATGTATATAAATGGAATTTAAATCTTGCAGGACATCAAAATTGAAATTTTCAAATTAATTGTTGTACTACCTAACTGTTCAAGTTAGCACACAATCATGTTATCTTTTCTAAATAAAGCCACTCACAAAAAAGAAAGAATAGCCCTGGCTGGAGTGATACAGTGGTTGGAGCGTCTGCCTGCACACTAAAGAGTTGCAGGTTCAATTCTCAGTCAAGGGAATGTATCTGCTTTGCAGGTTGGATCCCCAGCCCTGGTCGCGGGGCATGAGGGTGGCAAACAAAAGATCTATCTCTCTCACATTGATCTTTCTCTCTCCTCCTCCCCCGCCCCCCACTCTCTCTAAAAATCAATGGGAAAAATATCCTGGGGTGAGTATTAAGAACAACAACAAAAAGTAATCAGGGTTTGATATATAAAGATATTTGGAATTCTTCAAAATGACATGTTCTATTGGTTTCCCCTATGGGATGTATTGGCAGAAAAATGAAAGAGAGCTCAGGTGTCTCTTTCTCTCCTATAATGACACTGATTCTATTGAATTACGGTTCCACCCTATGACCTCACTTAACTTTATTTATCCTCTTTAAGGCCCTACATCTAAATACAATCACCTTGGGTTTTAGGATTGTACATATGAGCTTTGGTGGGGGGGGGATACAATTTAGTCCATAGCAACCACTGTTACAGACATTCACATAAATGAAATTCAGAACCAGAGTATGAAGTGAAAAAAAAAAGTGCAGAAATCATAAAACATTTATAAAGTTAAAAAACACATACCATACAAAACACTACTAATTTTGGGGATATAAAATGTATATTAAAACTATAAGAAAAGCAGGAAAGTTATAAAAATCCATAGTTGGCTAATTTGTTCACTATTGCTATAGTGAGAGAGGGAGGCAGAACACACAGCAGATGCACAATGTGGCTGATGTTCCATTGCTTAACTTGGCTAGTGGACATAGGATGATTTACTTTATTATTCCTATTAACTTCCATTTTAAATTCTATACTTCTCATCCTAATTTTACTTATGAGATATATTCTTAACTCAGATATGTTAAAATTGGAAACAAGTATCATATTATTAATAAAATATAACATATCCCTTTATACCGACATATTTTACTATTCAAATTGTGAATCAATTTTCTAACAAATTATTTGCATATCATTAACATGTATTTTCTATGAATTTATTCTAAATAAAAGTAAGTTATATATCATCCTATTAGTTAAAACTAGAGGCCCTGTGCACAGTAGGGTCCCTAGGCCTGGCCGGCAATCAGGGCTGATCTGTGGGGCAACTGGCAGGGCAATCAGGGGGGGCACCCGCTGGCATCTGCCTTGGCTGGCCTGGTGCCACCCTCTTGCTGGCCCTGCCCCCCACCGCCGCTGCTGGTTGGGGCCTGCAGGCTGGGGGCAGCTCCTGCGTTGAGCATCTGACCCCTGGTGGTCAGTGCACATCATAGTGACTGGTCGTTCCACTGGTCATTCCACAGTTCAGTTGATTTGCATATTAGGTTTTTATTATATAGGATAATAGTGGATTTTTCTTCAAAGCACAATTTTGATTTTCTATTATACTTCAACTTGAGCACAATGAAAAAAATATCTAAGTATAATTTCACACTTACTATTCTATTTTCAATGTTCCTTATACTGTACTTTTTTGCACCCAAACATTTTAATATGTCTTAGATATCTACAATGATATGTGAATTTTCTTTTTTCTACTTTTTTACAATTTATTTTTTATTGAATTTATTGGGGTGACATTGGTTAATAAAATTATACCGGTTTCAGGTACACAATTCTATAATATATCATTTGTATATTGTATTGTGTGTTTACCACCCCAAGTCAAGTCTCCTTCCAACACCTTTTATCCCCTCATTTATCTTCTTCTAACTCCCCAAACCTTCCTCTACTTTCTAGCAATCACCATATTGTCATCTGTGTCCACGAGTCTTACATTTTTTTCTATTTACTTTTAATTGGAGATTTGATTGTTTCCATTCCTGTTGGTCACCCCCACCTCCCTACTCATCCTCTAAATTCCATGAGGAAGTAGAGCGATAGCCTTGCAGTTTTTGTAATTGGAAATCGTATCACTTGTCTGTGTCAGGCTCTCTGATTGATTGCAAAAAGCATTATGCTTATTTTGGTAATTAACTTCAATTCCTTTGCAGTCAGTTAAAAACATAATTCATAGCAATCTACTAAAATGTAAAAAATTTAAATGTCTTTCTCTATCCCAAACTCTGCTAAAATAATTTCTGTCAAAAAGGTTGTCAAATTTCCATGTAAACATATCATTATCTAGCATTCATGCATTATGGATTTTTTCTTCTTTTTTAGTTTTACATATCATGCATTTCATTATTCATTATTCAACTAGAGAACATGCCACTCTACATGTTTCGTATAGTATGCCCATGTGAGAACGTAGTTGAATTAATAGTGCAATGCCAGAGCCAGGCATATGTGGTTAGGTATTTTACAATTAATTTAATATAACAATGCTAATTTAAGTCTGAATTAATATTCCTTTTCAAACATGCTGAAAGTACGCTAATTACCATGTTTCTCTTTTATTAGTGTAGATAATAGTGGATTTTTCTTCAAAGCACAATTTTGATTTTCTATTATACTTCAACTTGAGCACAATGAAAAAAATATCTAAGTATAATTTCATACTTACTATTCTATTTTCTGTGTTCCTTATACTGTACTTTTTTGCACCCAAACATTTTAATATGTCTTAGATATCTACAATGATATGTGAATTTTCTTTTTTCTACTTTTTTACAATTTATTTTTTATTGAATTTATTGGGGTGACATTGGTTAATAAAATTATACCGGTTTCAGGTACACAATTCTATAATATATCATTTGTATATTGTATTGTGTGTTTACCACCCCAAGTCAAGTCTCCTTCCAACACATTTTATCCCCCATTTATCTTCTTCTAACTCCCCAAACCTTCCTCTACTTTCTAGCAATCACCATATTGTCATCTGTGTCCACGAGTCTTACATTTTTTTCTATTTACTTTTAATTGGAGATTTGATTGTTTCCATTCCTGTTGGTCACCCCCACCTCCCTACTCATCCTCTAAATTCCATGAGGAAGTAGAGCGATAGCCTTGCAGTTTTTGTAATTGGAAATCGTATCACTTGTCTGTGTCAGGCTCTCTGATTGATTGCAAAAAGCATTATGCTTATTTTGGTAATTAACTTCAATTCCTTTGCAGTCAGTTAAAAACATAATTCATAGCAATCTACTAAAATGTAAAAAATTTAAATGTCTTTCTCTATCCCAAACTCTGCTAAAATAATTTCTGTCAAAAAGGTTGTCAAATTTCCATGTAAACATATCATTATCTAGCATTCATGCATTATGGATTTTTTCTTCTTTTTTAGTTTTACATATCATGCATTTCATTATTCATTATTCAACTAGAGAACATGCCACTCTACATGTTTCGTATAGTATGCCCATGTGAGAACGTAGTTGAATTAATAGTGCAATGCCAGAGCCAGGCATATGTGGTTAGGTATTTTACAATTAATTTAATATAACAATGCTAATTTAAGTCTGAATTAATATTCCTTTTCAAACATGCTGAAAAAGTAATTACAGTGTACACAGCACAAATAATAGGAATGGCTTTTCCAATTTATTACTCTATAAAAGAATTAGTGTGATGACCAATTAAAAGATGCTTTTAAAAACAGTTATTATATTGTTTATCATGCAGAACTAACTGAAGGAAGGTTAAAGGTGTTACTAAAATCATTAATTTAATTCCTTCTATAAGTGACATCAAATTATTATAAAGTATAATATATGGTCAGGAAGAGCACTTAAATGAAACCTTGGAATAATTAAGGGAGTTATCATGGCAATATACTACTGATAAAATGAGAAGTCTAATAGCACATTTTCTTTTTCTTATTTTCAAAGTAATGTGATAAATTTGATAAAATTGGCTCTCTATAATATATGTATTCTATTGACAGTAGTAGCATTTCTTTTTGTTTATTTTGTTGTTAAAGATGGCTGCTTTTATCCCAAATGCATGAAGTAGAAAATGTTGATCAGCTCTAACATTGACACTGACTGCTTCTTGTTGTTTTCCCACACAAAGTGGAGTTAAGGCAACATAGGCAAGGGCAGGAGATTGAAAATCAGAATGGGTAAAGAAAAACACCCTGTTTCTGCTTTTTCAAAAATTATGCTTCAACCAAAATTACAATCTTTTGTTAGTGTCCCGGAAAACAAAGCATCTGTCCTTAAATATTTCTGTTAGTGTTCCTCAACACCCACCTTTTTTTTTTTTTTGAGATATTGTTTGGTATTCTGTAGGGGAAATGTTAATTTTTCTTTTATTGTTTTATATTCTAAACAAATGCAATTCAATCTCTAACAGAAAAACTCCTGAGCTTTTTAAATAGGTGTAAATAATCTTTATGAATTTCTAAGAATGGAAAATAAAATTTATTATTTCCCCAAAACAATTTTGATAAAAGAATAAACACCTTTAAACATTATATATTATAAAAAACCTATACGATTTAGTTAATTTGTATGAAATAAAATGCTGGTTCTTAAATACCTAAGAATTTCCACCTTTATACGGGCTCTACTGCATAGTATTTATCTCAGAAAGTCATTTAGAAAAATCTTCAGTTACTAAAACAGCAACTGAAGTATAAGAATCCCATGGATTTATTGATAAACCATGTATTTGAATCATATTTTTATCTCTTCACTCTTGAAAACCAGAGATTTTGCAATTATTGAATATAAGAATTTCCAAGTACTTTATTATTAATTTTTCATGTAATCCACAAATCTATAGGCTCAGGAAAACAAGATGAATACTGAACTGGCACTTATTAACCAACTAAGAAGTGTTAAATCATGGGTGATTGTGATCAGTGATTGCTTAAGCAATATCAGAATTAATAATGGGTAAAGGGCCACTTCATATTTAATGTATAGTTGATGAATATTGTAAAATAGATATATCACTCTGACTCCATGGAAAAACTTGTTAAGAATATTCTAATCTAGATGAGAGTGATGTATATCACAAGATTCTACAAAGGAGAGGAAGAAAGGATATCCTATTGAAACTCCAAAGAGATGCATCGAAGTTTACCCATTCCTTTCCCTTTATACTAACCTTTACTGTTACAAAATATGCGTTGCTTTAGCAATCCTGGACTAAAATGGAGTTATAATAGCTGTTTTAATTTAGATCCTATTTAAGCTTTAAAGACTGGCCTCCAGTTGCTAATTTATAGCATGTCATCAAAAACAACTAATATTCTATAAACCAAATTCTTGTAAGTCATTACCATTTTAAACAATTGACTCTAGGGAGACCAACAGTAATTCAAATAAGAAGGGTCATTTTCAGCTCCCAATATCTAATATCTTAAAATATAATGTAAATGTTGGTTATTGAGATATCAGTAATAATTATTAAGAATTAATAATGTTATAATTGTTATTTCTTATTTGCTAATACAATAACTGAAGTAGTATCTTCTAAGTCTGTTTTGCAAACTTGAACAATAAAATATGTACTACTGTAATATTTTATTTTAACCCTGGTAAACTGTAAAAATGTGATATCATTTAAAATTTAGAGTCCGATGTCCCCTCTCCTGCATCCTTGGCTCTCCTTTATCTATTTCTATGCTATTACCACTTCAGTTATATCAAAGTATATGACTTCTCACAACACACTCCAGACTTTACCTATAACAGCTTATTTTTATTCATTTACAATTCACTTCAAAATCTATGAATCAGTCTCAATGCTAAATACCAAATTATATCATGTTATTTGGAGGAAAGTTACCATAGAAATTTAAGAAGTAGTGACAGCCCGGCTGGTGTAGCTCAATGGTTGGGCGTTGACCTATAAACCAAAAGGTCATGGTTTAATTCCCAGTCAGGGCACATGCCCAGGTTACAGGCTCGATCCTCAGTGTGGGGAGTGTAGGAGGCAGCAGATCAATGATGCTCTCTTATTATTGATGTTTCTATCTCTCTCTCCCTTCCTCTCTGAAATCAATAAAAATATATTTTAAAAAAAGAAGTAGTGACAAACATGCTTACTTTCTTTAAAAATGACTGTTGTTTAGAACAAATGCTATTTTGACATTGATTACAATTATTTTATATTTATCACTACCAATAATTTAATTGTGCCTTTAGATGTAATTAATAGTTTAAAATGTGAGCAACTATTAACAGTTTTAGTTATTATTGAATCAATAGGCAGTTATAAAGTAGCTATTATTCAAGAAATTATTCTAAACAATCTGTAAGATTTCAAATATATTCAATAAGTCTCTGCCCTAAGAATGTTCAGTTTATTTAAAGAATTTGCATGGTGGCATTCATTCTAATACATTTATTTCGCACTAATTTATCCCTGAATGAATTGTCCATAAAATTTTACTTCTAAAGGCATAACAACCTCAGTTAAGATTTCATCACTATAGAAAGTGTTCAATTGTTCTGTGAAAGATTGCTACTTATTTCTAATATTCAGACAGTGAAATAGGTAACTATTATTTGCCTGTTTTCTTTTTTTTCCTTGGGAGAATAAATAAGCATGACTGTGAAGCTTGAAATGAAAGATAATATTACATTCAAATGTCATCATTAACATCAGCCACCATTCTAAAAGATAAATTGTGCTTATCTCCAGGACAATGGCAAATAAAAAGAAAAATATTCTATTAAAAAAAATATATGAGTATGCCTTTTAGAAAATAAAATGTTTTTTTTTTTAAGTCAAGATAGCTGCACTCATTTGTGTGTGTTTGAAAGTTAAGTTACATTTTCTCTGCCTATGATGAAGAGCGTGAGGATTAGGAGGCATACATTTAAAAAAAGAAGTAACACTTTTGTGTATTTTTACTTACCCATAGTTAAACACTTGATAAAAATGATCATATTTACATTTTCAAATGCAACATATTCCTATCATATCATTCGAGAATCCTGGAATACCATCCAGTCATAAAATGGATACATTACCCTTTTAATAACGAAAAATACTTTGGCACCAGAACAACCACATTCAAAATAGATTGCCAAATATTAACAGTTTAAAATTTTCTAAAGTGCTATATATACATTTGAAAGTTTTAAAAATAGCTAGAAGGATGATGTTTGAGAGGTGGCTCAGTTTAAAAAATAGAACACAATCACTGTTTTAGTTTTAATGCACAGAGCGTGTCTCTCACCATTCTACCAACCCTGATCACCCAAGAAAAGCTAAAGTTAAGTTAATTTCCCTTAATTTTAATTAAAATAAATACACTAAACAATGGCTTATTTTAAGGTACAGTTAAATTTTCTCAGCTTTTAAATTCAAGTAAACTCATTAAGTAGTATTCATACTACATGTCTTTGTTTATGACTTGATTATTATTCCTTTTGACAGATTATTTATAATTGTCATTCAAGTGAATTCATCATCAGAAATTTGTTTATTTTCACATCTTCACAGTATTTTATGGCATAAATATACAGCAAATACTTTATTCACTTGACTGTTCATGTGAATAAAGTGTTCACCAGTGCTGCTTTCAATCATGCTGCTATTAAACAAGCTTGCTCAGATGCATTGTGGAAAAGTTTCTCTGACATACACACTGAAGTTGAAATTCTGTTATATGTATACTTAACTTTCTTTAGTAATAGCACCAATGAACTCAACTGCTCAGAAGTAGGTGTTAAAATCAGAAGAGTGTTGTGTCAGCCACACCTGGGGAACTGGCTTTCCTGGCAAGTATGGTGGCAGAGGAATTCACATATTCTGAAGCAATGGTGCCATTTCTTATGTTCTGTCTCCAGTATCATACCCGCTGGCAGGCAGGCAGCACCAAAACTGGTTTCTCCTGGAAAACCTCATAGAATATGGCAGTCTTTCTGTAGGCTTTATTGTCACTGACTATTTAGAATTCAAGTCACATTCCTATTGTATATATAACGAGGGACAAAATCACTGTGTCACAGGATTTATGCACTTACAATTTTAGTAGCTACATCTAAAGTATTTTTTCCAAAGCTTTATACTAATTTACATTCTTAGCAAAAGTTTACTCCTAGCAACTGTTCCATAACTTGGTAACACTGGGAATTTTCAGATGTTTTAATTTTTGCCAGTCAGAAATGGTAAATGCATGTGAAATGGTACCTTATTTGGTGTCATTTTGCATTTCCTGATTACTAATGATATTTACCCTATGAAATGCTTATTCTTGTCTTGTGCCCATTTTTCTCTTGAGTTGTCTTATTATTATTTGTATGAATTATTTGTGTACTCCATATGTTGCCAGTGGGAGAGGTCTTCATCCCCACCTGGGAATGAAATTCTTGCGATATCCTGAGAAAATAATTTTCTGACACTCACACAGGAGAATGAGTGATTTCTATTCCTGGGGAGTTACATCCCTGTCTTTCCAAGGTCCCATTTCCCCTTGTCCCATTAAGGAAAAAGTGTAGCTGTGACTTCAATAGGTCTAGAATCAGAGCCAGTGTCCAGAGTTTCCATTCCATATTGGAGCAGTGTCCAATCCAGCGTCCAGCTAGTGTAAGTTGTGTTCTCTACTGCAGCCCATCAGTCCATTGCATGCGGGGTCCACAGGCCACATGGTGATGGAGGAAACATGGGTGAATGAGAGAGCCCCACCAGCCAAGAGTAAGAAGAGAGAGTTAATTTGTTTAGGAGATTATGTATTCCCAAATTTTCACAGGTTTTCACATTTATTCTGGCCAACCATCTCTGTCCCCAGGTTTGACTGACAGGAAAGAACCCTCCCTATGTCACCCCAGTGTCACTGGGCATGTGTCTATCTCCTCTTTGTTAGACCCCTTCCCCAGGGATCTTCAGGGGGTGGATCAGTGGTTCCCTGGGAGTGTGAAATTGCAGCTTCCTGGTGAAGATGCCCAAATGGCCATGCTTATAATGTTTGGCCTCCCTTTTGTTACTTTCCTATCATCTACACTAATAAAAGAGAAACATGGTAATTAGCGTACGACCGCTACCTTTCCCATTGGCTAATCAGCATATCCTTATGCAAATTAACTGTCAGCCTGGGCAAGTCTATTGCTCCAGTGACTGCAGACTCCAACGTTCCCCGCCTGACTTGCCGGCCTCTGAGCTACAACTCTAAGAAACTATGTTGCAAATATAGAAGCTAAACAAAACTCCAGAAACCAGCTTTCAGC
>NW_005370134.1:436116-438375 GCF_000412655.1 Myotis brandtii
GCCGAAACCGGTTTGGCTCAGTGGATAGAGCGTCGGCCTGCGGACTGAAGGGTCCCAGGTTCGATTCCGGTCAAGGGCATGTACCTGGGTTGCGGGCACATCCCCGGTGGGAGATGTGCAGGAGGCAGCTGATCGGTGTTTCTCTCTCATCGATGTTTCTGACTCTCTATCTCTCTCCCTTCCGCTCTGTGAAAAATCAATAAAATATATTTAAAAAAAAAAAAATAGGTCAATAGATGCATCACTTGAAGAGATACTTTGGAATATTTGTTAAACAAAATGAAATAATATCTACATAATGTTCTCAACTTACTTGTTACCTCTTAACAATGTTATATTATTTTATGGAAAAATGCATACACTTAATAGACAAAACCAAAACTAATATTTAATACATCTGTATTTCCAACAATCCAATCTACCATATGGTGTAAAGAATGGAGCCAGTTCAAACACAATGAAAAGTTTTAAAGGAAAGTATTTTGATACTTCGAAACCAAATAAATTTCTTGAAAGAGATATCAGGAAGATATAGTTATAAGCAGCATGAAGAAATTTTAGACTTGGGAGAATGTGAAGAACATTCTAGTCCAACTTTCTTATTTCACAGAGTCCAAGGCCTGGCAAGGTTAAGTGAGCCTTTCAAATTCAGAGAATCAGCCAAGAGGCACTCCTCCTGTATCCTACTTCACATGCCCCTTAGTGGTAAGCCATTCCCAACCACCACCACACACAGACATAGTTAGCTTATATTTCAACAAACTATAGACACAATGAAGTTCATTTCCTTATTCTGTTACACCTACTTGTCTGGTTTCTTAGGAAAGAGAAAACTACAATGCATGGAAACTTTATAAAGCTTTATTTCCTTATCCACATTCAACTGTCTTTTAGCATGTTATTATACTAAGCATAAAAATAAATTTAGAAAAGAACTATTTCATAATTTGATTTTTTTCAACCATCTTCAATTTTTTTTCTTTGCACGTCATTTTTAAAATCAGTGCATATAACATTTTGTATTCTGCTTTATTAATTTGCCAGTACTTGGAGGCAATTTCCATGCTGCTTTATTATTTTTATGGAGGCCTGGTGCATGAAAATCCGTGCACTGGGTGGGAGGAAGGGGGGGTGTCCATCAGCCTGGCCTGCCCCCTCTCACAGTCCGGGAGCCCTCAGGGAATGTCCTACTGACAGCTTAGGCCCGCTCCTGGGAGTGGGCCTAAGCCACAGTATGGCCTCCCTCTGCAGGAGGCGACCCGGCCAATCAGGAGAAGGCACCGCCCCCATCACCCCACCACTGCTGCCACTGCCGGCCACTGCAGCTGCCTGCCCTCGGCCCTCACAGCCGCTGCACCTGTGTCCGGAAGGGCATCCCGGATTGCGAGAGGGTGAAGGCTGGGCTGAGCCCCACCCATCCCCAGTGCACGAAGTTTGTGCACCGGGCCTCTAGTATATAATAAAAAGCTAATATGCTCATTAGACTGAACAGCAGAATGACCATCCAGAAGGTCAGGGCTACCAGGCCCTATCCTTTCACAAATTTTGTGCATTGGGCCTCTAGTTAATAATAACTAGCTAATTACAATGTCATCATGTATACAGTTATATCTGTTCCTAATATGTGGCTTATCTGTTCTTACCTTTCATTATGATTTTTTTAAATTAAAAACATCTTATTTTAATTGTCAGAGTGATCAAATTTGTTTATTTACATTTGAATTTTTACATTTCAAGTAATATTTACTATCCAAAATCTGATGATACACCTCTGTATTTCTTCCAAAATATTTTAAATTTTCCTTATACATTTATGTCTTTAAGCATATATAACTAACCTTTTACTCTTCAGGTGTGATGTGCTAATAACCCTTAAAATATCTAAGAAGACATCTAAAGGAAGTTGAAATTAATTGCAATAAGGACCAAGAGAAAATTATTAAGAAAGTATTTTTAAAGCTATTATCCTAATGCTACAAAGCTTAGGAGGGAGTGAGAATGGAAACTGTTTTTTATATCAACACTAGAGGCCCGGTGCACAAAAATTTGTGCACTCGGGGGGCGGGGGGAGGGGGGGCCCCCAGCCCGGCCTGTGCCCTCTCGCAGTCTGGGACCCCTCGGGGGATAACGACCTGCTGGCTTAGGCCTGCTCCTGGGTGGCAGAGGGCAGGCCCAATCCCTAAGTGCAGCCCCTGGTCAGGCTCAGAGCAGGGCCGATTGGGGGGTTGGGGCACCGCCCCCTGTCACACTCAAGGCAGG
>NW_005370134.1:439424-468139 GCF_000412655.1 Myotis brandtii
TCTGCAGCAAGCAAGCCTCCCTGCTCGCTTCAGTGCCTGGCTGCCGGCCGCCATCTTGGCTGACAGTTAATTTGCATATACTCACTGATTAGCCAATGAAAAGGGTAGCGGTCGTACGCTAATTACAATGTTTCTCTTTTATTAGTGTAGATATGGATAAACAACGTTTCTCATCACACTTTATTCAGTTTTCTATACCTAGTATTTGCAGATTTAGCAGGTGTCAGGATTTGATACATTTGTGGGTCTCTTTCTGGGCTCTCTATTCAATTTCTTGTTATATTGTTCAATCCTAGTGCTAATAGCAAACAGTGGTAGAACAGAAAGCCTTATTGTTGTAAAGCCCTTTTTCCTTGGTGGGAACTGAATTTCAATTTCCAATGAATCCCAATGTTGGTCATGTGATTCTGTTGAAAGTCTGTCACTGTTTTTTGAAAAGGAAAGTCCTATGGAGAAAAGTATATCATATGCTAGGCTCTGCTATGACCTGGATGTTTGTGTCTCCTCCAAATTCTTGTTAAAATCCTAAGCAATATTGTGATATGAGGAGGTGGGGCATATCACAATGAAAGAACAAACACAACCTGAAGAGACAAAGCAATCATCAGACCCAGACTTCGATATGACACAGATGTTGGAATTATCAAACAAAGAATTTAAAATAACTGTGATTAGTATGATAAGTGCCCTAATGGAAAAAAGTAGGCAATAAGAAATAATACATGGGTAATGTTAGCAGAGAGATGGAAACCTTATGAAAGTAAATGGATGGATAAAGGCCTTGCAAATAGTAAGCATTAGAAGTCTGGAGTCACTATACTGAGAGTATAAGAGAACATTATGAAACACTTGTGCCAACAAATACAATTTACATAAAAATGGACAAATTCCTTAAAAAAACACAAAACAATATACCAAAACTGACACAAAAGGTAGACAATTAGAATTAGCCTTATATCTATTCAAGTGAATTTATTATAAAAAACCTTCTACAAAGACAACTCCAGGCTCAATTATTTGTTTAAGGAAAAAAATGCACCAACTCTTTCAGAATATACAAAAAACAACAACACTAAACTTGTTTTATAAAGCCAGCATAACACTCATACCAAAAGCTGGCAATGTTTTTACAAATACTAAAAATAGCTCTAATGACTGTAGTTGTAAAAATATTAAAGTAATAGCGAATTAAATCTAGTAATATAAAAATATTTACCATGAATTACCAGAAATTCATGGAGTAATCCCAGAAATAAAAGGTTTAAAATTCAATCAGTGTAATTCACTTTATTAATAAAATACAAAACAAAAATAGTATCGCTTCAAAGGTCCAGAACCAGCTGACTCCGTTGGGAACAGTCTCCTGGTGGCACCTAGGACCCAAGCTCGCAGGGATTCACTTCAACACAAGCTGGCTCCTGGGGCCTGGTTGGCTCCTGGGGCAAGAGGCTGCAGGCAGCTCCACTACTCCAGGTTCCTGACACATGTGAGCTCAGGTCCCCAGTCCCGGCCCTCGCGGCTCCTGTAGCCCAGGCTCCCATCAGCCCAGAGCCAGGTGAGCCGCCAGGGACCCAGGCTCTTGAGCTACACCAACACCAGGTAAACTTCCATGACCCCAGGCTCTCAGCTGACGCAGCCACAGGCCTGCTGTCCGGACGAGGGCAATCATTCCCACTGCGTGTTTGTTAATAACCCCTGCTTTCCTTCCTGGTTCCTTGGGGCCTCGATAGATTCCTCTTTGTCAGTCTGAGTGGTTTCAGTCCAAACCAAAGAGGGACCTTGGGCCAGGGAGGCCGGAGCATCTGGTTGCTCACTCAGTCTGCTCTTCCTTTTCTGGTGAGTGGAACTTCTTTCAGGCAGGGATTTCTTCTAGGCCAGTGGTTCTCAACCTTCTGGCCCTTTAAATACAGTTCCTCATGTTGTGACCCAACCATAAAATTATTTTCGTTGCTATTTCATAACTGTAATGTTGCTACTGTTATGAATCATAATGTAAATATCTGAAATGCAGGATGGTCTTAGGTGACCCCTGTGAAAGGGTTGTTCGACCGCCAAAGGGGTCGCGACCCACAGGTTGAGAACCGCTGTAGGCCCTGAACATGGTCCCCATAATGGCTATAGGGTGATGGAAGCAAGATGAAGGTGTCTTACTTCTCTTCTTATGTAATTACTAGAGGCTCAATGCACAGATTCGTGCATGGGTGGGGTCCCTCAGCCTGGTCTGCACCCTTAAAACTTCCTCAGTGGACTCTAGAGGTCCCCAGGGCTGTTTTTGTTGTGGATGACTGGATAGCCAATGATCTTGGTGATGGACATGGAAGCTGTGTTCTCCTACATCACCATTTTATCCCTCTCTGTAAGGGAGAATTGTATAATGATAAATGTCTATATAAAAGAGAAGCTAGTAAGTGACCTAACCTATACCTCAAAGAACTGGAAAAAAAACAAGCTAAATTCAAAGTTAGAGATGATAAGAGCACGACATGAACAGCCATAGTGGGAATGAATAGACGGGCAGAGTTGAAAAATATTCTCAAGGCAGAATTGTAGGATTTGTGACAAACTGGCTTTACGAGAATTTGGGCTTGAGTAACTGGGTGGGTAGAGAATTGAGCATAAAAGAGGAAGAGCAGATTGAAAGTAGAAGATAATAAAATTGTTTCGGATGAATTATTCTTGAGGTACCTATTGATGACAGCCAGGTTAAAAAGTCTTATAATGTGCTAGATTCTCTACTTTAGGTTAACTCATAAATAGAGATGAGACAAGAATTTAAACTGGTGTATTTTGGAGATACACCTGGAAAACACAAGTAGGTTAGTGAAAAAGTGAGGTTGGAAAGGGAAGGAAGCCCATAAAATGTGCATTGTCATGCCAGTTGCAGCCACTATAGACAAGGATATTAAAGTTTAGCATCACTGGTAAAACTCTAGAAGACAGTGTAGAACATACCTTCAAGTTACCACAACCTAGAGGTTAGATGTTGGGGTTGTTATTGACCAAATTTCCATCAACATTGTTTAAAAGCTGTTTTTGGAGTCATTAACTCTCCCAGCTCTGCTAGCTTACCTCATACATAGGATGCATATTCTTTTGCAGTCAGAAAAACAAAACCAACACAAAACAAACAAACAAACAACCTACTGGTGGAGAGTAGCAGATGTTTCCTGTAAGTAGCATTCAGCATATGGAGGATGAGTGCCAAGGGCCTATCTATCAGTGAGATAGTGATGGCATTTGTCACACCAAGTATATTGATCTGTAGTTCAGGGAAAGGTTTTGCTTAGAGAAATATATTTGGAAGTCTTTAGTATACAGCTGGTCAAATTTATACCTCCAGAAAACATGAATTTACAGGTCTGGTCAATAATATCTCTGACTGTAAATCGAGGAGACAGAAGATATGACCCATTACATTAGTGGCCTAGCGGCCAAGATAGTATGTTTTAGAGGATGAAAGAAAAGCTATCTTTAGGGGACAGAGTCTAAAGAGTATGTGAACTTTGCTTTGGAGGCAGGCAACATGCAAAAAAGGACAGAATGGGAATTGCTAGCCACTAGAGGGAAAAGGGGGAATTTCCTGGTGAAGTTGAGAGTGTTCAGGGAGAGTTGTTAGCCCTCACAGCAGAGAAGAGCACTGTATTCCATCAGTTGAGCTATGAGAAAGATAAATATTCAGTATAGCTAGCTAGCATCATTAGAAATTCCAGTAGGAACCCTCACAAGAGAATTACATCTAAAGGGATGAAGTATAACAGCAAGGGTAATCCAGTAATCTAATTGATCCCAAAATATGATAATTTATCCTCTAGTGACTATAGTTGAAGGGGAGAGATAATACTTCCTGTGGATCACCCTGCAATTGGGGAACTTAGAGACATATATGACATTGTGGCTTCTGTTTACTACATATCACATAATATCTATTGGCTGTTGTTTTCCTTCAAATTGGCTTCTTTCTATAGCACCATTTAATGTTCCCTAGTAGGGTGCATCAAAAAGGTGCATTTTTCTGAGTAGAAGCTTGAACCAAAATATAAGATCTCAAATATATTTGAATCAGCCCAAAATATAATGCAGACCTCAAATTCCATAGCCCTCTTTGATGAAAATGTCCCATTAGCAAGCAGTTTGCTCTACCTTGAACTGGACGAAAATCTAATGTAAAGTAGTGTTTAATCTTGGTTTTCACTATGGAGTTCTCCAAGAAATCCCTGATTTCAGTTCACATATCCATGTATTTCACACCAGGTTTAGACATTGTCCCAGAGCAAATCAAGCTCCTGGTAATATCAAATACTATATGAGTCCCAGAAGTGTGCAAATCTATATATATAAAACCCTAATACTCAAATAGACCAAATGGCAGAACAACCAAACAACCGGTCGCTATGACGTGCACTGACCACCAGGGGACGTGCACGGAACATGGCTGGCATTGGCATCAGGCAGCAGAGCGTGGAACATGGTGAGCATCGGCCGCGGCGGGATGGTGGAGCAGGTGAGTGGGGGCACCAGACCAAGGTGGGGCACCGGTCACTGTCATCGGGGCGAGCCTCTGGTGGTTACTGAAAATTTTTGTTTCCACATGCTCTGGTCCCGTCTGGCACTTGCACCCGCAGCCAGAGCTGGAGCCGCCACTCACATCTGCTGCCGGTACCCAACGCCGGTCCCGATCGCTCCTGAAGGCTTCTCCACCACCTGCCACTCCTGAGGGGCAATAGGAGCATCAGCTGCTGCCCACACCCACTGACAGCACTGGCCCCACTCGCACCCATTGCTGGTGCCAGCCCCAATCGCTCTGCACTGTCAGTGGGTGTGAGTGTGGCTAGCACCATCAGTGCATGAGAGCAGTGGCAATGGGAGCAGGGCTGCAGGCAGACAGGGACCCCAGGGGCCATGGTGGGAGGGGCCAGGGGGGGCACGGAGAATGGGCCGAGACCCACCCCTGTGCCCACCACAGCCCTGTGGCCCACAGTTCCTTTCAAGGTGCACAAATTTGTGCACTGGGCCACTAGTAGGATATATAAAAAGCCAGCCACTACCATGGTAGTGAGAGGTTTATAGTTGGGAAAGAAAGTGATCTTTATTTCATTTAAGTTTTAAATGTCTTAAGCTTTAATCTTTCCAACATTTACTCCATCCATCTAGCTCTTAAAAAAAAGTCTCTCTAAGATTGGTGTCAATTAGAACGTATTCATATATTCATATATTCTGGCTATTAAGATGTAAAGCGTGAATTTACAGAAACTCTAATATGTAGAGAGATGGTAGGAAGTTTAGTAGAGTGATGTACCATGGAGGCAAAAGATGAGAGGGGGATGCCTATGGGACACAGCCAAGAAAATGAGACTCTCAGACTGAGTCAATTATGCTCAGATTTCAGTCTCCCTGACTTTGTGCCAAAGGCAACGTGTTAGATGCTGGGTGAAATCTTAGCCAGAAAAAGAGAGCCTAGTAATGTGCTCTGTTTAGTAGTGAGGCTGGTAAGCAGTGGCTTTCATTTAGTTTTGCTGGCACATTCAAATAACACTATACAAAGCTTAAACATAGTTCTAAGGTTACATAATGTTTTGTTTGTTTGTTTGTTTGTTTGTTTGTTTGTTTTTGTTAATCCTCACCCGAGGATATTTTTCCATTGATTTTTAGGGAGAGTGGAAGAGAGAGGGAAAGACAGAGAGGAACATCGAAGTGAAGAAACACATCGATTGGTTGCCTCCTGCACGAGCCCTGACCAAGGCCTGGACCTGGGAGGAGCCTGCAACCGAGGTACGGGCCCTTGACCGGAATTGAACCCAGGACCCTTTGGTCCACAAGCTGACACTCTACCCACTGAGCCAAACTGGCTAGGGCAGTTTTTTTGATTTTTCACAATCACTTTCTAGGGAGAAGATAGATAGAAGAAAGCAACTAAAAATATGAACTTCTTTCCCCATATCCTCACTCTCCAAAATTATGATCCATTAACTTGGTGGAAATGGAGATGAGGAAATGAAATCAGCTTTCCAGTATTGTCCTTAGATTAAAGTTTTTTGGAAAATTCATAAACAAGCATTTAGAGAACGGTATTTTAAAGTTTGCTTCTTTCCTTGTCCTGCCTTTTATTTGAGAAAAACTATTAGATCTCTTTTAAAAGTTGGGGAAGAGAAGCAGTTAATTAGAGCTACAGGGAACTGCTAGAGGCCTAAGGCAGCTGGCTCAAATGTTCCTGTTTGTGATTGAAAAGTTAGTTCGGCTCCTTTGCTGTTTTTGGCACTTTTATAGACTTAATTTTATTTGTCATTCGAAATGATTTCATTAACTCGGGAAAGTCATTGCTACTAGAAAAGACTTGTGCTTTTCTAGAAGTGAACTATTCCTCCTGATGTTGACATCCTACCTCAGCCATAGGCTTTTGTCTGCATTTCTATTGTCATCCTATGCCAGTTCCAGAGCCACCTGTTAGCCAATTCTGTGAGTTCACCTCTTGGTTCTCACATTGAGATCTTGCCATGAGTTTGCCAAATCTGCAATAATCTGAGCTACTTTTGGGAATTACTTTATTGGAATCACTTTTTTGCTAAAAATCATAGTCCACAATGAAATATGATGAAAGGATAAGAAATAATATGCTAGAGTCCCAAAACATATAGCAGTGTCATTATACAACACTTATTTATGAAGCCCCTTTTCAGTAATTATGGGATTGGAGCCAAGGCAGGAGCTGTTGGAGAGAGCAAGCTGAGAATACGTGTTGGCAGATTTATTTAAAGCCACAAAACTAAAGGAGCAATAGGTAGTTCAGATATTGAGTATATCCTCCCCCCCAAAAAACAAACAAATAAACAAAAAAAAACAAAAAAACCGACTCTTTTTTCCTGTTTTCATATTAAATAATGGTATGCTCATTCTCACTACTGTCTTGCTATAATACTACACAATCATAAAAATGGTATTGATTCTAAGAAACATCAGCATATCTGACTAGTGAGAATCTAAAGACAACAAGAATTCCTAACGCTTGCCATAATGTTATTCCTTTAGTATAAAATTTCCCCCAAAAAAGGCTATTTGCAAAGTAATCCATAAATGAATGATAGAAGACCTTCCAGAAGCTCATATTCTATATTATATTAAAGTACTCAAGTGTATGATCTCAGAAGGGAATCTATATGATCATGTCTACATTATAGCCTCATCAATTGTATTGTATCTTGTGTTATGCAAAATAGAGGTGCTAACATCTGGTAGGTGGTAGGCAGGGAGGTTAGTGAAGGGAAACTAATGAGGGAGATTTTGTTCTGTATCTCTCCAGCTCTGTCCAGAAAAAAGACAGCCTGAACAAAGTCCCCAAATATCCATTCCTTTTGGTAGGTCTTTCTATACAGTGCATAGGGTGATGGCACCAACCATTAAGATCTTCCAGAGTACTAACTCACTTTTTAAATTCCATGTTGATCAATCACCTGATTTCACTGATTTTTCAAGGAGCGATATGGGGCAGGCACTGGTGGTTTTCACTACAGCGAGAATTGTTTGAAATGCTGAGAATAAGAGACAGCAGCAAGTCAAATACTCAAGATCAAGCAGAGGAGCAGGGCTCATAAGCCAGAAAAAGGGGTCTAAACTAGTCTCTAAAAGTCCATAGTAGTGTCATAATAGAGAGCAGGACATTTCTCAATTAAAAAACCTGGGAAGTTCTCAGTGTTTTCTCAGACATGCATTTGAAGACGCTTTATATTCCTGTCCCCCCACATTTCTTTTCATATTCCATCCTAGGATCTGATCAGTTTGAAGTAGATTAAGTCACACAAGACAAGGCACTGTTATTTGTCCTGTGACAAAAACTCAGGTTTCATACTATCTTAGGCTTGTATTAAATCTCTCAGGAAAAAGAAAGTTTCCTTACAAAAGATACAGTTGAAAACCTGGTGGTTCTTTTTATGGTTTCCATCTGAGAGTGAAGTACTCTAACCCCATGTGCCAAGTGCAGTAAAAAATAATGTTATAAATATCTTCATTTTCTGGTCTTAGTTGTACTGTGGTGTGTCATACACTATAATAAGATTTCTTTTGAATGGCGTATATTTTTGGTGGTATAAAAATGTCTCACTTTATTTTGTAAGGCTGAGTGTAATGCAAGCAGAGAAAGGATGGAGGAGGCCTCTGAATATATATTTTTGAAAATAAGAATATTTTCATTATATTCAATACATAGTGTTGAGTATAATGAACCTGAAACCTTAGTTAGGATAACAGCTAAAATTCAAGAAGCTGATAAGCTGGCTGCAGCAGTGAATAAGGGGAAAGAGGATAGGATCTGGGAAAAATCTGAGAAGAACTCAAAAAGAAAGCAGAGGTCAAATAGGATAAGGTAAACCAGAGGAATATGGAGTCCCAGAAGCCATTAGGAGAAGACTTTGCAAATGAAGGAATGAGAGGATGAGAGTCAAGGCAATTTTTGGAAGGAGGAGTGAAAGAGCCTTGAACTTGTTTACAGGCTGAATGGAAGAAATTGGCAGGGAGAAAGGCATCAAACATGCAAGAACAAAAGGAGGCAAAGCCACAGAGGTGGGGGTGCGGGTGAGGGTGGAAGAGGATCATAGAAGAGCAAATGAGATGGCCTCCCTTTTCTTCAATACTCAGCAATGAGCTCATCTCCTCCTGTACAGACAGCATAGAGGGTATTAGAAATGTATCTTTGTCTATCCTTCTCCCTTTCTCCTTCCCTTCCATCTGGGTGGAAGATGTGTCTTTTCTCATGAACAAGGTCAATCTCTGCATGTGGGTAAATAAAAATGTGATTGATGTTTTCCACATATATGATTATATAGCCTAAAGAACACAAAAAGCATGAATTGGCCTATTAAGTATTATTGCACTAAAAGAACAATTACAGTATTATAGACAGAAAATGGATCACTCTTTTGTTCAGTTGAAATGTGAACACTAATTAATATAACCATTGGTAAGATTTTTCTTTTAGGACAGCAGTTCTCAACCTGTGGGTCGCGACCCCTTTGGGGGTCAAACAACCCTTTCACAGGGTCGCCTAAGACCATCGGAAAACACATATATAATTACATATTGTTTTTGTGATTAATCACTATGCTTTAATTATGTTCAATTTGTAACAATGAAATTGGGGGCCACCACAACATGAGGAACTGTATTAAAGGGTCGCAGCATTAGGAAGGTTGAGAACCACTCTTTTAGGATATTATGACCAAATACGAAGCCATTGATCTGAATTAATCATGTAATCCAACTTGGTTAATTATTCAGACTTGGCTTCAAGTTTGACTAATTATTGAAATAACCTAAAACACATTTTTTACATTATATCATATAAATAGTCTTTAGCTTTATTGAACATAAAAAAAATGATATAGCCAAAAATCAAGTCAGAGGCATAACAATGGGTAGAAAGAACTGCCTTATCTGTAGTTTTAAGTATACTTTCACCCAAACCCTTATGCTCCATAGTTAAGATTAGTCTTATGAAACTCTTTACCACAAATTTTAAAGTGCTATACTACACTTTTAGAGATAGAACTTTCCATAACCAGTGCCAAAATCATGAGAATGACTACAATACAGCTATCACTTAACAATCCATATGCCCTCCTTCATGTATTCTGCAAATGCTCTTTTCTTCCTACTGTGTGAAAGACACTGCGAGATAGTAGGAAATACAAAAGTAGATAAAGTGCTAACTCTGCCTTTGAGAAACTTGCAATCTTACAGGAGTAAGTATGTTCATAATTAGTTATTATGTAAATATAATATGTAATGCTGTGAGAGAAGCATGGTATAAACAGACTACAAATAAGTATTAAAGTTTACTTATAAAATTATAAAATTTTAATTCTAGAAATCCATCTAAAGTGTATAATCTAAAGTAGAAAGAGAAAATTTTAAATGCAAAAGATAATCATTATTTTGGATTTATAATAGGAAAAAAATGTCTAAAACAATTACCAAAAATAGCCATATGCATATTAGTCAGAATAGGCTAAGTTATGCGATAGTAACAAATAACCCTAAAATTTCAGTGGTTTACCAGAACAAATAGCACTATCCAATGTGGGTTAAAGGGCTTTCTGTCATCATTTCTCCAAGCAGTGACTCAAGAATCCAGACCCTTTCTAATATATTATTAACAGCTGTGATCTTTGAAATATGTGGTTTTCAAGGGAAGAGAAAAAAGGACTAAAAGGATCATGCAGGATATTTTCAAGGACATGGCATAGCAGAGGCTTGCATCACTTTGCCCACATCCTATAGGATATAACTTAGTCATATAGGCCCTCACCTTACTATAAGGGAGGCTGTAAATGTAATCTTACTGTATGCTGGGAAGACAAAACAGTACAGTGAACACATAGCCTTATCTCTGTAAAACAGAATTAATAAATTAGACAATATATGCATGCTTTTATCCAGAGTTTATAAAAACACAAAAAAAAAGTTTTTCTTATAATCTACACTAATAAAAGAGAAACATGCAAATTGGTGTCACTCCGCTACACCCACCAGCCAATCAGGATGAGTATGCAAATTAACCCAACAAAGATGGCAGTTAATTTGCATATGTAGGTGCAGAGCAAAGACTGAAGAAGACTGAAGACTGAAGATGACTGAAGACTAAAGATGCCTGAAGACTGAAGACAACTGAAGACTGAAGAGGCTTGGCTTCTTTGCTGCGGCCAGAGCAGAGAAGCCAAGCCTCGATGCTACGGCCGGACCAAAGGGCTAGGTCCTGGGTGCCGGAGGAAAACCGGTGCCGGCAGCCAGGGGAAGGAAGGCCTATTGCGTAAATCTTCGTGCAACAGGCCTCTAGTCCTATATAATAAAGAGCTAACATGCTAATTAGACCAGATGGCAGAATGACCTTCCGGACGACCTTCCGGAACAACCAGAGGGTGGGAGGGGGGGCCAGTGATCCTGTGCCACCAGACCAGTCATGGTGGTCCCAGCAATCACCTTCCTCAGAGGCAGGGGGAGAGGCGGTAGCACAGTCCCTGTCCCAGTCCCAGTGCCATGCCTTCCACAGAGGTGGGGGGAGAGGTGGTGGCATGGTCCCAGAGCTTCTGTAGAAGTGGGATGGGGTGCAACTGTAGTGCCTCAACTTCCCATGGCCCCTCATCCGGCTGGTTCAGCCCCAGATACCCCACCACCACCAGTGGGCGGGGGGCGGGGCCAGTGCTAAGGAGCAGCGAGCCTGGCTTCTTGTTGAGCAGCACTAGGGGCCAGCGATCCTGTGCCACCAGACCAGCCATGGTGGTCCCAGCAATCACCTTCCTCAGAGGCAGGAGGAGAGGCGGTGGCACAGTCCCTGTCCCAGTCCCAGTGACATGCCTTCCGCAGAGGTGGGGGGAGAGGGGGTGGCGTGGTCCCGGAGCTTCTGTAGAAGTGGGATGGAGTGCAACTGTAGTGCCTCAACTTCCCATGGCCCCTCGTTTGGCTGGTCCAGCCCCAGATACCCCCCCCACCAGTGGGCGGGGGGCGGGGCCAGCACTGAGGAGCAGCGAGCCTGGCTTCTTGTTGAGCAGCACTACCCCCTGCTCAGCCAGAAGCCGGCTCACAGCTGGCAAGTGTAGTGGTGGTGGCAAGAGCCTCTCCTGCCTCCATGGCAGGTGGGTAGTGAGGAGCGAGGGGTCCTGGACTGCGAGAGCCCCAGACTGCGAGAGGGATCTCTGAGTGCTGGCTTAGGCCCGATTACTGGAGGGATCGGGCCTAAGCCGGCAGGCAGACATCCCCCAAGAGGTTCTGGACTATGAGAAGGTGCAGGCCGAGTTGAGGACCCCCCTACCCCCCCCCACCCCCTAGTGCATGATGCATGCATTTTTTCTGATTGGTGTTTCGGGTCTCTTAGGATATATTCCTAGAAGTGGGATCACTGGGTCAAATGGCAGTTCCATTTTTAATTTTTTGAGGAAACTACATAATGTTTTCCATAATGGCTGCACTAGTCTGCAGTCCCACCAGCAGTGTACTAGATTCCCTTTTCTCCATATCCTCACCAGCACTTGTCATTTGTTGATTTGTTGATGGTAGACATTTTGACAGGTATGAGGTTATACCTCATTGTCCTTTTAATCTGCATCTCTCTGGTGATCAGTGACTTTGAACATTTTTTCATATGTCTCTTGGCCAAATGTATGTCCACTTTGGAGAAGTGTCTATTTAGGTTCTTTGCCTATTTTTAAATTGTATTTTTTATCTTCTTTTTGTTAAGTTGTATGAGTTCCTTATATATTTTGGATAGTAACCCCTTATCAGATATATCATTGGCAAATATGTTCTCCCATACAGTGGACTCCCTTTTTATTTTTTGGTTTCTTTTGCTGTGCAGAGCTTTTTATTTTGATGTAATCTCATTTGTTTATTTTCTCCTTAGTTTCCCTTGCCCTAGGACAGTGGTCGGCAAACTGTGGCTTGCGAGCCACATGCGGTTCTTTGGCCCCTTAAGTGTGGCTCTTCCACAAAATACCATGTGCGGGCGCGCACGTACAGTGTGATTGAAACTTCATGGCCCATGCTCAGAAGTCGGTATTTTGTGGAAGAGCCACACTCAAGGGTCCAAAGAGCCGCATGTGGCTCACAAGCCAAAGTTTGCCAACCACTAGACTTTTGTTAACACTGATTTTCTTTACCTGTGCCTCCACCATCTGATTTTTGAGAAACAAACTCAGAAATAAAGCAAAGGTGGAGGATACCCATCATGGAGTTTTTATTGCATGAGTAACCCAAATGATGTACAGTGTGTCTTGAAATAACATCGTTTCATTCAATGTAATTTTGTTATAACGTTGATGAGATGCAGTAGGAACTTAACTCTTGTTTATATTAATTAGCTTATGGTAAAATTGGTTTTGTTATGTCATTTTGCTTAAAGTCACAGAACCTATTGATGATGTTAAGTAACAACTTTACCATGGCTGAATGAGCCAGAATTTTATAGACAACTTACAGTTTTTAAGATTGCTAAGAAAAATGGTATTATGAAAAATGACTTGTCCTACTATGAAGTGGAAATGTTGGCCACCCACATATGGTCACACCTGCCACATACTTCCCTAGTTAGAGCCAGAAACAATTATTGAGCACCTGTGCTGGGTACCTGCAATGCAGGGGTGGATAAGACAAAGCAATTTCTAGTTTTAGGGAGCATGTGATCTATGAAGGATGGGAATTCTTTTACTTTGCCTCCCTACCCACCCCATCCCACCCGATCCCTCTTTGCTATCCACTGTGTGCCTGCCCTGTTTTTGAATTTTCCAATCTTCACCCAAGTTTGGTTTGCAAGCAAGCTCAATATACATTTTTTTATTTTAAAAGACAGTGGTTTGCAAGTGATAAAAATAGCACCTGTCTCACTCTATCAACATAAAACTATATAATTAGAAAACTAAAGATATTTTTTTCATATTATTAAAGCAATACCTAATTATTGGGAAAAATGGAAAATACAGAGAACAACAGCAAAAAAAGAAGCAAATGTGGCAAAAAAAAAATAAAATAACAATCCCTTGCAATCCAACTTGGAGAAAATCACAGAAGACCTTTTGGTGTATTTTCTTTCAGGTTTTTATTTTGCCACATTTGCTTCTTTTTCACCAAATGTAAAAAAAAAAAATTATATGTTTAAAATCATCTACTGGTTAATAATTTACCATGTGTAATTTATTTATCATTCTCCAAAAATTACTCTAATGAAAAATGGTCAATTTTAAAGGGACACAGAAAATATCATATTTTTTTTTGCAGTGGTCTTTTTAGTAAAAGGTAGAAAAATTGAATGCATTCTCTTTTTTTAAGCGTTTTCTGTTAAGCTATCATATAAATCAAGATATAATCCTTTTTTTTTTCATTTCTCTTACCTTGGCATCTGTATGGACATATGTAATACTTTCAACAATAAAGAATTATTTTAAAAATTTAGTATGCAAAGATTTATCATGATTGAAAAATTTATTTAAAAAGAACCAGCAGGAACTATACTAAAATATTAACAGTAATATGAGGTGAAAAAATAACAATTTTAAAACTTTCCTATTTGCATTTCTACATTTTTACATAAAATGTATTATTTTTTATAGAGAAAAATAAATTACTTACATTTCTATAATAATATATTATATCAATTACCATATTATTTGGAAATAACTGGAAATTAGATATTCTGAGCAAGTGGCAAAGAGAGAAAAGGGAATGTGATGCTAGCTAGAGCTAAGGCCAAGCCCAGAAAGTTTCCTCACTGCCGTTTTCCATTGAGTGACTCTCCCACCCTCATTCAAGTTTAATATGTTATACTTTAAGGTTCTGGTTTCTTCAGAATTCTAAATCCTTTTTCTCACCCTTCAAGGACATCAGAAATTGCCTCCTGTTCCCGACATGTGGCCCATTAAAATCCAGGCGCTAGGCCAGCAAGACTGGCAGTTAACACGGGCAAATTCCAACATTAGCGTTCCTTAATTCTGTGGATTCACACTCTGATATTATTTTTGTTTTTCTGTTCTCTATTGAATTTTCATACTTTTCTTTTCAGTTGGACTGTGATCTTTAATATGATTTAAAACATATTTTAACTAGGATTTTTTGATGTGCTGTATATACATAGAATTTTGTCAGAACATTAAGATACAGTTACAAAAGCTTTCCATCATACCTTAATTGAATATAATTCCATCTGAATAGTAATGAATAAATTATTGTTAAACATTTAAGTAGATTTTTTTAGTAGAGTATAAGCCTTTTAAAAGAAAGGTATTATACAAATCCAAGATATTATTATAGGTTATTTTTACATGGGAATATAATAAAAATAACTTTCAAAAATGTGCACATAGCCTCATAAAACAAATATATATATGAAACTAAAAAACACTATATAAAATAAAAAAACATAATGACTTATTATTACAACATGATTATCATAAGCTGAAATACCACAGTATTTCAGAGGATCAACAATGTTCCTTATTTTAACAGATAGGATACTTAAATTGAATTTCTAAATGGAAGAATAGGGTTAAAAGCTGATTCTGTAGCCCATCACATAGTGTCAGATGTTTTGAACCTTGTTTAAATCTTGCAACATTAACTCAGGCAATTGCTAAGAATGTAAATATACCAGATTGAAACAGAATAAAATCCAGCTAAGGACATGACTGAACCAATCACTTTAGTTTGCATTTCAGTAATATACAACGGACATTGATAAGAATCAGCTGCATCTGACAATGGAAAGAAGAATTGATCCTGGGGAGAGGGGACATGGCATTCTTTGTAAAATCCAGCTAAGGACATGACTGAACCAATCACTTCAGTTTGCATTTCAGTAACATACAACGGACATTGATAAGAATCAGCTGCATCTGAGAATGGAAAGAATTGATCCTGGGGAGAGGGGACATGGCATTCTTTGTATAAAAGGTGAAAAGATCCAAGAGCTGGTAGCTTCCCTGAAATGTAGTGGCCTGAGCTAACTCAGTTCTATATGTTTTGACTGTCATGACCCAAATATGGAGGAATTTGGAAGTCAGAATTTATGTCTGGTAGCCATAAGATTACTGCAGTGATTTGCTAAATATGCTATGTTGTTTCTTTCTGTGTTGCATTCCTTAGAGCTAAGCAGATATGATGCTGAGTAAAGGTTATGTATGCATGGCATCAATCTAAAACCAAGGCCACCTGTCTACCAAAAGAGAGTGGACAATTAACTAAATACCTCAGAAACAGTCACAATAAAAAATGGGGAATTTTATTAATTGAAGATTTTTCCCAGAGATTTCATGAAACAATTTATAGATGAAAGGTATACGTAATAACAGTATAATTTTTTAAATGTGTGTATTAAAAAAATGTTCAGTGTAAAGTTTCAGGTTTATGTCAGTTTACTGGATAAAATTATATTTTTAGAACATAAGAATAAGAATACATTTGCCCTGGCCAGTGTGGCTCAGTTGATTGAGCATCATCCCATGCACCAAATGGTCCCCGGTTTGATTCCCAGTCAGAGCCAATGCTGAGTTGTGGGCTGGATTCCTGGGGGCTTAGGGGGAGGTCATTAAGGAGGTACCCTATCAAGGTCTCTCTCTCTCTCTCTCTCCCCTCCTTTCCTTTCCACTCTCTCTCTAAAATCAATAAAAACATATTTTATAAAATAAAAAGACATTTTACTTAACTATACAGCTTAAATATTTACATGTCCTCAATAAATAAAAGGCATTTGATAGTGGTTTCTTCCATTGAGATTTTAGTTGTCTAAAGTTATTTTGTAAAGACTGTTATTCTAAAGATTTATGCTTTACTAATTAATCTAAAACAAGACAAATTTTTCTTAGGTGTTACAAGATGTTTATATATGCAATAGAAATTGCTTTTAAAATATATTATAATTAAATGTGGAATTTTGTGTTATATCTACTCTTTCACTGTCAGTTGTCTCACTACATTGTTGAGAAAATTATTTTCTTACTCCCTCTGCTCTTAATTTAGCCTAATATCTCTGTAATCTGGCATAGTATTAATACAAAATAAAAACATTATATTAACATCAAATGCTTCTAAAAATAAAAAATCAATAATTAAAACATGTGATATTTGCTTAAAACCCAAGTATTTAAGGCTCATGAGAGGAGGGAGATAGTGATATAATCTATGTGTGAGTATTTTTATGGCATATTTATTCACTCATTCCAATGCTACACTATATATATTTAGAGACAATAATTGTGTCATGTATTGATGATCCCTATAGTCTAAATATAGCATGCAAAAATTTATAGATACATATGGTGGTCATATGTGGGTCCTTGGCTGTCTGTCAATCTCTGTGTTATCCATATGTGTTTGTGTGTGTTTCTCTGTGTGTATATTTTATATACATCTTATTATCTATAATTGATCACAGAGAAATGCAGATCTTACTACACTGGATTATTCTCTGCTTATTAAATGTGTGTGACCTTTTGAATAAGATATGAACTTTGCAGTATTTTGGACATATCTGAAAAAAATTAAGGTAATTTTCTGAAAAAAGTTTAAGGTGAAAAAGACATATTGATCAGTACCAAGTAGTAAAAATTTATTGCAATGTTGTCAGTTGCCTTATTCCAGATCAATACAAATCTCACCAAAAGCTTCTTAAATGCAATAAGAATCTGACAGGACCTTTTTGTCACAGATTAGTGTTAAAGCAATGAAAGAGCCCCCAAGGAAAATTGTCTTTCTGGTTGAAATGCCAGCTGTATTCTGTTTCCAAAGTGTGCTATGCATCTACCACATCTTTATTGATATTGTGGATGTCTATAGAGAAAAACAAAGAGTTTAAACATTTTTTGTGTGTGCAGAGTAATGCAAATGAGGATAACCAAAGAACTTACATTTAGAGTCATTGTTTCTATCAAATTCTGCTATTTGATGCATATTACATTGTTGAGCCAGAATTAGGTTGTAGAAACCCAAGCCCAATTACATTCTGCAACATTTTTAGACTATTTCATCATGTTGATTTAAAAATTAATGAAAAAATGTATTATCTTCAATTAGATGTAAGAATAAGTTATAAAAACATATTTTTGTTAAGAAGGAAAGGGTTACAAATTTGATAAAATTTAAATTTAGATTGCAACTATATAAAATAGCAGAATCTAATTTGGAACTGCAGAAGGAGTTCTCAAGAGCGTGAGATAAGCTGCATTTCATGAATTCTGATAACATTAGAATTTAGTGATCTTGGCAGTATTGTAATGTTTGCATAAGTAAACCCATTTAGGCTCATGTATTTTGGTACATGCATCTTTTGGCACTTTCATTGTTTGGACAGAGAAAGCACATGCATCTTCCATGATATTTATGCAAATCTAATTTTAAGGAAGGTATCAATTTAACTGTGTAGAGATTTGTCTTTTCAATAAAACACAAATTTGATTTGGAACTGTAACTTTTACTTAAATCCATTATTTTTTCACCCTTTTCTCTAATCAAATAAACTCATGCATGCTTTGCATGACAGTCTTGCTTTTTTTAAAAGTAAATCTTTATTGTTGAAAGTATTATATATGTCCCCTGTTTTCCCTCATTGACCCTTCTAGGCCCAGTTGCCCTCCACCCCAGGCCTTCACTATGCTGTTGTCTGTGTCCATGGGTTATGCATATATGCAAACAAGTACTTTGGTTGATCTCTTACCACCAACTCACCCACCTTTGCCTTCCTTCTGAGATTCCAACAGTCTATTCTATGTTTCTGTCTTTAAATCGATTTTGTTATCAGTTTATTTTGTTCATTAGATTCCACATATGAGTGAGATGTGATACTTGTCTTTCTCTGACTGGCTTATTGTGCTTAGCATATTACTCTCCAGGTCCCTCTTGCTGTCTCAAAAGGTAAAAGATTCTTCTTTTTACAGCTGCATTGTATTTCATGGTGTAAATGTACCACAGCTTTTTTTTTTTTTTCCATTCATCTACTCATGGGCACTTGGGCTTTTTCCAGAGCTTAACCTTTGTAAAATACACAAGGCTGCATACATTTTTTTTTGATTGGTGTTTCAGGTCTCTTAGGATATATTTCTAGAAGTAGAATCACTGGGTCAAATGGAAGTGCCATATTTAATTTTTTGAGGAAACTCCATGTTTTCCATAATGGCTGCACCAGTCTGCATTCCCACCAGCAGTGTACAAGGGTTCCCTTTTCTTCACATCCTCACCAGCACTTGTCATTTGTTGACTTGTTGATGGTAGACATTCTGACAGGTGTGAGGTAATACATCATTATTCTTTTAATTCACATCTCTCTGGTAATTAGTGACTTTGAGCATTTTTTCATATGTCTCTTGGCCATCTGTACTAGTATGTCCACTTTGGAGAAGTGTCTATTTAAGTCCTTTGCCCATTTTTTAATTGAATTGTTTGTCTTACTTTTGGTAAGATCTATGAGTTCTTTATACATTTGGGATATTAAACCTTTATCAGATGTATAATTGCCAAATATGTTCTCCCATACAGCATACTTCTTTTTCATTTTGTTGATGGTTTCTTTTTCTGTGCAGAACCTTTTTGTTTTGATGTAGTCCCATTTGTTTATTTTCTCCTTAGTTTTCTTTGCCCTAGAAAGTGTATCCATAAACATAAAGCTACAAGAGGCCTGGTGCACGGAATTCATATATGGGTGGGATCCCTCGGGGTGGCCTGAAGAAATTGTGCCCTAGCTTGTGCTCCCAGCCTCGCAGCCCCAGCTTGTGCCCCCAGTCTTGCAGCCCTGCAGTCCCACCTGGCACCCCGCCTTGGCCTGGTGCAGCCCACTCGCCCCACCTCCTACAACCACTGCTGCTTGCCTTATGTGGGGTGACTGGTGAGGTGATCAGGGCCCCTGCTCGCCCCATCCCCTATCGCTGCCACTGGTGGCTTTCTGTGGGGCAACAGGCGGGGAGATCGGGGCCCCTGCTCACACCTGCCTTGGCCTGGTGCTGCCCACTCGCCAGCCCTGCCCCCGGCCACTGCTGCTGGTCGCCGTCTGTGGGAAGATCAATCTGGGCTGGGCCCCCCCGCCCAGCTCCCTCAGCACCTGGGAGCCAGGCAGCAGCCTCACCCCTTGCCACCACCACTGGTTGCTGTCTTCTGGGTGATTGGCCCCCATTTGCACCTACCTTGGCCTGGAGCCGCCTGCTCACCTGCTCCACCATCCTGCCATGGTCCCACTCACGTTGGGGCCATTAGGGCCAGCAGCACCTCCATTGTTGCCCATTGCCAATGCCACATTGCCAACGCCTTCCATGTTCCATGCTGCCCCCTGGTGGTCAGCGCATGTCATAGCGAGTGGTCAAACTCCTGGGCAGTTGAACTCCTACCCAAGGAGACAATTTGCGTTTTAGGCTTTTATTATATAGAATGGGAGATGCCTGAGATTTTGCTTCCTGTGGTTTCTTCTAGGACTTTTATGGTTTCACCACGTACATTTAAGTCTTTTATCCATTTTGAGTTTATTCTTGTGTATGGTGTAAGTTTATTCTGTGTGTGGTGGTCTATTGCCTATTTGGGCTCCCTTGGGGTTCCATATAAATTTTTGGAGTATTTGTTCTACATCCATGAAATATGATGTTGGTATTTTAATAGAGATAGCATTGAATCTGTGTGGGGAAGCATGGGACTTGGTTGGAAAGTTTGTAAGGAGGAAACTCCAAAATGTAAGAACCTCCAGGGGAAATTGGCTAAAAGTAACTGCCTCTGTCCTGACTTTTCCAAACAAGTCTGAGGCCCCAGGTGTTTACTTAGTCTTCACTCGTCCTTGCTTAAAGGACACTGCAGACACATGGGTCTTCTAAGAATGCTTACCCTGCTGATACTATCTAATAGTTAATTTTAATTAAAGCTGTTGTTACAATAAAAACCTAAGGATACAGGCAAACGGGGCTGTTTGGTTTTGCTAGGCAGGCAGTCCCTTAGCCCTCTCTTTCACAGAAACATGTGTCAGACTAATCATTCATCCATCGCTCAGGGTCTGCTGGTCAGCCCCAGCAAATCTGTAGATTGCTTTGGGAAGTATGAACATTTTAATGATGTGAATTCTTCAAATCCGTGAACATGGTATATTCTTTTACTTCTTTATATCTTCTTCTATCTTTTTTTTCAATATCCTGTAATTTTCTGAATACAAGTCTTTTACCTCCTTGGTAAAATTTATTGCTATGTATATTAATTTTTTGTTGCAATGGTAAATGGGATTGTTTATTTTTTATCTGAGAATTCATTATTGGTATATAAAAATGCTATTGATTTCTGGATGTTAATTTGATATCCTGTTACATTGCCAAATTTCTTTATTAAATCTGGTAGCTTTTTGGTGGAGTCTTTAGGGTTTTCTATGTACAATATAATGTCATCAGCCAATAATAAGAGTTTTACTTCGCTTCTCCAATTTGGATGCCTTTTATTTCTTCTTATTGTCTGATCTCTGTGGTTAATACTTCCAGTACTATCTACACTAATAAAAGACAAAGATGCTAATTGACTGTACCTTCGCTATGCCCACCAGCCAATCAAAAGAGTATGCAAATTAACCCCACAAAGATGGCGGTTAATTTGCATACACAGGTGCCCAGGGAAGACTGAAGACAGTGTAGAAGGAAGCCAAGCACTGCAGAAGGGAGCCAAGCGACGGAGAAAGGAACGGATTGGAGGTAGCAGAGACGGAAGTGGAGCTGAGGCAGCGGACATGGGAGGGAGCGAAGTGGCAGAGAAGGGTGGGAGCGAAGCAGTGGACACAGGAGGAAGGCTAAGCAGAGGACATGGGAGGGAGCCGAGGCGGCAGAGAAGGGAGGGAACAAGGCAGTGGAGAAGGGAGGATGAGAGGCAGCGGAGAAGGGAGGGAGCGAGGCAGCAGAGAAGGGAGCGAAGCCCACCAAGGCGGGCTTTGCTCTGGTCTCAGGAAGCCCTATTCTTGCAGGAATAGGCCCGAGGAAGCCCTATTCTTACAGGAATCTTCCTGCAATGGAGGAAGATTGAATAAGAAGGGTGAAAGCAGACATCCCTGTTTTGTTCCTGTTCTTAAGGAAATGGTTTTAGTTTTTGCCCAAGGAATATGATGTGGGCTGTAGTTTTGTCATTTATGGCCTTCATTATGTTGAGATATGATTCCTCTATTTCCACTTTGCTGAGAGTTTTTATAAAAAATAGATGTTGGATTTTATCAAATGCTTTTCTGTGCCTATTGACATGATCATGTGATTGTTGTCTTTCAATTTCTTGTGTGATCTTTATAATATATTGCTGGTTCAAATTTGCTAATATTTTATTGAGGATTTTAGCATCTATGTTCATCGGGGATATTGGCCTGTAATTCTCTTTCTCTGTAGTTTCTTTTTCTTTTTTTTTTCTTTCTGTAGTTTCTTTATCTGTTTTGGGAATTAGGATAATGTTGGCCTGATGAAAAAAGCTTGGAAGTGTTTCTTTCTCTAAGATTTTTTGGAATAGTTTGAGGAGGATAGGTATTAGTTGTTCTTTGAAGGTAACATTCCCCTGTAAAGTCATCCAGACCAGGGCTTTTGTTTGATGGGAGTTTTTTTGTTTTTGTTTTGTTTTATTTGTTTGTTTGTTTATTACTTCTTCTGTCTTATCTGTTATTGCCTTATTCAGGTTTTCTGATTCTTCCTGTTTCAATTTTGTAAGATAGTATTTTTTTTAGGATTGTCTCCATTTCATCCACATTGTCCAGTTAGTTGGCACATAGTTGCTCTTGTATTTTCTAACAATCATTTGTATTTCTGTGGAGTCAGTTGTTACATATCCTTTTTGTTTATGATTTTCTTTATTTGGGTTCTTTCACTTGTTTCTTGATAAGTCTGTCTAATGGTTCATCAATCTTGTTTATCTCTTCAAAGAACCAGCTCTTTAATTTTTTGTATTTTCCTTTGTCATTAATTTTTGCCCTAATATTCATTCTTTCCTTCCATTTACCCTGGGCTTTTCTTGTTGTTCACTTTCTAATTCTTTAAGTTGTAGGGTTAAATGACTTATTAGTAATTTTTCTTTCTTTCTTTCTTTTTTTTTTTTTTTTTTGGTAGGCCTATGTTGCTATGAAATTTCCTCCTCTCAAGACTGCTTTTGCTGGGACCCATAGATTTGGGTTGTTTTGAGTTCATTTTCATTTGTTTTCATGATTTTTAAAAATTTATTGATCTTGTTGGTAACCAGTCATTGTTTAATAACATGCTCTTTAGCCTCCATGCGTTTAAATGTATTTGAGCATTTTTACTGTAGTTGATTTCTAATTTCAATCTATTGTGATCTGAGAAGATGGTTGAAATTATTTCAATTTTCTTGAACTTGTGGAGACTTCTTTTGTTTCCTAACATGAGGTATCTCTTTGAGAATGACCAATGTGTACTTGAGAAGCTTGTATATTCTGCAACTTTAGGGTGAAAAGTTCTATAAATATCAATTAAATCCATCTGATCCAGTGTGTCCTTTAGAGTTACTGTCTCCTTGTTAATTTTTTTGTCTGGAAGATCTATCCAATGAATTCAGTAGGGTTTTCAAGTCCCCTACTATGACATTTTTTTCCATCCCTTCACTATCATCCTATGTGAGTCTTTTGTTCTGAGGTGGGTCTTTTGTAGACAGCATATAATTGGGTCATGATTTTGTATCCATTCAGCTACCCAATTTCTTTTGATTGAAGCATTTAATTCATTTACATTTAAGTTATTATTGATAGGTACTTATTTATTGCCATTTTAATTCTTTGTGGCTATGTTTCTCCCTTTATATATTTCTTCTAATTACATCAGTCTTCCAGTAGGGTGGGGCAACTGCCTTCTCCCCAAGCAAAACTCCCTGGATAGCAATGGAGAAAGATGTCCTCTGCAGTATGAGGGAATGACTCAACACAGGAAACTGGGGTGGCTACACTCTGAGCTCCACCCTCAAAGCTGCTATCCTGGATTCTGTTCATACAGCTCCAGTCCACTCTGCTGGAGAACAAGGTGAGCGGCTGCACCCAAAATTTTAAGAGGGTGCATGCATTTCCAGCAGTCTTTCACTGGCAGACAGTAACCCTGCTGGTTTTCACAGCCAAACTGTTAGGTGGCACCTTTCTCAGTTCTGGTGCTCTGGGCCTGGGAGTCCAGTTTGGAGTTTAGATCCCAGAGTTCTCAATAGTAACCCCCACAATTGAGATATCTTTCCAGAAATTCATCTCCTGTCTGTAGGAGCCTGGACAGACCTTTTATGCCTCTGCATTTCATCCCAGTCTCTATGTGGTCTTCACTTTTTATCCTTTGTTATCAGGGTTCTTTCCAGCTTGTCTGCAGATGATATTTTCTGGGTGGTTTTACTATATTTTAGTTGTATTTCCAGTTTGGTCCTGGGAGAGTGTCAGTGTAGCTTCCTCTTACTCCACCTCCATTTTGGAATCAGTCTTGCTTTTTATTCTGTTTATCTTCTCTAGATTTTGCCATTCTGATATCAAATACTATTTCTTATTAATGCACCTGTGTGGCTTTATTAACTACAATTTATATTATTGACAAAATTTGTCTAATTTTAAGTATTATCTATATAATAAAAGCCTAAGTGACCATTATGGCGGAACGACCAGAACGACTGGTTGCTATGATGCGCACTGACCACCAGGGGCAGACGCTCAATGCAGGAGCTGCCCCCTGGTGGTTAGTGCACTCCGACAGGGAAAGCGCTGCTCAGCCAGAAGCCATGCTCATGGCTGGTGAGTACAACATCACTGGCAGGAGCCTCTCCCGCATCTGCAGCATCACTAAGGAGCAGGAATCTGAGTGGTAAGGAGCAGCACGCAGACAGGTGGTAAGGAGCAAGGGGTCCCAGACTGCGAGAGGGCGCAGGCCGGGCTGAGGTATCCCCCTCAGTGCATGAATTTTGTGTACCAGGTCTCTAGTATTAATATAATATATAAAATTCACCATAGTAACATATTGTATTATTTTACAATTATAATGTAATATATATGGATATGATATAAACAATTATTATAATCATTACAGGTACATATATAAACAATAGATTCATATAATTTTATTGTGTAGTATTATATTATATTTATTATATCTATTCATTCTATATTTCTTAGTGTTTGTATTGATTTTAGAGAGAGAGGAAAGGAAAAGAAGAGAAACATCAATCAATCCCTTCTGCATGTCCCCTACTGGGGTTTTGAGCACAAAACGTGGGCATGTGCCTTGACCAAGAATTGAATCTGTGATCTCTTAGTACATGGGACTATGCTTAACCAACTGAGCCACACTTACCAGACCTATTCATTATATTAATTATATAGCCATGTGCCACATAATGACATTTTGGTCAACAACAGACTGAATATTTGATAGTGGTCCATAAGAGTATAATGGAGCTGAAAAGTTTCTATCTCCTAGTGACATAAAGCTGTACCTAGGTCATAGTGCAACACATCACTCACAAAGATACTGTGCTGAGTGTTGCATAAAAATAAAGCACATATAATTATGTATAGCACATAATACCTGACAATGATAAACAGCTATGTTAGTGGTTTATTTGCTATAGTATATATATTTTAAATTAAAGAATATGTGTTTTGTTTTTAAATTTTCATGTGAGGCTATGTTCATTTTAGAGAAGAAGGGGAGAGAGAGAGAGAGAGAGAGAGAGAGAGAGAGAGAGAGGAGGCATCGAGATATCAATATGAGAAAGAAACATTGATTGGTTGCCTTCCATATGCACCCTGACCAGAATAGAACCCAAAATCTTTTTAGTGTATGGGACAATGCTCCAACCAATTGAGCCACCTGGTTGGGCTATACAATACTTTTAATTGTTAGAGTATACTCTTTCTACTTATAAAAAAACACTTTGCTATAAAATACTATACTCTCTTAGGCCAGTAGCAGCCTTGCACATCTTGCTTACCGTGTCTTAGATTGCAGCATTTTCTCTTGTGCTTGATTTAATCTGTGTTCTTTGTTGACCAGTGTCCCTAATCATACCAAAGCCACTGCTGATGTTGCTGGTAAGAGGCCATATTAGGGGATTGACCTGGATACAAAATTAGAAATGATTAATGTTACAAAGGTAGAAAATCAGTGATGGTTATTGCTTGTCAGTCAGGCATATCTCATTCTACTACAGCTACCTTATTGAACAAGAAAAAATAGTTGAAGCTCTTAAAGTACCTGCTTCATTGAAGGCAATGAGAATAACAAAAATCCAAAAAGTGTCAGTCATGGAGACTGAAGACCAGACACAAAAGTATATCCCTCTCAGTACAATTGTAAGAAATAAGGCGAGCCCCCAAATTCAGGGGTCCTTGTAGAACACAAAACATATTTGGGAGCCAGACAGTAAGGAAAATATCTTTACTTCTACGTAGAAGGGTGTGCACGCACATGGTCTGGAAGCCCACCACACTGAGTAGACGACCTGCTTGGCTTTTTAATCCTGATGCACGTGACCTGTCCCTCACTCTTGATTGGAGCTCAGGTGCACAGTCTTTCGCGATTGGCTAATTCAAAGGGAGGGGTTGGCCTTTGCTGTTTCAAGATGGTGCCCCCAGGGGAGCTGCAAGTCATGTGGTCAACATGGCGGCTGTCTAAACTGTTCTTTGACAGAAAAAATGATTTGTTTATTCTCACACTATGGTCAAAGCAAAAAGTTTGTTTGCAATGTTGAAAGGAAAAACTGCATCAAACTACCATATTAAATTTACTGCTATCTCTAGGTGGTTTAAATAATTCAAGAGTTGTTATTTATTACATGATGTGAGTAGTGAGTTTGTAAGTGCTGATGTGAATGCAACTGAAGAACTTTGAAACTCTATGATGCCTGAAAGGACTTTCATCTATAAGGAGGCCAAGCCAATGCCAAGTTTCAAGGTTTTAAGAACAAATTATTAGTCTTGCTTGGGAGCAATGTTGCAGCCCAATGTTGAAACCTTTTGTTACCTGGCAGAGTGAGAACCCCAGGGACTTTGTAGATATCGATGAGCACACAGTGCTAGTGTACCAAAGGAGCAATTAGAAGTCCTGATGGTCCAGTTCCTCTTTCAAGGTGCCATCCTGAATTGTCATGCCAGTGAAATGGGGGAGTGCTGATTAGAGGATAATAAAATTTTCAATATTTTTTATTGTTGATAATGACCCTGGACATCCTCCTTTTCTTGATGATCTTCATTCTAATATCAGAGTGGTGTTTCTCCTACTTTAATCCAATAAATACCACCTATTTAATTCAACCAATGGATAAAAACTTATAGCAGATTTTATGGTCTACTACCTGAGAAGGACCTTAGCCCAGGCTATTACTTCAACTGAGAAACACTGAAAAGACATGATGAAATCATGTCTAGAAGGATTATAATATCTATGACTACATCAGGAATCTTGCTTGAGGTTTTGGTGATATCACCATGGAGTGTATTAGTAGCATCTTGAAGAAGACATTCAAAACGTTTTCCATGACTTCAAAGAATTTGTCAAGAATGAGGAGTAAGGCTGTGGCTGAGATGGCAAACAACTTTAACTTGGATGTGGATGACGATAACATTGAAGAGCTCCTAGAGGTGTTTCCTGAGAAATTGACTAATGGGTAGTTGTTGGAACTGGAACAGAAACCTTAGGTGAAGAAGAGGCAGGAGAAAAGAAAAGTAGAATCAAAAGAAGAATCCCCAAGAAAATTCACAGTAAAGGGTTAAACAGAAGCTTTTGTAGGCCTCAAGAAGCTCCTTAAAAAGTTGAAAACATGGACCCCAACACTGAAAAGTTTTCATTAATAGACAGGAATGTTCATTATATATTAACTGCTTGCAAGGAAATCTTGGATGAAAAAAAAAAGAAAGAAAGAAAAGAAAACCAAACAAACCATCATGGACATATTTCTGAAAAAGAGTAATACCACCTCAGGAAGAGTCTAAGGCCAGTTCTTCAGGAGGTATTCCTAAAGAAGGTATTGTTATCATAGAAGATGACAAGATGACAGCTCCGTGTGTGTTATTGCCCCTGAAGAACTTCCAGGGGAAGAATATGTGGAGGTAGAAGACAGTGATGTTGATAATCTTGACCCTGTGGAGATTTAGACCAATGTGTGTGGTTGTCTTAGTTTTATTTATTTGTTTGTTTGTTTATTTATTTATTTATTTTTATTATTGATTTGAGAGAGAGAGGAAAGGAGAGAGAGAGAGAGAGAAGAGAGAGAGAGAGAGAGAAGCGTTGATTTGTTGTTCCACTTATTTATGCATTCATTGGGTGATTTGTGTATGTGCCCTGAGAGGGATCAGACACACAACCGTGGCATACTGGGACAATGCTCTAACCAACTGAGCTACCTGACCAGGGCCTTGTTGTATTAATTTTTAACAAGAAATTTTAAAAAGTAAATTTAAAATTTGAAAAGAAAAAAGCTTGTAATATAAGGATATGAAGAAATTTTTTTTGTATATTGTGTTTGTTTTTTAAGTGTTATGACAAAAAGAGGAAAAAAATTAAAAACTTAAAAAATTCATAAAGTTCTCTAGAAAGGTAGCTCAATCGGGCAACATCCCAATACGGCAAGGCTGGGGTTCTATCCCCAATCAGGGCACACACAAGAATCAACCAATGAATATAAAAATAAGTGAAACAACAAATTGATGTTTCTCTCTCTCGTCTCACTCTCTCTAAAAATCAATGAAAATTTAAAAAGTTTATAAAATAAAAGAGTTATAGTTAGCAAAGGTTAATTTATTATTAAATAAACAAAAATATTGTTTATAAATTTAGTATAGCCTAAGAGTACAGTGTTTATAAGATCTACAGCAGTGTATAGTAATGTTTGAGGCCTTTACACTCAACCTGATAATCCATCAAACCACTTACTCACTGACTTACCTAGAGCAACTTCTAGTCCTACAAGCTCCATTTATGGTCAGTACCCTATATAGATATACCTTTTTTTGTCTTTTATATAGTATTTTTACTGTACCTTTCCTATGTCTGGATATGTTTATATACACAAATACTTATCACTTACAATTGCCAATAGTTTTCAATACAGTAGCATGTTGTATAGGAGCGATAGACTATAATATACAGCCTCAGTGTGTAATAGGCTATACCACCTCAATATGTGTAAGTACACTCTGTGATGTTTGCACAATGAGAGAATCATCTAACATTATATTTCTCAGATGTTAATTACCCAATCATAAGGTAACATATGACTGTATATATTAATTATATTATATT
>NW_005370134.1:468585-469355 GCF_000412655.1 Myotis brandtii
GGCCAGCAACTGAAGCTCCCAGCCTCTCCTTTTTTTCTTTTTCTTTTTTATTCTGGGATTTATTTACCTTATATAATTGAAACTTTGTTGCCGTCCTGCTCGCTCCAGCTCTGAGGCTGCGGCTGGCTGAAAGCAGGTATCTGGGGTTTGTTTGGCTTCTATAATTGAAACTTTGTTGCTTTTGGAGCTGTTGCTTACAGAGCTCAGAGCCGGGCTGCGGCAGGCGGGGAACCTTGGCTTCCTCCATCACTGGAGCAAGCAAGCCTCCTGCTTGCTTCAGCTGCGTGGCTGCCGGCCTCCATTTTTGTTGGCAGTTAATTTGCATATCTTGCTGATTAGCCAATGGGAAGTGTAGCTGAGGTACGGTTAATTACCCTTTTTGTCTTTTATTAGATAGGATTATTGTCGATTATACTGTCGTCTCTGAGTCTTAATGCAATATCTGTTCCCCAGCCTTTTTCACCATGTGGAAAAAGAATAGTATATGTCATTGCATCTAATGTAGAAAACAGGATAATGATTTGTTTCATTTTAGTGGCATTTGGATTATTGGGATCTGGTTTACAATGAATGAGCAAGTCCCTTTCAAAAGGAGGTTCTCTACCTTCTTTTCTGAATATGACAGCAACCTTGGTTACACAGGGAGAATTATATCTACCTGGGTCACTGTTACGCTCGTATTTATTCGCCATTGTTACCTCTGTGGGAGCAATACCTTTTGCTGCTGCTTCAGATTGGGCTTCCTTTTCTACCTCATGTAGCATCTTGTA
>NW_005370134.1:469634-471945 GCF_000412655.1 Myotis brandtii
AATATTTTCCATGAAATTTTTACTGTCAGAATCTCCGTTTGTCATTAATCTTTTTAAATATGCCGGGTAATCTGGAAAATGTATATTATTTGGACAGACTTTCCCTTTGCTACAACATTGAGTAAATTTCCCACTGGATGGTTTTTCAACAGAGAAATTTAGTGATAGTCAAAATTCACATCGAACAGTCATTCCACAACAACTATGTTCGAGGATTGCATCGTCATGTACTCCATTTTTGCTGAGAAGGCAGTTCCTACCGGTATTGGTAGTACTTGATGACTGTTCTCTAGACATATTCTGTCATCGCCACCACCTTCTTTCAACTTCAAAGGCACGTTGCTCTTTAGACATTTTCTGTCGATAACGCCACTGTTTTGCAGCATCAGAGTGACGTTTTTCCAGTAGCTGGTGTTCAGATACATCCTGTCACAGGCACCGCCTTCTTTCAAGATCAGATGCACGCTGCTCTGCAGACACTGTCAATAACGCCAGCATCTTTCGGCTGCAGAGCTACGCTGTATCAACAGTTGTTCTTTAGACATAGTCCCACCTCTCTACTGTCACGGTCTGAGATGCAGGTGAATGAGAGTCCTGGCTGTCAGGCCGCTGACAGCTGTCTGACCAATGGCTGATTCTGGCTGATCCTGTGGGGGTGGGACTTCCTCTTCCCTGCTGTCAGTTTCCACAGCTGTGATGAGGAAGCTGGGGTGACAGAGGGAGCCCTGCCCTCTAAGCCGCCCTCTCTCTCGCTCTGCTCTATGTCCAGCAGTCTCCTGCTCTGCCAAGTCCTTTAAACCTCCCGCTTTCTGCCAGCAAGGTCCCATGAGTTTGCGGGTGTGGCTAGGCCCAGGCATCCTCAGCTCCTTGACTGGAGAAAGTCCTGGGAGCCCACAGGCATGGCTAGGCACGGGCGGCCTCAGCTCCCCGACCAGCGAAAGTCCCGGGGGCTTGCGGCCTCGGCCACCATCACCTCCTGGGGCACTTGACACCTGCATATGCAAATTAACCACCATCTTTGTTGGATAATTTGCATAGTCACTCGGATTGGCTTGTGGGTATGGCTTGTGGGCGTGGCTTGAGCGTAGCGGAGGGGTGGTTAATTTGCATGTTTCTCTTTTATTATGTAGGATTACATACATTTTCATTATATTCACATATGTCTGGGTTTTTATACTTTCAACTTGTAAGAGGCATTTTCATGTACTCAAAGGACAAGATAAAACTTATTTCTCCTAGTTTTAATATTTTTGTATCATTGTAATTATTTGAATATGTATTTATTTATATTTTATTACAGACTCTAGAAGATCCAAATCCATTTGTATTGCAGACATTGGTTGATCAAAATGTAATCTCTTGTGATCCACTAAATAATAAGAGAAATTCAAATCCAGTGGAAAATAGCTCTGACCAGGACCCTCCATCTGTGTTAAGGAGATCATCCAGAATTAAAGTAGGCAAATATACAAAGCACAAAGATGACATGTATAAGATACCAGAAAAGATTTTACCCACAATACTTGACTGTGAGAGTCAAGCAAAAAACTCTTCAACTGAGACTTTCAGGTATGCTATGAAATTATATTTTTCTACCAGGTATGCTATAGACCTTATAGATAAATCTATGCTTGGGACATTGAGTCAGTGTATAGTTACCCCAAGTAAAGAACTTTACTTTTTAGTATTGGTGAATTTTTATCTTGCAGTTGCTTTTTTTTAAGCTAGAAAACTCTCTTACTTCTTTTTTAAAAATTTTGTTTTATTGCTTAAAGTATTACAAAGAGTATTACATATGTCTCTCATTTGTTCATTTGTTGCTTTCAAAATTGATATACAAAAATCTATTGCATTCCTATATACTAACAATAAAATTTGAGAAAAAGAAATGGAAAAAACAGTTCCAGTTGCAAGAAAATTAAAACAGCTAGGAATAAAATTAACAAAAGGTGGAAGGACCTATACACTGAAAACTACAGGACATTATTAAATGAAATTAAAGAAGATACAAAGAAATGGACAGATATTCTATATGCGTGGATTAGAAGAATCAACATAGTTAAAATGGCCATATTACCCAAAGCAATATACAGATTAAATACAATCCCCATCAAAATCCCAATGGTATTTTTTATTTTTTTTAATTTTTATTTTTTATTAAATCTTTATTGTTCAGATTATTACATTTGTTCCTCTTTTTTCCCCATAACTCCCCTCCACCCAGTTTCCACCCCACCCTCCTCCCTCACTCCCCACCCACTGTCCTCATCCATAGGTGCACGATTTTTGTCCAGTCTCTTCCTGCATCCCC
>NW_005370134.1:471991-472880 GCF_000412655.1 Myotis brandtii
GCTGGTGCTCCCCATGCATTTGGGGCGCGGTGCCCAGTTACTTGCCTCTAAGTGCGAGCAGGACTCCGGCCTGGCTTGGGTTCAGTCACCACATGTCTCCGGAGGGCCCCTTGGCCACCGTCTTGGCGCAGAGAGCGAAGGCGCCTTCCCTGGGCCTGACAAACCCACCCGAATCTGGCCTCCCCACCTTTGTGCGAAACTTCACAGGTTGGGGTGGCCCTTGCTTGCCCGGCCCACACGCAGCGTGACCCCACGATGCAAGGCAAAGCCCAGGAGCACTTGGGGCCCGCGTCACTGACCCAGGGCGGGCAGGGTTTGCCAGTGTGTTCCACCCTCTCCTGCAATTCACTGCACTTTCCAGGTGCCTCCTCCTGGGATTTCCCTCTTCTCAGGCTCTCCTGGCCCTTCGGCCTCGTTTCCTCCAGGGCCCAAGGTCAGTCCGGCTAAGGGTTTGGGGTTCTTCCTCTGGCCTCCGCCTGTGCTTGGTGCCGGCCCCGACCCCAGGCAGGAGCCAGGCTGGAGGCCGGTAGCAGCTTGGTCTGAGCGGTCTGAGTGTGACACCCCCCCCCCACCCCCCGAGCGGAGGACGTGGGGGCAGGCCGCGCCTGCAGCTCTGCACTGGCCAGGAGAATGTGAACCGCCGGCCTTAGGTGCATTGGCTCGCACCGGTTCTGAGCACTCCGAGTGGCCTGGACGCGCAGCCTGGGCCTGAAGCCACCAGCCCTTGGAGGGCCCTACACCTGTCCGCTCCCTCGAACCCCAGGCCGGGGCTTCTCCTCACCAGAAATGCACTTTATTACACTTTGGAAGCTGAGAGCAGGAAGGGGCACCCAGGAGTGCCTTGGATGCTGGGTGGGCTCTGTGCCCGCCCCCCCCCCCCCCCCCCCCC
>NW_005370134.1:474068-475141 GCF_000412655.1 Myotis brandtii
CAGGCCAGGATCTCATGCTGGGGCGGCCAGCAGCTGGGGATTGCGCTGCCGCCAGCCCCAGGTGGGCCCGTAGCAGGATCTGCGTGCAGTATGCAAATTAGCCACCATCTTTGTTGGTGGTTAATTTGCATATCACCCTGATTAGCCAATGGGAAGCGTAGTAAAGGTATGGTCAATTACCCTTTTTGTCTTTTATTAGATAGGATTATATCCTAATATATGAAAGTCCAGGGTCTGTAACGACTGACTGAAGGCTCAACCTAACACCAGAAGTCAGTCCTGCAGTCAGTTCTGGGTTGCCGTGGAGACCCAGCACTGACTGCCGAGGGGGCTGCGATTCAGGCCCAAAGAGAGGCCTGGAGAGAGAGGCAGGGTCTGATCCTCAGCCTCCATGGTAGCTGTTGATCAGCTGTTGCCTCTCTCTTTCTCTCCGGGCTTCACCAGCAGCCGCGCCTCTGTTTCTCTCCGGGTTTCTTTGGGGCTGCTGATCAGCCCTGCTTCTCTGATCAGGCCCGGAGATAGGCTCAGAGACCCTGACTGGCATAGAAACCCACCAATCAGAACCAAAGCTGTGTTAACTGTGAGGAATCAATAGCTGCCTAGGAGGCGGAGATTTTGATGCTGACTGGCATAGAAACCGACCAATCAAAACCAAATTGGCCAGCAGGGGAGGGCAGTTGGGGTCAAGATCAGGCCAGCAGGGGAGAGCAGTTGGGGGCAAGATCAGGCCGGCAGGAGAGGGCAGTTAGGGGCAATCAGGAAGGCAGGCAGAGAGGTAAGGAGCTATCAGGCAGGCATGTAGAGGCAGTTAGGGGCAATCAGGAAGGCAGGCAGGTAGGTGAGCGGTTAAGAGCCAGCAGTCCCAGAGTTTAGACATCGGCAGTTGGACATCTTCCAAGGGGTCCCCAATTGGAGAGGGTGCAGGCTGGGCTCTAATTATATTATATTATATTATATTATACTAGAGGCCCGGTGCACAAAAATTTGTGCACTCGGGGGCGGGGGGAGGAGGGTCCCCCAGCCCGGCCTGTGCCCTCTCACAGTCTGGGACCCTTCGGGAGATAACGACCTGC
>NW_005370134.1:476855-490277 GCF_000412655.1 Myotis brandtii
TATTTATTATATTAATTAGCACCAGTTGATGACCAATTATACTGTTTTAATAATCACTGCCTTTATTTAAAATTTCTCAGTTGATGTAATGGAAACTGCTACCACTGCTACCTCATAAGAAATTTCAGAAATAAAATTGACAACATAAATCATGGAAATACATTTTACATAGAATTCAAAATAGTTATTTATTTACCATAGTTATGGTTCTTAGCCTCATGGAAAAATACCCAGAGGGCTACCTTGAATATTACTTATTGGGATGTAGGAAAACACAGTGGGGTCGTTTAGATTATCAGTAATATCAAAATGGGCCTATATTTATAATCTGATGGAGTTTAAAAGCCCTCATTAGTGTCATATTCTGAATTAGTGTGCTCTGATATAAATTTAAAGAAGCATATGGTTAATTACACAGAGGAGGCTGTTCCTACAAGAGGATGTCACGGTATCACAGCTTTGGAACTGACTTTTATTTAAAGATTTGAGAAATGTTAAAGGGCAACTAATCATATAAAAAAAGAGTGTGGCTTTGAGAGAAAAATCTATCAGGCTTCAAACACAGACTCTGACCAGCTCTGTGACCTTCTGAAATTTAGTTCAGCTCTATGAACATAATTCTGGTCCCTGGTCATTAAAATGGGGATAGTCATGATACCTTTCTGAGAAGTGTTTCTGTCTTAGAGCCTTTATAATCTCTGCCACAGAAGAAATGCTGTTTTTATCTAAGTTCTCCTTTATCCAGTATCATAATAAGCACACTGTCCTCCATCATGCTTTAATTTCTTGTTCCTGCCATTGAGGCTTAATTTTTCTTGTCTCTTGTAGCTACTAATTCGTAATCATTAGACTTTTCAACCAGATCTTCTTGAGTCAGTCTGCTGGACATGGGGTGTGTTCTGCAGTTAAGTCTGATCATTTCCAGAAATCTCCAGACAAGGGATGAGATTGCAGCCTGTGTTGGAACACAGCCAGGCCTATTTGTTTATTTCTTGCCTGTGGTTGCTCTCACTACAGAAGTAGAAGATTTATGACCCTCAAAGCCATAAATGGTTGATAGCTGGCCCTTTACAGAATACGTTTGTGTACCTGTGATCTAGACAATGGGGTGATAGTCTGGTTTATGGATTATTTTAAGTGAAGCATGTCTTTATGGTATAAAAAGGAAGAACTTAAACACCTCATTCCATTCTGTAACACAGAGCCTCTACCTTTCTAAATCACTAAAAATCATTAGCTAGACAGTTTGGAGGGCTAGATATTTTTTTAAAGCTTTCATTGATCAAACTAAGCACACCATTCCTGGGTTTTTTGACATTAAACTCACATGCCCTTTTGCTACCCTAAAATAGTCATTAAATGGTGACTATTATAGTAAGAACGTGTAGAACAACGATTGGACCACATTTTAATTCCCATGAGGAATTTTTTCTATTGCTAAAATCATTCACAAATGATATCTATTCTCCATTCCCGATACCCAAAGACCTGAATTCCCACTTGGGTGGAGAAATCTTTAGCTAATAGCTCGAGTTTCTTAAGATTTTTATGTTTCTTGCACTTAATGTGTATTTAATTCTGAAAAAAAAGAAACTGCAGTTTCTATTCTTGTAAATACAGCACTGTTAGTGGCTGCTAAAACCAGTGAAAGACTCATTAAATAGATGCATTTATTCATTGAGATATTATGCTCCTGTGGCTACGCACATGGAATAAATCAGGTTGAGCAGTCATGCTCTCCCTTAGGACCTCCAATTGGGTTGAAATATCTTTCTGCCTGAAGTCATATGGTTTAGAACCTAATCAAAATGTGTGGATTAGGATCCAAGAGCATTTTTGACAGTCTAGGGAACAAATAGGAATGAAAAAGTGAGTCTCTGGGTAATTTTTTTGTCAATGTGTTTTTCAGATACTGACAATAATGAAAGGGGGATATAGCTCATTTTAATTTCCACTAAATCAAATATAGCTTCTATATATCATGTCCATGCCTCAGTATGTATGTTTTGTAAAGATAACCTGAGATATGGAAATGAAAAGAGAGGAAACTTTAATTCATAAAGAAACATTTTTTAAATCATTTATTTGGAGGTGACTTTTGTGACTTCTACCCTTATAATAAGTTCTAACATTTTTACATCCTACTTTCCCTTATATGCATACTGTTTCTTTATTCTTTGTTTCCGAGCATATACAAGCATATTTTCTAAAAAGAAGCTAACAATTTTTAAAATGGTAATAAAAGAAATGGTAATAAAAGGCCTTCCATTACTAGATATAAGAAAGATAGAGAATTTGTGAATGATAACTATGGTGCCTGGCATGGTAAGCATTCTATTATAAACAACCACTGTTTTGGTTATCTATTGCTGTGTATAGAAAACTACCAAAACCCAGTAGTTAAAATGGCAAGAATATTTAGAATATATATAATTTTATAGGTCAGGAATTTGGGCAGAGTGTGGTAGAGGTGTTTCTCATACCTCCAGAATAACCTTCGTTGGTTCTTAGCTGAGGAGGTTCATGTAGATGTAGATAGCTGAGATGGCTTGACTGTGTCCCAACATCTGGAGCCGAGATAGGAATGTTCAAGAGGATTGCTTCATTTATACTGTGGTGACTGGGCTGGAATATGTGCAACACCAGGAGCTGGACATCTGTCTTACCGTTCAGGCAGCTCCACTTGGATAAAGTTGGCTTTCTCACAGCAGATATTCTCAAGATACTTTTCCCATAACAACTGGCTTCTCTCTGGGTCTTCTAAGAGGCACAGGTGGACACTGAAAGGCATTTTCCATCTCTGAAATTACTTTCATGATATTGTATTTATCAAACAATGTGCTAAGACCAGTTGGAATAGTTGGAATTCAATAGGGGGTGGGGGTGGGGGAGGGTTATAATGGTATGACATAACACACTAGCACAGTGCAAAGGAATTGATGATGGTTGATAGTAGCCATGTTTTGCTTTTATTCTAACCTTTGTCATTCCTCCAGTGACAACAAATGAATCCAACAATATGAAGTAGGGGAAGGAATCTAGAACAGAGATCTAGCAGTAGGGGGCCAGAGACTGTGTTTGCTTCCTGAGGGGCTGAAATACCTCACCACATCACTTTGATCCCCACTTCCTTACTTTGGTATGTAAATTATATGGCATCTGATTGATACTAACTAAACTGGAATTGCTATTATTTCTTTCTTAGGTTTAACAGTGTCGTTCTACTTTCACAAAAACAATTAGGTTGGCACTAGCCGGTTTGGCTCCGTGGATAGAGTGTCGACCTACAAACTAAAGGGTCCCAGGTCCGATTCTGGCCAAGGGCACATGCCTGGGTTGTGGGCTCGATCCCACCCCCTAGTAGGGGATGTGCAGGAGACAACCAATCAATGATTCTCTCTCATCATTGATGTTTCTATCTCTCTACCTCTCTCCTTTCCTCTCTGAAATCAATAAAAAAATTAAAAAAAAAACAATTAGGTTGAACCCATTGTTACTTCCTTTCTCACATATTACTTATCTTTCTGTTCTCCTTTAAGCACATGTAGCAATTCTGTGAGAAACTGGTTAGAAGCAAGAGTTCTTTTCTCTTAAAATAAATGTTTCAAACATGCTCTTTTTTGTGCATTTGTAAACAGAGGGAGTCTTTCTGTGTATGGCTTGCAGGTGTTAAAACTAAGTTGTTGAAGAATCCTTATGTTGTTTGATAAATTAAAGGAAGATTTGCAGTCCTGGTCAATGGGAAGTATGTAGCCCAATGCTAAGGAACAGCTGCTATGTGTTGTGATGCCACATGTATGTCATAAAACATGTAGTGGGGATCAGTCACACTAAAAAGGAAAGTTTCAGAATCCAGAACAAAACAGGTAACAGATGTTCCAGTCAGATGGTTGAACTAAAATATGTATTATAACTGGCATTTGAGGCAGAAAATAAACAGGATTTATATCCTATATAGGGTTTTAATTACTCTGCATTGAGAAAAGTTTCATTGCTAAGCTTAGTACCCTTATTCAAAGGGGGAATTATCATTCCAAAGAGCATCAATGTTATGTGGTGAATCATATTGTGACGGTTTGTTTGATGGTACTGATTTTACTATATTTGACATAAATAAAGCCCTTGTATAAATTAATACAGAACCTTATATTTTATGCCTAACTTGTAGGTTAATTAATATAGTATTGGGTTATGATTTTAATATTTTAACTTTAATTAATTTTATATTTTTATTGAAATAAAATTTGTACTAGAGGCCCAGTGCATGAAATTTGTGCACTCGGGAGGTCCCTCAGCCCAGCCTGCACCCTCTCGCAGTCCGAGAGCCCTTGGGGGATGTCCGATTGATGGCTTAGGCCCACTTCCTGCCTAAGCCATCAATCGGACATCCATAGCACTACCATGGAGGCAGAAGAGGCTCCTGCCACCACAGCTGCACTCACCAGCTCTGAGCCCGGCTTATGGCTGAGTGGCACGCCCCCTGTGGGAGCACACTGACCACCAGGGGCAGCTCCTGCATTGAACATCTGTCCCCTGGTGGTCACTGCCCATCATAGCAACCGGTCGTTCCGCCATTCGGTTGATTTGCATATTAGCCTTTTATTATATAGGATATTTCCCAGGTGTACAGATAATGATTTATTTCCTGGGTGTACAAGATAATGATTTAATATGTGTATATATTATGAAATGAGGACCACAATAAGTCTAGTTAATATCTATTGCCACACCAAATCAAACTTTTTTTCTTGTGATAACTTTTAAGATCTACTCTCTTAGCAACTTTTAAATACACAATACAGTAATATTAACTACTAGTGGCCTGGTGCATGGAATTCATGCACAGGGAGGGGGTCCCTCAGTCCGGCCTGCACCGTCTCCAATCTGGGACCCCTCAGGGGATGTCCAACTGCCGGTTTAGGCCCAATCTCTAAACCAGCAGTCGGACATCCCTCTTGGCAATCCTGGACCACTGGCTCCTAACTGCTCACCTGCCTGCTGTCCTGATCCCCCTAAATGTTCTCCACTACTGGCCTGAGCCCCCTAACTGCTCTCTCCTGCTGGCCTGATCCCCCCTAACTGCCTCTGCCTCGGCCCCTGCCACCGTGGTTTTGTCCGGAATGGACATCCAGAAGATGTCTGGTCTAATTAGCATATTATCCTTTTATTAGTATAGATAGGCATCATGACTTATATTACATTCCCAGGAATTCTTTATTTTACCTTTTGTACCTTTTGACTCCCTTTACCAATTTTGCCCACCATCCCAACCCCCTGCCTCTGGCAACTGCCAATCTGTTCTCTGTATTTATGAGTTCCTTGTTTTTGTGTTTTAGATTACACATATTAAATGTCACAAATTTCTATGTAACCTAGTATCTTATCAGATGTAATTATTTCATTTAGTAGTGAATTGTATTTGATTGCTATTGCCTGTAATTTAGAAAATTTAGTTCTCTCCTTTACATTTTAAAATATGCACATGTAAAGCTTATAAATAACCAGATAGAATTTACAAAGAAATAATAATTTAAAATAGTGAATATATTTGTTCTTTTAACTTTGAACCATACCTTAAGATGCAAAATTCCTTGGACATTGCAAGCATGACTAAGCACTCTTATTCAAAAGCATGAGAAAAGGAGGATGAAAAAATTAGTTAATACAGAAGCATGAAACAAAAATTTCATTTATTTTACTGACCTGAAGAATATATATATTTCAAGAGGTTTTTTTAAGCTCCATGGCAAAATGCGATATCCCAGCTGCCTCTCATTAGGTAAGCTGGTGGCATCCTTTGTAAATCGGGTTAACCCTCAGGATTACTTTGACTCCTCCTTACTTGGGAACTCATTTTGAATGCTATTGCTGTGGCTGTAGCTGTCTTTTCCCATCTAAAAACTAGCATTGATGATAATTGCCTAGTCTTTACACTGCTTAGTTTTTCAAGGAGTCTTTGACACACTACCTCTGTAGTGTTTTCCCCAGCCGTCATTTACAGGGACTACCTCACAACTCACAAATAATTGGACTTAATTGCAGGTGCACTTAGACCTTTACCATATCAAAACAAGAGGCCAGAAACTAATCGTGCCACAATTATTACAGAATGTCATAGCCACATCATTGTATCAAGAAAAGAAATGAACTGACAAAAGGGAATGTGCTTTTAAAATGTTTTTCTCATCCAGCTCATTGTAATAAATCTCTCCTCTTTGTTCCCTGTAATGAAACCTTAGCTTCTCAGAGTAGCTTCTTACTAACTGCTACTCTCTACATCCTATATTATAAAAACATGGATCGAATCTTCCACAATTGGATAAAGTATTTCATCCTTTATTAGCTTCTCTCCTCTATAGACAAAGTACAGCTGGTAAGGATGTCATTCTTGTTCTTTGAAACAAGTAGATTAGTCCATTTTCTCCTGGGGTTTGGCAAAGTCCTTCAATAGACGTGACTGGCAGAGAAAGGGCTATAGACACTGGCCCTGGGGAATAGATTGCTGACTTGATAAATCTTTGAGTCACAAAAGGTCATCTCTTGATGTCTGGAAGAAAGATTGACTTACTAATAAATACCAGCAAGAGATCTTACTGTAGTGTAAAAAAGTAGAGAGAAAACAATCTAATATTGAAAGAGCATCTGCATGCTGGCAACACCAAAACACAAACAAACACAGGTAAACTATTTGCAGTTTTAAGTGAATTATTTTTAAGACTTTCAAGTCATTGTTACAGGAAAGCTTTTCTTGGTTCTTTAGATTACCAATAGGCTGTGTAGAAAGTACAAAATAGGCAGTCATAAATAGAAGTAATTATGGACACATCCTGGAAATGCTACTTTGAAATGTAGAGGTAAAAATACTTGAAATTACAAGGTGCTTCATTAAAGCTGCTAGAAATTAAAAATGACATACACAGTTGAGGTTTAACTACTTGTTATTAATGAATTCATAATCCTTACTATAATACTTGATTATATTTTCAGTCTGAAAGAGAACAGTATTAACTGAGATTAAAAAACAAAACAAGGTGATACAACCAGTTAGTCCCATTAGAACTATATCCCCACATTAACTATTCCTAAATTTAGGGGAAAAAATCCTGTTTCTTCCTTCAATTAGCCTTTTTTAAAAAAATCTAGAAATTGAAATATTCTGAGTATATGCTTACAGTGTTTTACCTGCTATTAGGAAAGATGCCAACAATATTGCCAGTGACCCATTTCTTTTGTTTGTTTATATTTCTTTCTTTCTTTTTTTTTTTGCCATACTCTATCTCACCTCCCCTTAATGTCAGGATTCCTTCCTTTATCCCTAGTGGATTAATTTCACTTAAGCCCTCAGTGGGAGCTATGCCTGTCAGTACTACACACTGTGGTAATTCTTCCTCTCAAAGAACAAAAGAGTTGCATGAGTTGATATTCTAAAAGAAGAGCTTTGCTGTAAAAGGAAGCAAATCCTGGCTACTGACTAAGGCAAGCCTCTGCCACAATGACCCAACTCCAATGTCAACTTTCCAAAAATTTTATGCCTAATTTAATGTCACACACACACACACACACACACACACACACACACACACACACACACACTGCTAGATTGTGGTGGTTGGCTAGAATTCCAAAATAAGACTTTGTTTCTAGTATTTTATAAATTGAATATTTGGATGTATGCTCAACTGGGATTATATATTTGTGGGGCTGTAAATCGTCTTGAAATGTGGGCAATAGAGGATCTGTATAGAGAACCAGAATGTAGGACTAGAATTTCATGAAGGACTCCCGAGATTTTGTAATAATAGGATGAACAGTTAGTTATAATTTTTTGTTACACCCTTTAAGTGCATCATCTGCAATCTTGCACAGCCCTGCACATATATGATTACTTCAGTTTCATGGTGATGTCCAAAACTGTCCAATCGCTTGCCCTGGGTCACAAATAGTTTCTCTGGAGTGGTTGGGCCTTCATTATATATCCATCTGACATTAATACCAAATGTTTGACCAAGCCAAGGATGACATAGTCACACATTTGTGAAATAACATAGAAAGTGCTAATGAGAGAATATGACTATGAAGAAAGAGGCCAGGATTTCTTGGCCTGATTTTTGTGTGGGACTGAGGGATTAATGAGCAACATAGTTCTTTGTCCAAATTGTTATTTATAAATTGCTACTTGCAGGAATGGGAGGATCTTCAGAAGATGATTGTTGCTGTTAGATTAAGTCTCTGAAGTTTAACTGAAAATAAGATGGTCTGTGCCTTTCGGGGTAATTAGAAACTGGATCTGGACAATAAAGGAGGCCTCCATTCAAGGATGACTTGAAATGACTAAATGGGACTCACATACAGAGAGTGCCTCTCAGAAAACAACTCATCTAAGCATCTCATTTTACACAATGAAAATGAAGCTCCAGAATTAAAACAATCTTTGCCTGTCCTTCTATTGCAGACTCTTCCTAGGACATCTCATTCCCTGTCATGTATTCATTCTCTATTTCATTGGTAATTTCTCAATGGTAATTGCAAATAGGTGTCTGCGACTTGGAAAATGCCCCAAACCAGTGAATGTGAATCAGATATCTTTAGAGAAGAACCCTTGAGCAGTCAGCAAACGTCTTGCCCACAGCCTCCTTCCTAGTAAAGCTTTCCAGAAGCAACTCAGAAAGGTCACCGCACTCTGCACGGTTCCCTCAGGAGCCTGCTCACGATGGAAGGGACCAGACATCAGTGTCGGGGCACTAGACCGAGTCAGTTTCAAGAGCAGGGCTGGTTAACAGGAGAGGTGTGTTCTGAATCATGATTTGCAGGTTCAGTTAGCACCTCCTCTGGGAGTTTGAGCATGAGGTCTGAGGGGGATAAAATCGCCTTTGAGTGGTTCTCTGAATCTGCTGTGAAATTAAAAAGCAGAAGAAGCAGTGACTAGAGGAACTCAATCACCAAATAGCAGAGAAGTGAGAAAGGACTAAGACTCCTGCCAAGACATCAGACAAAAAAGTTAGAAGATGACAAGAAGGGCATTTCTTCTGAAGTCCTACCTATGAGGCCAAGAAAATTTTCTGCTTCTGCTTCCCCAAATAGCAATAGGTGAATCCAGCATTGAGTGAGATAACCTGATCATATCTTGGCCACTGGCAGCTTTGCCTGTGGACAGTGGCATAGGATTTTTGAGAGAATGGGGACAGTCCACATAGCATTCCTTGTGGGAAGCAGCACAGTGGTAACTTCCTAGAACACACCAATGCTTCATTATTATTGTTATTATTATTATTATTATATTTTGTCTTTCATGGATAAACTAAATATTTTATTAGAGAAAAATTAAGTCAAATTTAAAACCATGTTCAGACCAATAGTAGAGTTAAGTGTGTGTGTGTGTGTGTGTGTGTGTGTGAGAAAAGTAGAATACAATCAGACTTTGTTTATAATTTGTAAACATATTTAGCAACTGAGAGAAAAAAATAAGGCTTTTAGCATTAGGACTATTAATTTAACAGAAAACACTAAGGCACCAAGAATTGTCACAAATATTAATGACTTCCATGTTCCAGCTTCCAATGGATGTTTTTCACCCTCATTTTATTCTCCATCTAATCAGCATTTGTTGTCATCCCTTTATGTGTAAAAGTAAAGTCCAGAACTTCTGCTTCTTTAAGCTACTTTGGGAAGAGATAATGTAACACATATCAAGTGATAGGCTGATGCTTGACATTCTTTCATTTCCTTGCCCCATCCTAATGAAGCAAAAAAAAAAAAAAAATCAATTGAACCAAAATAGGGTAAAGTATATTATTAAGTTACATTATTTAAAAAAAATAAAAATAAAATGTTTTTAGAATTATATAAAGGAGTTTATATGGCTCTAGATGAAATTTGTCATCTACATTAAGAAATGAAGACACTCTCATTTTCTATTGATGACTTAGTAAAGCTTAGAAATTTGATAGCAAATAAGAATGGTGTTTGTTCTATTTCAAACAATGTGTTTTGCACAACAGAATGTGATTTATATGGTCCTATATGCATATTGCATAATTCTATAATAGATTAGTGAAGAAATACATTAAATTTATTTCCCAACATATTATAATTAGAAATGTAAATATCCCAATTAATAATAGAAGGCACAGGCATGTTGTTACTTTTCAAATAAAAATTAATTTAAATACATTCATGCACTGTAAACTGTTGCTTGGTTTCTGCTTAGAGTAATTAGGCAACCATGAAATTAAAGGGAATAATTTGATTACATTTCCCATCACCTTGTAATTGTTTTTAGTTGGAATAGGAGCATAGCAGATAATTAAGTCTTATATTTTCTCTTTCTACTGATTTATTATGATTTCTCAGAACAAATTTATTTTTATAGCTAAACTTACATGACTAACTCCACATACCTGTAATTTTATTTTAAATACAGCTTGAAAATAATCAAATCTCTATATCTATAGATTTCTGCTAATTATATGCTTTCCATTTAATTTTTAAAGGGTGCAAAAAGAGTTTTGCTAACTCCTCACCTTGTTTTCAGTCTAGGCTCAATTTTCACTTTCCCAGTGAGGCTTACCAAGACCAGCATAGTGAATAATGCAACCAGCCCCTAGCCCCACCAACGACACTCCAACATCCCTTGCTCTAATTTGTGTTTTGTTTTTTTCCTTTAGTTTTCATCCCCTTAAAACATACTATATGACTTACTGGTTATTATCTATTTCCCTCCCAGCAAGCTCCTGGACAGATATCTTTGTCTTGTCATGAATATGTCCCAGCCTCATTTCTCAGTATTTATTAAATGAATAAAAATATTGATAATAATATTTGATAATAATGTTCCATTGTGTTGTAGGCAACAGGGAGGGGCACCAGGTGTCCAACCCATGGGGGCAGACCAAACCTGAGTTCAGCAACCTCGATACTTGGGTTCTGGAGAGGAAAGAATTCAAAACCAAAACCCAAAGTGCAAAGAATATTTATTTGGTAAATTACAGAGGTAGAAAAAGTAATTCCTAGGATAAATGGGCTTAGGAAACAAGTTATAGAGATAAAGGAAGGGCCATTGGAGCTTGGGAGTGAGGAAGCTAATGTTAATGTGCCTGGGGGGTGAGGGTAGGAGGGAAAAGGGAAAGAGAAAAGCATGGGCCTGTTCCCGGTAGGAGAGCACGCTGGGACCTCCTTCTTGAGCAGTGGTTCTCAACCTTCTGGCCCTTTAAATACAGTTCCTCATGTTGTGACCCAACCATAAAATTATTTTCGTTGCTACTTCATAACTGTAATGTTGCTACTGTTATGAATCGAAATGTAAATATCTGATATGCCGGATGGTCTTAGGCGACCCCTGTGAAAGGGTCGTTCGACTGCCAAAGGGGTCGCGACCCACAGGTTGAGAACTGCTGATAAGGGTTTTAAGGGTGGGGGTTTTAGGGGAGGTCACTGGGGAAGATCAATAGAATATTCAGCAGCTTTCCAGGTGTGTGCTTTCAGGTTGTGGTCTCCACTGGTTGATTGGCCTGCAACAGGGGGTCATTATCCAGTGCAGCTGGTCTTGAGATCAGCCAGTGGCTGGTTTTGTTGCTTATCTGGGCTTAGAGCTGAAATGCAACTGAGGCCTAGATGTTATCTCTAGGGAAGAAAGGTCAGGATGTCCAAACTATATGACCATCTATATGCTAGGGGAGGAAAAGTCACCCTGGGGGCGAGGTCCCACCCTACAATTGGTTGTCCCTTGCTAGGCACCTGGGGTTTTTCCAACCTGGTGACCTTCTGTACCTGGCCCATCGTCCTTGCTCTGCTCATGTCTGTCTAACTGCCTACAACAATTGGATTGCATCTTTTTTTAAATTTATTATGTTAGGACAATCACATATAAAACATTCAGAGCACTATTGTGAACATAGTATATATTTTTAACTTGTTTAGAAAAATGGCTGCTCTTTTTTTTTTTTTTAAATTCTCACCTGAGGATATGTTTATTGAATTTAGAGAGAGAGAAAAAGAGAGAAACATTGATGTGAGAGAGAAACATCAATCAGTTGCTTCACATATGTGCCTTGACCAGCGATTGAACCCACAATCTAGGTCTGTGCCCCTACCTGGATGGGAACCCACAACCTTTTGGTGCACGGGATGATGCTCCAACCAACTGAGCCACCCAGCCAGCAGGGGAAGAGGAAAAAGGATGATGTTTGTGTGTGTGTATGTGTGTGTGTATGTGTGTGTGTGTGTGTGTGTGTGTGTGTGTAAATAAGTGTGCATGTGTGTCTGCATACATACAGTATCCTAGAACTTGGTAAAGAATTTATAACCTGCCTATGACTCAATCTGAAACCTTTAGAGGTGAAAATTGCCAGTTCTATCCAAGGACAAATACCCTTCCATTCTTTTTTATTATTATTATTTGTATTTTTTAATTTTTTTTATTGTCTAAAGCTTTACATATGTCTCCTTTTTCCCCAATTGACCCCCCTCCCAGCCATTACCACCCTGGGCATGCCCCCACCACCCCAGTGTCTATGTCCATTGGTTATACTAATATGCATGCATACAAGTCCTTTGGTTGCTCCCTAACCCCCCTTCCCTACCATTTGTCTCTAGATAGATCTATTCTTGTTCATCAAATTATGTTGATCATTATATCCCACATATCAGTGAGATCATGTGATATTTATCTTTCTCCAACTGGCTTATTTCAATTAGCATAATGCTCTCCTGTTCCATCCATGTTGTTGCAAATGTTTAAAGTTCCTTCTTTTTTATAGTGGCACTAGAGGCCCATTGCAGGAAGATTCCTGCAAGAATAGGGCTTCGCTCCCATCTCTGCCACTTCTACCCCGCCCTTCTCTGCCGCTCCTACCCTGCCTGTCTCTGCCGCTTCTCTCCCGCCTGTCTCCGCTACCTCGGCTCCGTTGCTTGGCTTCCTTCTACGGTGTCTTCAGTCTTCGCTCCCAGCCAGTATATGCAAATTAGCCACCAGCTTTGTTGGCGGTTAATTTGCATATCGCTCTGATTAGCCAATGGTGGGTGTAGCGAAGGTATGGTCAATTTGCATCTTTGTCTATTATTAGATAGGATAGTATTCCATTATGTAGACGTACCCCAGTTTTTTAATCCACTCATCTGCTGATGGGCACTTAGGCTGTTTCCAAATCTTAGCTATTGTAAATTGTGCTGCTATGAATATAGGGGTGCCTATATCCTTTCTGATTGGTGTTTCTGGTTTCTTGGGATATAGTCCTAGGAGTGGGATTACTGGGTCAAATGGGAGCTCCATTTTTAAATTTTGAGGAAACTCCATACTGTCTTCCATAGTGGCTGCACCAGTCTGCATTCCCACCAGCAGTGCACGAGTGTTCCTTTTTCTCCACATCCTCTCCAGCACTTGTCATTTGTTGATTTGTTGATGATAGCCATTCTGACAGGTGTGAG
>NW_005370134.1:490509-493392 GCF_000412655.1 Myotis brandtii
TTGATTTGCATCTCTCAGATGATTAGTGACTTTGAGCATGTTTTCATATGTCTCTAGGCCTTCTGTATGTCTTCTTTCAAAAAGTGTCTATTTAGACCCTTTGCCCATATTTTGATTGGATCATTTATCTTCCTTTTGTTAAATTGTATGAGTTCTCTGTAAATTTTGGAGATTAAGCCCTTATTGGAAATATCATTGGTAAATATATTCTCCCATGCAATGGGCTTTCTTGTTGTTTTGTTGATGGTTTCTTTTGTTGTGCAGAAGCTTTTTATTTTGATGTAGTCCTATTTGTTTATTTTCTCCTTAGTCTCCAGTTGTCCTAGGAGCTGTGTCTGTAAAGATATTGCTGCGACATATGCCTGCTATTTTGCTGCCTATGGAGTCTTGTAGGATTTTTTGGTTTCCCATCTTACATTTAAGCCCTTTAGCCATTTTGAGTTTGTTTTTGTGTAGGTTGTAAGTTGGTGATCTAGTTTCATTTTTTTGTATGTATCTGTCCAAATTTCCCAGCACCATTTATTAAAGAGACTGTTTTGACTCCATTGTATGTTCTTGCCTCCTTTGTCAAATATTAATTGAGCATAATGGCTTGGGATGATTTCTGGGTTCTCTGTTCTGTTCCATTGGTCTATATGTTTGTTCTTATGCCAGTACCAGGCAGTTTTGAGAAATGTGGCTTGGTATCTAGTATTGTGATCCCTCCAACTTTGTTCTTTTTCTCAGGATTGCTGTGACTATTCGGGGTCTTTTTTTATTCCAGATGAATTTTTGGAGAGTTTGTTCTACATCTTTGAAGTATGCCATTGGCATTTTAATGCGGATTGCATTGAATCTGTAGATTGCTTTGGGTAGTATGCACATTTTAATGATGTTGATTCTACCAATCCATGAACATGGTATGTTCTTTCATTTGTTTATGTTTTCCTCTATATCTTTTTCCAATGTCCTGAAGTTTTTTGAGTACAGGTCTTTTATGTCCTTAGTTAAGTTTATTCCTAGGTATCTTAACTTTTTTGGTGCAATGGTAAATGGGATGTTTTTCCCTTTCTCTTTCTGTGAGTTCATTATTGATGTATAAAAAGGCCATAGATTTTTGGGTGTTAATTTTGTATCCTGCTACTTTGCCAAATTCATTTATTAGGTCTAGTAGTTTTTTGATGGAGTCTTTGGGGTTTTCTATGTATAGTATCATGTCATCTGCGAACAATGAGAGTTTTACTTCTTTTACAATTGATGCCTTTTATTTCTTCTTCTGGTCTGATCGTTATAGTTAGCACTTCCAGTACTACATTGAACAGGAGTGGTGAAATTGGGCACCTATGTCTGGTTCCTCTTCTTAGGAGAAATGAATTTAGTTTTTGCCCATTGAGTATGATGTTGACTGTAGATTTGTCATATAAGGCTTTTATTATGTTGAGGTATGATCCCTCTATTCCCACTTTGCTGAGAGTTTTTATCAAGAAATGGTGTTGGATTTTGTCAAATGTTTTTTCTTCATTGATTGATATGATTATGTGATTTTTGTCTCTCAGTTTGTTTATGTGATGTATCACGTTTATTGATTTGCGATATTGTGCCATCCTTGCATCCCCAGAATAAATCCCTTGGTCATGGTGTATGACCTTCTAATGTAATGCTGAATCTGATTTGCTAGAATTTTGTTGAGGATTTTAGCATCTATGTTCATCAAGGATATTGACCTGTAGTTCTTTTTTTTTTTTGTGGTGTCTATCTGGTTTTGGAATTAGGGTAATGCTGGCTTCATAGAAAGAGCTTGGAAGCATGCCTTTCTCTTGAATTTTTTGGAACATTCTGAATAGGAGAGGTTTTAGTTCTTCTTTGAATGATTGGTATAACACCCCTGTAAAGCTATCTGGACCAGGGCATTTGTTTTCTAGAAGATTTTTGATCCCTGCTTCAATTTCTTCGGTAGTTATTGGCCTATTCAGGTTTTTTTTATTCTTCTTGATTGAGTTTTGGGGGCTTGTATTTTTCTAAGAATCTGTCCATTTCATCTAGGTTGTCCATTTTGTTGGAATATCATTGTTCATAGTATTTTTTCATAATCGTTTGTGTTTCTGTGGGATCAGATGTTATTTCAGCTCTTTCATTTCTGATTTTGTTTATTTAGGTCCTCTCTCTTTGCTTCTTGGTGAGTCTGGCTAAAGGTTCATCAATCTTGTTTATCCTTTTGAAGAACTAGCTCTTGGTTTCATTGATCTTCTGTATAGTTTTTTTTTTTTTGTCTCTATGTCATTCATTTCTGCTCTGATCTTTATTATTTCCTTCCTTCTGCTTACTCTGGTCTTTTCTTGTTGCTCTCTTTCTAACTCTTTGAGCTGTAGGGTTAGATAATTTATTACCATTATTTCTTGTTTTTTTGAGAGAGGCCTGTAGAGCTATGAACTTCCCTCTCAAGACTGCTTTCACTGTGTTCCATAGATTTTGGATTGTTGTGTTTTCATTGTCATTTATTTTTAGGATGCTTTTTATTTCTTCTTTGATCTCTTTGGTAACCCAATAATTGTTTAGTAGCATACTATTTAGCCTCCAGATGTTTGATTTTTTTATTGTTTTTATTATATTTGATTTCTAGTTTTATGCCATTGTGATCTGAGAAGATGCTTGATATGATTTCTGTCTTCTTGAATTTGAAGAGACTTTGCCTGTGTCCCAATATGTGTTCTATCTTTGAAAAAGACCCATGTGCACTTGAGAAGAATATATATTCTGTGATGCTGGGGTGAAATGTTCTGTAGATGTCAATTAATTCCATCTGATCTAGTGAGTCATTTAGGCTTGATGTTTCTTTGCTGATTTTTTGTTTAGAAAATTTGTCCAGGGGTATTAAAGTCCCCTACTATTATTGTATTGCTGTCA
>NW_005370134.1:494032-511894 GCF_000412655.1 Myotis brandtii
CCCTTCCTTTGCATGACTTTGTATATTTCATTCCATTCCCTTCTGGCTTGATGCGTTTCTGTTGAGAAATCAGTCACTAGTCTGATTGGGGATCCTTTGTAGGTAACTCTGTCTCTCTCTCTGGCAGCCTTTAAGATTCTTACTTTGTCATTGGTGTTTGCCAATTTAATTATAATGTGTCTTGTTTTTGGTCTTTTGGGGTTCATCTTATTTGGGACTCTGTGAGCTTATTGGATTTGTGTGAGTTTTTTTCTTCCCTATTTCAGGGAAGTTTTCTGTCATTATTTCTTCAAACAGGTTTTCTATCCTTTGCTCAGTTTCCTCTCCTTCTGGCACCTCTATTCTGTTGTTTCATTTCGTGTTGTCCCAAAGTTCCTTTAGGCTCTCTTCCTGTTTTTTTAAGTTTTTTTAATAGATGCTGCTCTCCTTGGGTATTTTTTCCTTCCTTGTCTTCTAGCTCATTGATCTGGTCCTTCGCTTCTTCTAGTCTAATGTTGATGTTTTCTATTGAGTTCTTTATTGCAGTGATGTCATTTTTCATTTCTTCTTGGTTCTTTATGTCCTCTTGGTTCTTACACATGTTGTTGAATTTGTCTTCCATCCTTTTCAGTGACCTTATGACCATTGCTCTGAATTCTTTCTCTGACGTATTGCTTGCCTCCATTTTGTTTACTTCCTTTTCTGGTGAGTCCTCCTTTTCTTTTGTATGTGGGCTGTTTCTTTGTCTCCCCATAATTGCTCCTGTCTGGATGTCTGGTTATGTAGCTCTCTCTCTCCTGAATTGACTTTCCCCAGGTGATATCTGACCTGTGTTTAATTCACCAATTTTGGGTGAATACTAATAGATTCAGCTGTTCCTTCTCTCTGCTCTGTGAGTAGGTGCAGGGCTCGTCTGCATATTTGTGCCACTTTGTCTCCTTCTGGACAGACTTTCTAGGTGTCTGTGGTCAGACAGGCTGGCGTCTTGGTGTTCCTGGGTTTTCAGCTGAAGCAGCTCATCCCTGGGGGTTGTGGTTGTAGGGTCCCAGGAGTTATCTGAGGTCCCTGGTTGAAGGTAAGGCTGGGCTTCAGATCACTGCCACTCTCCCCTCCAAGTTGGTGAGGTCTCCACGGCAGAACTGGCCACTCCAGGAGAGATTTCAGTAGCAGTAGAGGTTGCCCAGCCAGGGGACCCCGGTCTGGCAGTCCCTAACAATTCCTTGGAATATAACTGTCCCTCACTCACAAATATAGACACTCCCCGCACACATGCACTCTCCTTTCATACTTTCACTCACACACTATCTTGTAGTTTGCCGTCCTGTCAGCAGCCATCTTGGATCCTCCCTTCTATTCTTAATTACAAGCCTAGCCCCTGGACAAGCAGGAATGTGTGAAAGGAAGTTGTTGATTTGTACACTCAGGTGTTGTGTAGTGTCTGCAGTGACATGCAGTTACCATGTAAGAAATTCAGAAAGTGCCAAACCACACTCATGACTCTCAGTATTTGTACATCCTGTGGCTTCTCCATTTCTGTAATTTATTTTCTAACTAGGGGCCCGGTGCACAGATTCGTGCACTGGTGGGGTCCCTTGGCCTGGCCTGCAGGGATCAGGCTGAAACTGGCTCTTGGATATCCCCTGAGGGGTCCTGGATTGCAAAAGGGCAGTTCTTGGGTGCTGCACCCTGGAATTGGGCTCCCTCCTCTCTGCTTCCAGGTGCGTCACCCAAGAATCCCAGCTGCCAAGTCACCACAGCTGGGCAGCTCCTGTGTTGAGCATCTTCCCCCTGGTGGTCAGTGTGCATCATATCTATTGGTTTGAGTGTCTGACCCCTGGTGGTCATTGCACATCATAGCGACCAGTCGGACAGTCGAATGGTTGGACAGTTGCTTAGGCTTTTATATATATAGACACCTACAATGTTTCCCCTAAGTATGAGCAACAGCAACCTTCAAATGAAATGTTCTGTGTGTTTGTTTCAGCTGCACTAAGGAATAATACATTGTAGAATAATCTTTCCACTCTTCAGCCAGATTTGGAGGAGAAAGATCTCTCAATGGTAAATTAGTTGGAGGCAGCTGTCACAGGAGAGAATATTGGGTGTAGTTCCAAGAGGCAGTAGTAGTAAAAGGAAACTGGGTTAAGCTTGAGAAAGGACCCTGCAAATAAATATTTTAAATACACATATGTAGTTTGCCATGGTCTCTATCATTTCATGTTACTGACACGAGTCCAAGTCATACATTTCTTTTACTTGTCTGTGATTTGTGTTAAGGGGCCCTATTTGGAAAGTATGAAACCTTTGTAGGCCACACAAATGAAAATTTTAAGTAGATAGAGTAACTAAGCTTCAGAAGAGAAATAAATAATTATCTTGTATGTCTCTAGTACCAGAACTTAATTACTGTATCAGCCACATACTTTTTAGAGAAGAAAAATCAAATGGGCTCTGCACAGAAAAATATGCATGAGTTATAAATTCTTCAAAGAAATGCAAATGATTCTATCTGATCAAGTGTGAACTTTATCATATTCTGAACACCTATTTCTTCCCAATATTGGTATTCTCTCCCCAGGGCACAGCAGAGTGCAAAAACCATGAGTAAGAATCTTGCTGCTAAAGAAGATAAGCTTTGTCCCTGAGCCTACTGAATGTCAGTTGACATTCAAGCCCATAACTGCTTGCCATTTTCCGCCACTCTCTACCACTTTCCTGGAAGTGCTGTGGACAGGACTATTTTCCTCGGCAGCCACTTAAAAGTTTCTGTGACCTTCTGGAAGGCTCTTTATTTTGCCACCTGTGGCCTCGGTGCTGGTAGTGCTGGCTGAGATGTGAGAGAAGGGGATTTCAACCCCTGTTTATACCTCCTTAATTAGCCAGATGGGAGAATTTGCCTTCTTGGTTCCTCTCTCAAAAACCATGAAGCAGATCACAACAGGCTTGGCTGAGCCCAGTGTAGCTCCCAAATCTGCCACAGCTCACAACTGCCCAGCAGTCAACAAGCATGTGGCTACAGATGGCAGGTGCTCAGCTCAGTCTCTTCGGTTGGAAATTTCTTTCTCTGCATAACAGAGTGATCCGAAGTGTTAGAGTAATATGTGATGGCAGAATAGTTTACACATATATTGGTTTTATCCTAAAAGCAATCATATGTATTTATTATAATTTGTATTTTTAAAAACCCCAGTAAGATGTTTTGGAAGCTTATAAAGGCAAAAATTAAACACACAAACACACTTGGGTTGGCTTTAGAGTCAAACTTGTTTCTAACCTGCCTCCCGTGTGTTTTCTAGGTAAACATAATTTGTATCACACATGGACAGTGTGTTGGAATCCTGAGCTCTGTATGATTCACAATCCTATTTCACCATTTCTTTGAAGTCACACTTAAGAGACTGCTGCCTCTGAAGGTTGATCACTGCGCTCACCTCTTCTCCTAGACAAATCACAGCTGCCCGCTTGTGCCCATGTAGTCCAGCAGACTGATGTTTTCCTATCTGTTCTGTTTGATTTTGTAAACATTCAATAGCATCCACCTACCATGATTTTTGTCTGTATCCTAGGCTTCTCTTTTCTCCCTGGAGACAAAAGAAACTTTAATTGTTCTACAGGAAATTTTCATCTGGACAATTACTATTTAACACAAGCAAATAAATTTGGGAAGCTTGTGTTCTAAATGATATTCACGTACTTTCACAGGAAACTATAGATGATACTGATTTAAGTTGGGTTACTACATATATAGAGAGGGAGAAAACTTCTTAAATTGAATCGACTGTTTAAAGCATTACTTTATAGGGCAAGGAAATGTTATAATGAGTACTTTGTTAATTGTACAATTAGTAAATTTCAAATTTTTATTTGTATGGTTTGATAGTATTTTTTATCACATCAAGGCTATACCTTAAATATTGTTTGAGGGATTTCCTTAATTTTCTTTTTCTTTTTTTCTCTCTAATATGTCTGCATTTTTTTCAGGTAGAAAAGAGAAGGGTGTGTTTAAATGACAGCTAGCAATTTGACTAATTTATTTATTTTATTGCTGTATAGTTTTATGTTTACATTTTTCTCTACCTGTAAACTCCATTTGCTTTAAATGAGTTGTCCATTGATGTATGTTATTCCCCATTTTATTAAATAGTGCAGCATTGACAGCAGTTTCTGAATTTTAAAATTTGTTTCTAATGTTTTTTTGACATTAGAAAAATTAATAAGTAAACTTCCATAAATTAAAAGAAACATTTATTTATTGAAATAAAAATACTAATTGAGGTTTAATGAGTTAAGCATATTGCATTGATCATGGACTTTCTTGGTCAGGTGTGAGCAACATGTTCAAATAGACTTTCATCATGAAGTGAACAATTAAGGAAAGGTTAGTTTCTTTGATTTTCTAAATAATTATTAATGTTAGTCTTGATTCTCATCATAAAAAAGTGAAAATGAAAACCATATTGGGATATTATGCTACACCTATCAATTTAGCAAAAATCGCTAAATTTGGTAATATATTCTGTTGGCAAAGCTGGGTAGAAAGCAGTATGTTCATGTATTTCTGGTGGCAATACAAGTAGGCTCCTCCCTGAAGAGAAATATTTGTCATTATCTATCAATATAACAAATTTATGTACCCTCTGACCAGCAATTACACTTATGGGAATTCATCTTTCAGATGCTCTGAGCACAAGTGCAAAAGATAAATGCTCAAGTCAGTCATTGTGGCATTATTTGTAATAGCAAAGAAATGGAAACCACCCAAATGTCTATCAGCAGAGGATTGTTTAAATACATTATAGCACATCAATATGAAATAATATTGGGCAGCCCTAAGGAAGAATGAGAAAGGATTCTATTCACCTGTATGGAAAAATTATACTTTACATTGTAAGATGAAAAAAGCAAAGTATAATATAGCATATGTAATATGTTAATTTTATATGAAAAGGTGAAAAGTAAGTATATATATTTGCATTTCCTGCATTTGCATATGGATAACTGTAGAAAACACTTATGTACATACAAAAAAAGCTGTTATCTAATGGTGGTTGAATGGGATCCAGGAAAATAAACAACAAAATGAGGGGTGAAATTTATGCTTTGTTCCACTTTGTTAAACTTATTAAATACTAGAGGCCTGATGCACGAAATTCATGCAAGGGCCTTGGCCCCAGCCCCTACCCACTGCCGCTGTGGCCAGGAGCCTCTGCCACCTCTGCCTTGGATCCTGCCCACTGCGGCTTTGTCTGGAAGGATGGACGTCTGGAAGGATGTCTGGTCTAATTAGCAATATTATGCTTTTATTATTATAGATATTTCTTATTACACACACACACACACACACACACACACACACACACACACACACATGTCAGAGTAGAGAAAAAAATAATCAGAACACTTGTGGTAACCCTTGTTACTACAACTGAGCAAAGAGCTCGGTTCCATGAAAATTTCCGTGATGATGGAAATATTTGTAGCTTGATTGGGGTGGTGGTTTCACAGGTATATATATTTGATAAAATTCCCTTTGATTGTTATACTTTAAATTGATGTAGCTTATTAAGTGCAAATTATTCCCCCATAAATTTGGTTAAAATAATTATGTTCTGGACTTCCAGAAATAATAATAATTATATAGTAAATTATAGAGAACACCCCATCATATAAGCATGACCTTCAGTAGGTATTTTCACAAAATGAAAGGTATTTTTCTATGTGTGTGATGTTAAGTCACATATGAAGACATTTCTAAACAGTATTAAAGCAGTCTGAGATGTTGTATGCTTTATCAGTTCTTAGAAAAGGGTGTTCAACTAAGTATCCTATCCCTCTTAACGTGATTCATTTTCTTGAGATAATTTACCACCATTTGACATACTATATATTATCTGTCCTCTCTCTTTAGAATGTAAGTTCCTTAAGGACTGTGACTTTGTTCAATTCACTGCTCTAATCTTAGCATCTGATGTGCCCAGCATGTAGTAGGTACTGTATCAATACTTATTTAATTACTTCTTAATAAATGGATTAAAAATATGTTGTAAACAAAACTCTTACAAAGTTGCCATGTTAGAGAGTCAAATTCTCTCTCATTAGCTCTAAATAGCCAGGAATTAGTCCAGCATTGGAATCATCTTGTCTTTGATTGAGTGCCAGAGGAAGTGGTTGGCTAGTATTTATTTACAAGGGGAAAAAAAAGAAATACAAAAACTTTACTGGAATTACATCTTTAGCAAAATAAGGTGTTCTCCCTATGATGCATGAAAGCTGAGGCTGGCAGAGATAGCAGATTAACCTTTTTTTTTACAGCTCACTTCTGAGCATAACCTTATTAAACAGCAGGTTTGCTGGAAACCATCAACTATTTAACTTGCTAGAGCTCTCTCATGTGTAGTCTCTTGATTTTTTTTCATTTTTATTGTTGTTTCATTTACTTTGTTTTGTTGTGGGTGTGTATGTGTGTGTATGTGTGTGTTTGGTGTGTTTGCTGGTTTTGTGCCTGTCCCAAAATTTGAATTTGTGTATGTTAAATATGCATTATAAAAGATTTCATGATCATCATGTACTTTGTTTTATTCATTCCATTATGTTTTTGTTCAAAATAATTTTATCAAGACCTACTAAAAGTCAGATACTGGTTTAGGCACAGAATAATCAGGGAATAGATGATATTGGCCCTGTCATTGAGAGCTCACATACTTATGAGGGAGACTGACATTATTTTTACAAATACACTAGAGGCACGGTGCTCAAAATTCATGCACTGCGGGGGGGTGTCCCTCAGCCCGGCCTACACCTTTTCGCAGTCTGGGACCCCTTGGGGGATGTCTGACTGCTGGCTTAGGTCCAATCAGGCCTAAGCCAGCAGTTGGACATCCCTTTTGCACATGGGATCCCTTGCTCCTTACCACCTGCCTGCTTGCTCCTTACCACTCAGTTTGATGTTTCTTAGCATTAGGCTCCTTACTGCTCAGCTCACTGCTCCTTAGCACTGCCACGGAGGCAGGAGAGGCTCCCCCCACCTCCACTTCACTCGCCAGCTGTGAGCCCAGCTTCTGGCTGAAAGGCGCTTCCCCTTTGGGAGTGCACTGACCACCAGGGGCAGCTCCTGCATTGAGTGTCTCCCCCCTGGCGGTCAGTGAACATCATAGTGACTAGAAGTTCTGCCATAATGGTCGCAATATAAGCCTAGGTGGCATCACACCCTCGTGCGACATCGTCACAAGATGGCCACCACAAGATGGTCATGCGCACAGTGGAGGGGGGGCCCAGTGGCCGCTTTGTGAGGTGAGGCCTGGGGGTCTCGCAGCTCTGTGTGGCATGGAGGAGGCCAGTCCTGGCATCTTCGCCGCCTCACATGGAGGAGGCGGGTCCCAGCAGAGGAGGTGGTTTGCTGCAGAGGAGGGCAGTTGTGGGTGATCAGGCCAGCAGGGGAAGGCAGTTGGGGGTAATTGGGCTGGCAGGGGAGCAGTTAAGTGTCAATCAGGCTGGCAGGGGAGCAGTTAGGGGGCAATCAGGCAGGCAGGCAGGCAGGCGAGCGGTTAGGAGACAGCAACACTGGATTATGAGAGAGATCCCAGATTGGAGAGGGTGCTGGCTGGGTTGAGGGACACCCAACCCTTTGTGCACAAGCTTCATGCACCAGGCCTCTAGTGTAGATATAATAAAGAAATGCTAAATGCTAAGGTGATACACAAAGTATATTAGAGGTTGAAATTTTTCTCAGTGTTTTGACAAAATATGTAACACTTTACCTGAATGATGCTGAGATACTACTTTCAGTAGTATGGACCTGGGAAAGCTCTCTGTGGAGGAAACTTTTCTGAAGACATGAAAATGAAGGCATAGTCATTGTGGAGATTATTTTAAAAATGTTTACAGTGAATAAAAATTAAAGCATACTAGCCCTTAGGTTGGAAAGAAGTTCATAATTTTTAGAAGGACATTGTGGCTGGTGTGGAGGGAATGAAGACAGAAAGCATTAGGGGAGATCCTAGAGGTAGGTAGGGTCACTTGGTTTTGGACATGCCATAGTAAAGCATTTGAATTTTATTTTAAATATAGTGGGAAGTTGTCTTAGGTGAGAAGTAGAGGGATATAATCTCATTTGTTTTTTTAAAAGATCGCTGTAGTTATTATGTGGAAAATAGACTTTAAAGGGGAAGAGTGAAAGTCTCAGAGCCTTGTTCAATTTTTCAAGTACTCAGGAGAAAAATAAGTGGCTTGCTCTGTATGAGTTAGGGTGTCAGGAACAATTAAAAGTGTTTGAGCTCAGTTATATCTTGAAGCTGGAGCACATTCTACTGAGTAGTATGTGGGATGTAAGGAGACAATAGGAATCATAAATGACTCTTATTTTTCCCAAATATAATAGTTTAAATATGGGTTAAATAGCTGTTGAGTCTTCTTTGGTTATAAGTTTAATATGCCTATTGGGCACCAAAGTGTTGAGTAGAAAATTGGAAAGAAAAAATAAGTTGGATATCAGGAGATAGTCAGTGCCAGAGATACTACTGTGGAATTCATCAATTAATAGTATTAATAATCCTATTAATGTAGGAGTTATATATGTCATTGTAGAGCATGAGACTGTAAGAGATCATCTAGGAAATAAGAGAAGCTAGACTCAAGAGGCTTGAGTCGTTGGAATTCCATCATTTAGTGGTTTGGGAAGAGAAAGTAGGGTCCATAAAGACTTTAAGGAAGAAGAAGAAGAAGAACATTAAGACAGAAAGGTATTGAATCCCCTAGATATCTGTACCCTCAGGTTCATTGTAGCCATATTCAAATAGCCAGGACATTGAAACAGTGTAAGTGTCCACCGATGAATGAATGGATAAAAAAATGTGGTATAGAAACATGATAAAATATTATTAAGCCATTAAATATAAGGAAATCCTGCTATTTGCTACAACATGGATGGACTTTGAAGGCATTATGGTACGTAAAATAAGTGAGAGAAAGAAAAATACTGTATAATCTCATTTAAGTGTGGAATCTAAAAGAGCCAAACTCATAGAAACAGAGAGTAGATTGGTGGTAGTCAGGAGCTGAGAGATGGGAAAAATGGGGAGATGTTAGTCAAAGGAACTTATAAAGTTCCACTTATAAGATAAATAAGAAAATCTAATGCATAGCATGGTGACTATAGTTAACAATACTACCTTATATACTTGAAAAGCAGATTTTAAATATTCACACCACAAAAGAAAAAAAGGTATGTAGTAATCATCCCACAATATATGTGTATCAAATCATCACCTTAAAATTATACAATGTTATACATCAATTATATTTCAATAAAGGTAAAAGAAAGAGATAGAGGAAAATAAGACAAAATGAAAAAAAAATGCCAGTGAATGAATATATTTCCCTAAAAGCTAAAAAAAAAAATGTGTTTATATGTTGAGTTTGAAAAAATGAAAATTGAATTAAAACAGATATTGGTGAATGTCATTTAAAAAATTAAATTATAGTTGACATATAATATTACATTAGTTTCAGGTGTACAACACCATTATTATTAGACATTTATCATTTATTTAACTGACAAAGTAATCACCTTGATAAATCTAGTACCCATCTGACACCACATATAGTTATTACAATGTTATTGCCTATATTCTGTATGCTGTACATTATATCCTGGTGACTATTCTGTAACTACCAATTTGTACTTCTAAATCCCTTCACCTTTTGCAGCCATCCCTCCAACCCCTTTCCCATCTGGCAACCATCAAATATTCTCTGTATCTACAAGGTGGTGCAAAAGTAGGTTTACAGTTGTGAAAATGCAAAACATAGAGTTTATTCTTATATTTTATGTATTTATTATTTTCCATTTCTGTTCTGTTTGTTTGTTTTTTAGATTTGACATATAAGTAAAATCATCTGGCATTTGTCTTCCTCTGTCTGACTTATTTCATTCGGCATAATACCCTCTAGGTCCATCCTTGTTGTTGCAGATGGCAAGATTTCATTTTTTTTTATGGTTATCATCTTCCATTATATATATCTACACTAATAAAAGAGAAACATGGTAATTAGCGTACGACCGCTACCCTTCCCATTGGCTAATCAGCATATCCTTATGCAAATTAACTGTCAGCCAAGATGGCGGCCAGCAGCCAGGCAGCTGGAAGCGAACATGAGGCTTGCTTGCTCCAGTGACTGCAGACTACAACGTTCCCCACCTGACTTGCCGGCCTCTGAGTTGCAACTCTAAGCAACTATGTACTATGTTGCAAATGTAGGAGCTAAACAAAACCCCAGAAACCAGCTTTCAGCCTGCCGGGATCTCAGAGCTGAAGTTATACATTGTTTCGATTATAGAACGGCAAACAAACCAGATACGAAGCCTCAGAGCTAGAGCCAGAGCTAAAGCTGGCCCAGAATAAAATAAAAAAAGAGAAAAAAAAGGAGCGGTTGGGAGCTTCAGTCAACAACCGCCAGCCTGAAAGCAGCCCTCAGCCCCTCACCCAGACTGGCCAGGCACCCCAGTGGGGACCCCCACCCTGAAGGGGGTGTGACCAGCGGCAAACAGCAATCATCCCCAGTGCACAAATTTTTGTGCACCGGGCCTCTAGTATATATATATATATACATCACTTCTATACCCATTCATCTATGATGGGTGCTTAGGTTGATTCCATATCTTGGTTATCTATATATACAAAAGGCTAATATGCTAAGTGTCCCTCCGACCATCTGACCAGTCACTATGATGCACACTGACCACCAGGAGGTAGACGCTCAACACAGGAGCTGCCATGATGCACACTGGCCATTTATAAAGAAATGGTACCATGGACCTGGGTCCGACAAAGCAACACTCGGCTTCCCTCAAGTGGGGCACAGGCCCCGACACCACCCTGGAGAGACAGCCCACCAAATCGCAGCCAATGCTACTGAGACCCATGGGGCAAAATGCAGCCCACAGCCCAATGCAGCCTGGAAACAGTGGCTGTGGGTGCCAGGTAATGATGTCACATAGCAACACTTGTCTTCCTCTCCCTAGTGACAGGCCATTTAACAATAAATGGCACTATAGACCTGGCACTGACAAAGCAACACTGGGCTTCTCCCAAGTGGGACAAAGGCCTCACCACCACCCTGGGGCAACAGCCCACCAAATTGCAGCCAATGCTGCTGAGACCCCATGGCCAAAATGCAGCCCACAGCCCAGCCTAGAAACAGTCACTGTGGGCACCAGGTAATGACATCACATAGCAACACCTGGCTTCCTTTCCCAAGAGACTAGCCTTCTTGGAGTTTCTTCAGCCCAGGAACACTATAGCCAGGTGCAAACATTTTACACTTTAACCAAATGTCTGTGAAGCATTTTTCCCGTGCCTCATCTCATTTGATCCTCACAGAAGTCCTGGAGTAGGTAGATAGGAGACTCAGTAGAATCTTATTTTCTTTTCATTACATGGAAAATGAATACTTAGAAAGTTTAGAAACTTGATCCAACTGAAAAGAAGTAAGAAATGGTGGACCTTGAAAATGACTTCAGGTTTTCTCACTGTGCAGAATATAGTCAAACCCTTTGTTCTCCCTGTGTGATCTACAATAATAATGTACTTCATGTTGATATTTACTGCTGTGTTGCTGACAATTACCTGAAAGAGAAGTTGGGATGCTTCACTGGGCTGAAAAAGTTTAGCTAAATCAGAAAGCAGGTCTTATTAAGTAAGTTTATTCTATATATATATATAAAAGACTAAGTTGATTTGCACATGCGCGATATATACAAACCTCTTGCTGGCGCCAATTGCAGCGTGTGTTTTGATCTGTCATTGTCGATCATGAATTTGGTTACACACTACTATTATAGAGAAAGGGTGAATAGTGATATTAAAATATTTCTTCTAATTAATTTCCTTTCAATGTGCACAAATCTGTGCACTGGGCCACTAGTTGTAAATAATGGTGCAATAAACATACACCATGTATATATTTTTTGTTTGTTTTTTATTTAGGGTTGTTTTTATTTTTGTGTGTGTTTTTTTTTTTGTTGTTGTTGTTTTTGATAAATACCCAGAAGTGGAATTGCTGGGTCCTTCTCTGTCTCTTGTGATAGCCTTTGTTTTCAATTCTATTTTTTCTAGTGTAAGCATTGCCTAGCTTTTTTGTTTTGTTTTATTTCCATTTTTATGAATATATTTTTCCAACCTTTTGCTTTCAGTTTGTGTGTTTCTTTCTATTCGAAGTGAATCTCTCATGGACAGCATATGTATGGGTCTTGTTTTGTTATCCATTCAGTCACCACATGTCTTTTGATTGTAACATTTAATCTATTTGCATTTAAAGTAATTGTTGACAGATATGTATTTATTGCCATTTCATTGTTCATATTTTTAATCGTCTTCTTCTTCTTAAAGAAGAACCTTTAACATTTCATGTATACTGGTTTGGATGGTTATGAACTCCTTTAGCTTTTCCTTGTCTGGTGCCTTTTTGGCTGCTTCCCTAGTGCTAGAGCTCAGCACAAGTAAATTGGAGTAAATCAATGTGTGAACCCATTAAGAGGAAAACCAGAAACTCTCTGTCTCACTAGCCACTATCTCTGCTGATTTTTTCAGCCAGAGGTTATGCGGACTTCACTTCCCATTGCTAGAACCCTGGGCTGGGGCTTCTGATGTGAGGCTGGGGCCTCTCACTCCTTGGGGGGTATTTTGTAGCTGAGATATCTCTCCCGATTTCTATCTGCCACATGTGGGTGTCAGACCAGCCCATTCTGAATCTCTGCTCCTCCTACCAGTCTCATTGTGGCTTTTTCTTAAAAAAGATGTGGTACATTAACACAACAAAATACTACTTGGCCTTAAAAAAAAAAAAAGGAAATCATACCCTTTACGACAGCATAGATGTATCTGGAGAGCATTATGCTAAGTAAAATAAGCAGTCAGAGAAAGGCAAGTACCATATGATTTCACTCATACGTGGAACCTAATGAGCAAAATGAACTAGCAAGTAAAATAGAGACAGACCCACAGACAGAGAACAGTCTGACAGCTGTCAGGGAAGAGGGTTTGGGGGGTTGGGGAAGGTGGAAAGATTGAGAAAAAAGGGGGAAAAAACGAAAAATAACTCATGAACACAGGCAACAGTATGGGAATTGCTGGAGGAAGTGGAGTGGAAGGAGGTGGAGGAGGCTAAGAGGAGAATAAATGGTGATGTAAGGAGACTTGACTTACGATGGTGAAGACAGTATACAGTTGATACTTTGTGGAATTGTGCACTTTAAACATGTATAATTTTGTTAACTGTTTTCACCTAATAAATTCAATAAAAAGGAAGAAAATAAAAATAAATTATTAGTTGTATGACTTCTGTTTTTTTTTGGTTTTTTTTTAGCAGTTAAACTTTATTTTACTTTTTAAAATTTTTACTTTTTTGTTTTTCTTTTCTACAAAAGGCAGACAATGATTGTTGATCTGCAATTGTTGTGTGTGTGTGTCCCCCCAAAAGTGGGCCGAGTAGGTAGGAAGCTGAGCGAGGAGTCTGAGAACGCTCAATGGCATGACCAGGGACTGCACAGCCTCCGGGAGGCTCCGGCCGCTCCGGGCCCGCCTGCCCTAGCTCATGTCGATGGTGTTGAAGACCCACTCCGTGAACTTCTTCAGCTTGTCGGAGGCGTTCTGGGACTCCTCCTGCAGCCTCAGGTTGTCCTCGCGCAGGCATTCTGAATGATGGTTGTTCTATAATTTCATTGTAATTTTGTTGTTGTGGGTGGTTATGAGTACCGTGGTTACCTGCGCCACCATCTTGACCAAAACCTCTCTCCCAATCTAAAGGGATTTTGTGGACTGTTAGAGGATTATGTCTAACTAGAATGCACTGTTGAAAATAAAGATAACTGGAGGCACAGATTTTAGATAATTCTTTCAATAGTGTTGTCTTAAAGGGATATAGAAATGTTTGTGTTCCAGTTATCAATTGATTTGTAGAAAAATACCTCCAAATTCAGGAAATAAAACCAAATAATCATTACATTCTACCTCCAGAATCACAGCTGAGAGATGGACTGGTCTGGTGGGTTCAGTATAGCTTTACTCACATCTCTGGCAACCTAACAGGAACTTTGGGAATGATGAGCTCAGCTGCGACCCTCTTCCTCTCCATGTAGTCTCACAACGTGTCCACTTCGGGAGGATGGTCAGGCTTTTTACTGATAGCTCTGGGCACCAAGAGTGTGTATGCCAAGAAACAAGAACAGGAACCTGCCAGTCTCTTAAAACCTGAGCCCTGAAACCTGTGCAATGTCGTTTCTGTGATATTTGATTGTTCAAGGCACGTACAAAGACCATCCAGATTAAAGAGAAGAACCATAGACCCCAACTTTCCATAGCAGAGTAGCTTAAGCACCTGTAAGTTGCATTTGGAGAGTGTAAGGGAGGTTTTTTCATGATGGCGAATAGTATATGTGAACATCAATGGTCCCAGCTTAATGTACACTTGGATTTATTTTTAAAGCTTTCTCCCAGGTATCGGTAATGCTGATGTCTTCTAACACAGCCTTGACTACACCTCCAGTCTTGCAGTTTCACATTCTGCTCCTTATACTCCAACACTCTTGAGCTATTTTCAATCTATCAGTCCTCTGCTAAATGCCATATGCATTTCTTCCCATTTTCCTTATCCCTACATGTTGTCTTGCAAATCTCACTCATTGGTCATTTTATAGCCTTAAATTTACTTTCTTTGAAAATATTTCTGATGATTCTTGGTAGACTTGAGCAACCACTACTATTTCATACACCAATACTTATTCATAATTACAGTGCTTTGCACTTTATACCACATTATAAAAGCATCTCTTTCATGATAGTAACCTTCTTGGGGTCAGGAAATATATATTTTTTTCTTTATTTATTATTTTTTAAAATGTTCTCTTTATTGTTGAAAGTATTACAGATATCCTTTTTTTCCCAATTGACGCCCTTCACCCAGCAGCCCCCACCCAGAGAATATATTTTTTGAATCTATATAGTGTTAAAATGATATAACTGTTTGAGGAATTAATGAATTTCCATACTAGATCCCTTTCTACATATTTATCTTGACTAAATTCTAAAAGAAAAAAGATGTCAAATTCAATTATAGAGAAATGACATTCAAATTTACTCTAGATTAATGGTATATGCTAATATCCTTGTTGAGTTATAATCACGATAATTGAGATTGATTTTCATTTTCTATATTTTATTTATTATTATTAGATCACTTTCTTCATAGGTTTCACAGAGTAGGGTTTTTTTTGTTGCTTAATGATAATCCAATATTTTCAATGCTGAATCCTTTAGATACATGATATTTGTTACAAAGGTCATAATAAAAAATAATAAGATAGCTGTAAAATTTCACTTCAAGTATAAGAAAAATTGTTGAAAATAATGGTTGAATGTTACCATACTCATAGCAATGCTAACAAAAATTGTTCATCACTCAAGTAAAAGAACTTATTTCACATATGTGTATATGTAGATAAAATTGATTCTAGTTTTCTTTAATTGCAATTTATTTTCTTGGGCTAAACATTTTTCAAAAGGGCACTACAAGGAGATTTGGTAATTTTTCAGCTATATATCTAAGCACCACTAAAAGTATGCCAGATATTTTACATTTTCTGTCACTTAGATAAAGACAATCAGAGTCCAGAAAAGAACTACAGGTACTTATTCAAATTAAAAATGTCTAATAACACAAAATGTTTATTTATTCTTTTTATTATCATATTTAAAAATTTTAGCAAGAGGTAAAAGGAAAATGAAGAAAGATTCTTTTCCAAGATTTAATTCATGATGCTATTAAGAAAAATGGAAAGGTTTCAAGTCATTATAAATCCATTTTGGTTTAATTGGAAATTGGCAGTATGACTAACACAGTGCATTAGACTTCAATTATTAAAGAAACAAAATGTAAATTATAAATAAATTTTAAAATTTTACTGCATAAAGAATAAACATTATATTTTATTATATATCATTTTGCTGTCACAAAATTAAAATAAATTTCTTTGCTGTTTTGTAAATAACTGTTGCCTTGTGGTTAATAGCTCATACAATTGCAAATGTTTATATTTTTCTAATAATTTTATTTTTCCAATTAAAATGTTGAACTTTGAAAAGGTATTTTAATACCACTAACAGTGTTGTTTTTGTTAATAGCATATGCTCAATATATGTTTACTAAATAACATATTTTAATACAACAAAATATAAATATTTTATAAATTATATAAAAACACACATAGTATTTAGAAAAAGACCATAAGTATTTTTATTATGGATTGAGTAGTATTAGAAATAGTTTGTCATAAGTAGTCCATAAATATGTGAGGCCTGATTGAAACTCTGGCACCCAGATATCTTGACATAAATCAAAACTTTGATGGAGAAACTGAATAATATTCCACTTATTCAAAGTTTATGAAAAGGCCAAGTTTTATGAAATTTACAAGACTATTAACTAAAATTTTAGGGCTTTTCTATAGAAAGGCAAAGGTAGACTGTCAAATGAAGTTCTACCTGTTAATGTTTTCCTGTTGTAATTGTAAAGAATATATATAGATAAGTGATAAATCATTGCTAAAATATCAAAATCCCTTTAATCTAAGACACTAGTATATGATTTTTGAAATTATTTTTATCATTTGAGGATGAAAAACACTTTATCCATTTTATTATCCATTGCATAATAATATTATCTCCTATCACCAAGAGGGAGGCACATTTCTTAACCCTCTTCAGGTAACATATATAATGTGAGAATACTGCTTCAACCTGTTGAAATTAAATACATAATGGAGACCAACCTTGAGAATTCCCTGAGCAGACAAAGCATTTAAGCCACATGAGCAAAACTAAATCTAGCTTATTTTATGAGCACAAGTAAACCTTAATGTAGGTGTTCCTTGTAAATGCCTCTGACAATCATAAAAGTGATTGTTATTTCCCTAAAAATGGAGTGAGATAATCACTTTTACCCAAGCCCCTGCCACCTGGAAACCTCAATTGTAATAAACAGTCATTGTGAAAGTTAAAAAACTTCATTTTCACTTTATAAGCCATCTTGGAACATCATGCCCTTGAGCTTCATAGCAGCTTTAAGTTTGAAAACTCCAAGTTTGTGAATAATAGACTCTTACTAAATACCACTTATTGATTTGTTGGATGTAATTTTGCTATTTCTGAATTTTCAACAAACTCCAAACTGTTAGTGTTGAGTAGGGCACAAAGCAAGGAACATTCTGCAACACGGCTAATTGTGGCATAAACTGCCACGTAGGCAGTGTGACCTGACAGGTCCCATAGTCTAGAGTTATCTGTAGTAAGATATAAATAATATATTTTCTTACATATAAAGCCTATGGAAAGTCCTAAATGGTGACTAGGCATTGCAGGCTCCATAATTCTGGTGCAAAGCTATCCCACTTTCAGCAGAAATCTCCACTCCACTTGAAACGCAGCTCATAGAATGCTATTGAGCTTTGATAGAGACTAGGTGTTTGACCATGTTGCATTAAGTAACCATTTGACTAGAACTCCCCTTTCAGAGCTGAGAACTGTCACCCACCAAATGATAAGATTGAGCTGCCCAGCAGTAATTAATTATGTAATAGGAATGTTGTATCCAGGAATAGCACCAAAAAAAGTCCAGAGATTATATATAAACAGCACAAACAAATGTCTCAAACTCCCATTTCACCCATCAGAAGTGCACTGACATTTCTCCCTCAGCTGGCACTCATGGTATCATAGGGAGTTCTCCAAGGCAGCTGATAGAAGAGGAGGAACAAATAACAAACAGGTCTTGGTTCATGGTTGGATCAGAGGGTATGTTATTGTGAGCCGAAAATAGACAACCACTGCTGCA
>NW_005370134.1:513170-521337 GCF_000412655.1 Myotis brandtii
GACAGGGGGCAGTGCCCAAACCCCCTGATCGCCCTGCGGCTCTGTGTGTGACAGGGGGCGGGGCCACAACTTCCCTATCTGCCCTGCTCTGTGTGTGACAGGGGGCAGCGCCCCAACCCCCTGATCGGCCCTGCTCTGTGCGTGACAGGGGGTGGCACCGCAACCTTCCCATCGACCCTGCCTTGAGTGTGACAGGGAGCGGCGCCCCAACCCCCCAATAGGCCCTACCCTAAGTGTGACTGGGGGTGGCATCGAAACCTCCCGATCCGCCCTGCTCTGTGCTTGACAGGGGGCGGCGCCCCAACTCCCCATCGGCCCTGATCTGAGCCCAACCAGGGGCTGCACCTAGGGATTGGGCCTGCCCTCTGCCACATAGGAGTGGGCCTAAGCCAGCAGGTCATTATCTCCCGAGGGGTCCCAGACTGTGAGAGGGCACAAGTGGGGCTGAGGGACACCCCCCCTGCCAGTGCACAAATTTTTGTGCACTGGGCCTCTAGTATATATATAAAGAGCCAGTGTCCATAACATCCAAAATGACCAAAGGCTTTACTGAACGCCAGACTGCGCCCACAGCACGCCGAGCGGGCTGAACTGCTGACCTCTCAGAGAGAGAGAGAGAGAGAGAGAGAGAGACAGGGACTTGCAGTGGGGACTTGCGTGAGGCTGCCTCGTGGCACCCCGCATCCCTCCCTGATCAACTACTGCAATTCCAAGTTAGCGAGGGCCGCTGCCAGGCTGCAGCCTCAGGTCCCTCGTTCCCACCCCAGGCCCGAGAGCGCAGTGCTGGAAAGGGGTGCCTAGGGGTTCTGAAATGCGGTGCTAGGGGCCGGTGTGGAGTGGGGGGGGCTGTATTTACACCTCCAAGTTCCCTGCTTCTGCCCTGGCCCATGCATCCCTTCTCCCTCCCCTTGTAGCCCAGCTCCTGCCTAAGTGCTTGCCAGGCAGGCCCGAATGCACCGGGGAGTGAGCCATGGTGATCGGGATGGACACTTTCTGGGATGGGATGGCCGGGATGCGGCGATTCACAAGGGCAATGAGGCCCTCAGGGCACGTGCAGCCCTCGGGTGGTGGGGGTGGCCGGCCAAGCCGAATCTGGCTTCAGTGGGGCCAGTGGGAGCCTGAGGCCACCCCAACCCCCACAGGTCCCGGGCCAGACGGTGGCTCAGTGGCGAGTGGTGTCTCCATGCATGGAGCCCAGGGGCAGCCATGAGCTGCTGTGACCCCACCCCACGTTTCAGGGAAGGGGAGGAGACTTGCAGCCACCAGCACCTTAGGCTGCACTGCCTACGCTGCAGCCTGACAGGCTGGCAGGGTCCAGAGCAGGCGAGCTGCTCCCTTTCCCCGGTGGTGGAATAGGGAGAAGGGTGCTGGGTGCAGGGAGGGGACCTCAGCTGGATCCTCCTGGTGCAGGAAAGGGGCCCAGCCTGGGCCCAGTGGGGAGCTTAGGAAGTCTGGCTGAGCAGGTGCTGGTTCATACCAACTCTTAGTCTGCCATCTTCCTCCAGCTCTCCAAGATAGCCCCCCTGCCCCACCTGCCTGGGGGAACGGGCTCTGGGTAACCTCCCTGAGCTCAGATTTTGGACCCGGAGACCTCAAAGAAGACTGCCTGGCTGGGCCCAGGCGGGGGCCGGTGCAGAAGTACCAAGGCAGAGCTGCTTCAGTGTCTTGGTGAAGTTTGCAACCGACCGAAGGAGGAAACCGAGAAGGGGAAAGGCCAGGAGGCGTGAATTCCCAGCGCTTTAGCCACTTGAAAACAGCCCTGCTTGGAATGTGAGGCAGCTGTATGTTCAGCTGAGAAGTGAGGGGGCTGAACCACACCGTCGCTGGGCTCCTGTCCATCGGAGGCCTGAGTGTCCACCACGACAAGGAATAAATGGAGGGAGGGGCCTAGAGGAAGAGAGGACAATTGAAGGAAACTGCATCTAGACTTTCCCCAGCCCTCTCTCTCTTTCCACTGCCTACAAAAGCCCCAGGCCCGGCCACAATTCTGTCTCCACCTTTTAGTTCCCTATTCTCCAACCACAGAGGAAAGAAATAAGAAAGGAGTCCGTGCTGCCTTCAGAAAGTATCTATATACCTGATCGGCCAGTTGCCTCCCCCAGAGGGAGGCCAGACTGCAGCTTAGGCCCGCTCCCTGCAAGGAGCGGACCTAAGCCATCAATAGGAAATCCTGTGAGGGCTCCCGGACTGTGAGAAGGGGCAGGCCAGACTGAGCCCACCCCCCTTCCCCGTGCATGAATTTTTGTGCACCGGGCCATTAGTTGAAATATAGTTGTAAATGGAAATTCTCATGGAGAAAGATGAAGTTGGTGTACCTGGGCATCTCCTTTGAATGGAGAGAGATGTGGTTCAGTAATAGATATATGTTAACTCATGGGTGAATGGCTTGGCTGGCTATGTACCTCAGAAAAAACAAGATTGAGGTTTAGAATAAAGAGATCTTGGAAAAACAAACAAACAAGCAAACATATGGATAGATCTGTGGGATGGGGCATGAAATTTGAAAATCTTTATATTACACCATGATTGACAACAAAAAAAGAGACTATAAACAACTAGATGAAAAGTAAGGTTATCAGGTACAGATCTGCCGCCTGTGTCCTCAGCCAGCACAGTGCTTGTGCAATGGGATCTTGCATGGAGAGGCCATGGTGGGAGGAAAGTGGAGGGTATTGCATGGTTCCTGACACTTGGCTTCCACTCACCAAGGGTGATTTATTACCGCCTCTGTGTACATCTGACCTTCTAATAACAGAAACTAACATTGAATCCCCACTATTTTTTAAGAAAACAAACCAGGCATTTGGTGACAATTATCTTGGATCATAGTTACTTAATTATATCATAGTTCTTTATTCTGGGAAAGGTATAGAGACTAAGATTAAAATATATTATCAGTATGGTTTTGCCTTTCTTTCCTTAGTGCTCTGTCTCACATAACCATGAAATTTACTGGTTCTATAAAATACTGTATCAGCCAATGCTGATGGCCTGAAAGAATGCTGGAATAATCTTTTTCAAAAATATTTTTTTATTGATTTCAGAGAGGAAGGAAGAGGGAGAGAGAGAAACATCAATGATGGAGAAAATCATTGATTGGCTGCCTCCTGCATGCTCCCTACTGTAGATTGTGCCCTTGACCAGAATTGAACCCGGGACCCTTCAATCCACAGGCTGATACTCTAGGGCTGGAATAATCTCTTAAAATGGCAGATGTAATGCCAATATGGACATAATGCTAGTTTGGGTTGCCTTTCTTCAGGATTTTGTGTACTCCATTATATGGTGCTATGTCCCCCATAGGTAGGTCATGTGGGTGTGGAAGCCAACAGGTAGAAGCAGGAGTGGCCTGTTTGCCATCACTCCTAATTAATGCCTTGGAGAATTCTCTTTCCCAGTCTTATGACTTTTGACTCTGTGGGTGCAGATATCCTGGTTCACAGTGGTGTGACTCTCATACTAATGGAAAAAGATGGAGTCCTGCTAGATTTGAGCATTTGGATACCACCCAGCCCTTTTAGGCTTCTCATAACAATAGACTAGTAAATAAAGAAAGTTTTAATACTGGCAGAGTAATTGAATAGATTATCAAGAGGAGATAGAATTGCTAGATCATAATGGAGAAAAGGAAGAGATATGATTCATTCATGTTTCACTTTGGCATCAAGTGGTACTCCCACACCCAGTTTTAACTAAATGAGCAATTGCATTAACCTGGGCCTACAAAGACATAGTACCTAAAGCTTCAGACTCCTTAGAAATGAAATTCTGATTTATCCCACTGAGCAAATCATTTAGACCAGCACACATAATAGCCAGAAGTGAGATATTTAGTATGGGTATAGAGGAAGAAGGTATTGAGTATAAATATTGTATTGATTCTAGGAACAACTGCAGCAACAGAGGCTAGGGTGTCATTCAAATAATCCACCTCTCTTACTTCCCCCCAGAAATTTTAACCAACTTGAAGAAACTGTTGCAGGGTTGAATAAACTTTATGTGAAAAGAAAGAGGGTCTGAACAAGTGTTGAAAACTGTATGGGACACTGTAGGTGCTCTATCCATATCCCCTCAGATTATTTTTTATCATGTTTGTATATCCATCCTGCACTACATTCTGCTTGTTTTGCTATTAACAATTTATGGCTATGACATTGAGTTGCTCATGGTTCCTGGACTACATGAAGTGACTTAAAGATTTAGATACTCCCCAATCCAGCCCTGGGATGGTATGTAGCCAATGACTACCTAGCACGAAAGTGCAAAAAGCCAGCTCTTTTGACTTGAGGCACTGCAAACTCTGAGGGATATTTTACCTTTGAGAGCTTCCTGGAGCAGCTGGCATCAGAAGAGTCCGGGCCATGCTTGGTTTCTTTCTCCTTCTCCTGCCACTCTGATTGGCTTCTCACCGAGCAGTTTCTAAATATATCGCTTGACCCTAGATTTTGGTACAGGCTATTCTCCTTGAAGAGCCAAATACAAATTCCAATGTTTTATTTCAGTAATGTTTAATATCTTAGAATAAAAATTCAGTGTATAGAAATAAATAAATCGCATAATGCAATACTGTGATTTTTTCCCCACAAAATTTAACAAGAAAAGTATTTCCTATAGGAATGATTCATCCTGACCATGTTCTAATTATAATTAACACCACTTACTCTATGTATTAGAAATATAGATCTGTTACAATATATAGCAAGAAAGGGAAGAAAGTACTTTACATACCAGTGAATTAATAAAAATTGGATTATTTTTACTAGCTTCCCCCACATCCAACCCAAAAGACTGTATACCCAAGAAATATTATGGAAAATTATACAACAGCAAAACCATTGATCTACATAATATTAACTAATATTATATTTTCTCTCCTCCAATGTCTGCCAAGTGGTACTGATTGAAAAACTGATAAGACTTTCTCACACAAAAATATGTCAAGGGTTCTAAGAAGAACAAAAACAAGGAACTATTACAAAATAAATACAGTTAATAACTTTTACAATGTCTTAAAGTTTTAAATTTTACTACTGCAAAGATTGATTTTTAATTTATCTGCATTGACAGCTATTAAAATTGAAATTTCATAATATTGTAGTGATAATTTCTCAGAATTATAAGTCAGCAGAAGAATTTCTTGACTGGGATTTTTTTGGTAATTTTTTTTCCAAAACTATTTAATGTAGTTCCTTTATTTTGAAATTCCTAAGTTGTTATACCAATTTATATACACCCTTAAACTTGGCTTATATCTTTCTGATTATTGAAAACAAAACAAAACACCTTCCTGTATTCTATGAATTTTATTTCCCATATTCATGTCCCCAAAATCATCCTCTATCTGCAAATTTTCTTAATGAGAACAAATATTTGTTCATGGCACATATAGAGTCTTGGAAGAGGAATGAGAAAACTACCTTTATATGTAATATGTGAATCAGTCCCCAGAAACAGGAACCAATTGATGTCACAATCAGATTACACCTGGACTGAATCACATGTTGTATATTTTCCACCTGAATAATATGAGAGATAGTATAATATATTTAAAAATACCATGCTGCCTGAAGTAACCACTGAAGTTGTTTTTTAAAAATTTCTTTCCATTTTAAAATAAAATAGCAAACTGCTTATAATGTTAAGAACAGAGCTAAGATTTAATATATATATTTGTTCAATGAACAAATGAATAGATAAATTACATTTCTGTAAACAAACAAATTTCTTATTCTTTGTCAAATGTGGTAAAAAATTATTTCTGGACAGTAAGTTCTCAGATTTTAAATTAGTCTTTTATGATGAAGGGGGAACACTGATAATTGAGGCCAGATGAGGGCCAACTAATAAAATCAGTTCATGGTAATGATTAAACAGGTGAAAATTGGGTTATTGTAAGGTGACTGCTGCAGGAAAATGTACTTTAACTAGTGTGAAATACATCCATATATAAAAATATGGTGATTGGGCCAATTACAAAAGTGTATCCTAAAATCCGATTCATTTAAAATGTGAGAATTATGTTGGATTCATAATGATTTTTACAGTGTGTCTGCTGAGTACTGTTGGCATGTGCGGAAAAAATATGCATGAAACCAATGCCAAGTTTCTTAGAAAAATTCTCATACCATGATAATCTTGTTGTTAATTAAGAAGAAAAAAAAAGTATGAAAGAACTGTTCTCTGTACCATATATCAAAGACAAAATATACCATAACTTACATATGATTGTGAGAATATTTAATTTTATTTTTTGCTTGTTGCTTTTGTATTTTACCAATGTGGAGGAAGGGCTGGTTCACTGTGAGAACCTGAGTGGTTTAAGGATTATTTTCAGTAAACCTCAAGATGTAACAGGAGTGATAATGGAAAAATAATATTCTGTTGGAAATCTCTAGAGGTTCTGATACAGGACATATGATTGGAAAGGCCTAGCAACCCAGTATATCAATCTCCAAATCAAGATTATTATAATCATAAAAAGCATAGATACTTCAAATCCATCATGGGAGTCTAATCAATAACAGCAGGAGATAAGAATATAAAATTTTTTTCTTAATTATTAAATTTCCACTAGTAATAAATACATCTGAGGGAGAAAGAAAGCCCCATAACATTTATTATTTAACTACTTTGATTTGTAGATTTTACTTTTTAAGAGCAAAGGGATTCTGCTGACTTGAAGTATTTTCTTGAAATTCTCCTATTGTAAGTTCTTTAACTTTCAGATGTAAACTTTTAGAGGCATTCTGAAACTTTAATTATGAAAAGATGCAGTTCAAAGGTTTATGAAGTAGAAATGTTCTCTGAAAATATATATTTAAATATTGTAAGTAAATATGATCCATAATTTTATTCCAAATACTAAAGTATTATTTCAGCCAAAAGGACATTAAAATTAAATTTTAATTTATATTTACATCAAATTAATATTTTATCTTTATTGATTTTTAGAGAGAGAGAGAGAGAGGGAAGGTGAGGGAGAGATGAAAAAGAAACATTTGTTATTCTACATATTTATGAATTCATTGGTTGATTCTTGTATGTGCCCTGACTAGGGAATCAAACCCACAACCTTACCTTAGGGGGATGGTGCTCTTACCAACTGAGCTACTCTGTCAGGGCTCAAATTAATATTTTAAAGTTTTCTTGAAAATATTTTTTCATAAGCTATACAAAAGATTTCTTTTGCCAATTATACATGGGTTAGCAAAGAGGTTTACAGTTGCATTGTGACACTATTTTCAGTTAATAAAGCTATTATAATACTCATCACCTGCATGTCTTTTTCCCTATGAACAACTGTAAGCCTACTTTTGCCCACCTCTGTATAATTTCATAAATATATAATTAATATAATTTACATATACCCATGAATTATTTAGTTCATGATCTGAAAATACAGTGGATTTTTAAACATGTGAACCATTAGCTCATATGAAATAAATAAAAACATAAGTATGTATAAACAAAATCAGAACTTCTATAAAATGATGCAACTATTAACAAGAATGGGCATTTGCTATTTTGAGAATGGGAGCCCCAAATCTAATGTTCTTAACTTAAAAAATGCCTTTATACCCAGTGAATTTCTATATAAGCTCTGACCTTTTCTCTATATTGTGCCTCCCCCCTGCTAGAATAGTGTCAAGAGGTTAGAAATGAAATAACAACAGCAATTCACAACTCTGGAACTCATCTGGGATCAGCTGCTAAAGATATTTCTGATCAGAAATAAAATAATAACCTGTATCTGTGGGGCGTTTTAAGCTTTAACAGCAGGAAATCTTTTCAATTTTGAAATCTGAGATATCCACCAAAATAATTATCCTGCAATACTCTGACTCAAATTGTGGCTTTAGCAATTAAAAAAAAATGCATCATTATGATTTTATCTTTTTACTAGAGGTCCGGTACACAAATTCATGTATGGGTGGGGTACAGCTGGCTTGCCCTGATGGGGGCCAATCGGGCTGGGCCGGCGGAAGGGAGGAGACATGGGAGGTTGGCCAGCCGGCCCCCTGATTGGGCCCGTTGTCCAGCCACAGTGCACATCATAGCGACTGGTGGTTCCAGTCATTCCGGTTGTTCCGGAGTTCTGGTCGCTTGGCTTTTATATATATACTAGAGGCCCGGTGCACAAAAAATTGTGGACTCGGGGGGGGGGGGG
>NW_005370134.1:522263-542858 GCF_000412655.1 Myotis brandtii
CCTATCAGGCACAGAGCAGGGCCGATCAGGGGGGTGGTGCGCTGCCCCCTGTCACACACAAAGCCGCAGGGCGATCAGGGGATTGGGGAGCTTCCCTTATCAGGCACAGATCAGGGTTGATCAGGGGGTTTGGGCACTGCCCCCTGTCACGCTGATCCCGGTGCCGGGAGCCTCACTGCTCCGCTGATCGCGGTGCCAGGAGGCATAGTACCCTTTTACTATATAGGATAGAGGCCTGGTGCATGGGTAGGGGCTGGCTGGTTTGCCCTGAAGGGTGTCCTGGATCAGGGTGGGGGTCCCCACTGGGGTGCCTGGCCAGTCTGGCTGAGGGGCTGAGGGCTGTTTTCCGGAAGCGGGTGACTGAAAATCCCAACTGCTCCTTTTTTTCTTTATTCTGGGCCAGCTTTAGCTCTGATGCCTCGCTGCTGAAAACATTGATACAATGTTGCAGTCCGGCTGGCTGAAGCCTGGCTGAATGAAAGCCGGTTTCTGGGGGTTTGTTTAGCTTCTTATTTGCAACATAGTACATAGTTGCTTAGAGTTGCAGCTGAGAGGCTGGCAGCGGCAGGCGGGAACGTTGGAGTTCGTCGTCACTGGAGCAAGCAAGCCTCCCTGTTCGCTTCAGTGCATGGCTGCTGGCCGCCATCTTGGCTGACAGTTAATTTGCATAAGGATATGCTGATTAGCCAATGGGAAGGGTAGCAGTCATACGCTAATTACCATGTTTCTCTTTTATTAGTGTAGATAGATAATACAGTCAGCCTATATATTTATTTCCATGTATGTGGTGATGTCTCTTACTTAGCAGTATTCGTGCTCATTAGATATTTAGTTGTGCATATTATCTAACATAGATTATTGTTTTTTCTCATTATCAAATCTATGACTTTTTCCTATTTTCTGCAACATTTATATTTTTATGATTTTGTTTTTGAAAAGCAAAGAGGAGGATGCATTTATGTTAATCTTAAAATTTCCATAACTATGCATTGTTTCTTGTCTAGAAAGTAGTCTGGCAATTCTAAGAAATTATTTGGCAACACAAAACCAATTGGATTAGAATATTAGAGCAAATATTGTTATAATTGTACCCAAACTTTCTTTCATCTATCTGAATTCTCACAGGGAATCCTCTCTAAAGAAGTTAGTGGACACCAGATTTCAGACTTTCTTTTATTACCTAACTGTCCTTGAGTAATGTTTGCAACTAGGGAAAAAAATATAATTCTCACTTTTTTTTTTTGGTCTTTTATCTTCCTTTTCACTTTCATAACAAATGAAACAAGAAGAAAAAAAAATTAGGGTTTGGCCTTGTTCAATGTCTTCCTCTAAACTGAACCAGATTGGACCCAGTGAACAATATTTATACTCAGAATCCAGACTTTTCCTACCACACTTGATTGGAGTGATAAATAAGTTGAACCAAGTTGTGCTTATCAAATTCTCTCTCCTGGAAAGAGCAGCCTGTTGGAAGCAGGAGATCTATCATCTGAGCTGTGGTGAGTTGACAATCTTCTACTTTATGGACAGAGAAGCTGATTAGGCTGAACTTCACAGGGGAAAAAATGAAGCAGATGTCATAAAAAAGCAGTGAGAAACAGCAACAACAACAAAACAAGCAAACAAAAAGAAAAGTAGAGAATATTGCCTGGTTCTTTCTCTGCATTCCATTTCAAAGTTCTTGCTTATTCTCCTGGCTTTTGGCTCTCTCCCTGACCTCAGCTTCAAGAGCTACTACTCTAGCATGATAAATGTTTCTCTTATTTGCAGCTTGAGTTGTCTTCTATAAACACCCCTGACTCAAACCTTTACCACTGCAGTGTCTATTCCTGGAAATAAATGAGTACAAAGAGAAGACCTGGATTAAATCTTGACTCCAAAAATTATTAGATTGACCATAAAAGAATGATCAACTTCCTGAGGGTCAGTTTTCTCTATGTAACAGGAGCCCCATAATACAGGTAGCACAGGATTGCTGTGGGAATCAGTTCCATGGTTTAGGTAAAACACCTTATACAGTAGCACCTAACATCATTAACAAATGACCCTCTCCCTGCCTCTCCATTTTATCTCACTCATTAAACTCATAGCCCACAGTAAAACAGAAATTGACTCCATGTTGTCTACTATTCTTTTGCGGAGTTTTGGTTCTAGGACTTAAGAATAACTGATCCCATGTCATTTTTTTTCTTTTCTTTTTAAAAAAATCTTTATTGTTGAGAGTATTAGAGATGTCCCCTCATTTCCCCCATTACCCTCCTCTACTTGGTTCCCACCCACCCCAGGCCTTCACCACCCTACTGTCCATGTCCATAGGTAAGATCTTTAGTTAATCTCTTCCCATTCCCCTACCCCTTCCTTCTGAGTTTAGTGAATCTGTTTCATGCCTCTGATTCTATTTTATTCACCAGCTTACTTTATTCATTAGATTCCTTGTTCATTTATTTTGATTTTTAGATTCAATTGTTGATAGATACGTGTTTATTGCCATTTTATTATTCATATATTTTTATTTTTTTCCCTCTTCTTAAAAAGTACCCTTCAACATTTTATGTAATATTGGTTTGGTGGTAAAGAACTCCATTAGCTTGTTCTTGTCTGTGAAGCTCTTTATCTGACCTTCAATTCTAAATGATAGCTTTTCTGGGTAGAGTGATATTCATCACTTTGAATATTTCTTGCCACTCCCTTTCTGGCCTACAAAGTTTCTGTTGAGAAATCAGCTGTCATATGGGTGCTCCCTTGTAGGTAACTAACTGCTTTTCTCTTGCTGCTTTTAAGATTCTCTCTTTGTCCTTGGCCCTTGGCATTTTAATTATGATGTGTCTTGATGTAGGCCTCTTTGGGATCCTCTTGTTTGGGACTCAGTGCTAACTGGACTTGTAAGTCTATTTCTTTTACCAGGTAGGAGAAGTTTTCTGTCATTATTTCATCAAATAGGTTTTCTTTTTTTTTTTTTAATTAAATCTTTATTGTTCAGGTTACATTTGTTCCTCTTTTTTCCCCCCCCACATTCCCTTTCTATGTCCCTGATTCATTATAATCACCAGTTCATTCTGTACATCAGATTATTTATTCACTTGATTCTTAGATTCACTTGTTGATAGATGCATGTTTGTTGTTCACAATTTGTATCTTTACCTTTTTCTTCTTCCTCTTCTTAAAGGATACCTTTCAGCATTTCGTATAATACTGGTTTAGTGGTGATGAACTCCTTTAGCTTTTCCTTATCTGTGAAGCTCTTTATCTGACCTTCAATTCTGAATGATAGCTTTGCTGGATAAAGTATTCTTGGTTGTAGGTTCTTGGTATTCAGCACTTTGAATATTTCTTGCCATTCCCTTCTGGCCTGCAAAGTTTCTGTTGAGAAATCAGCTGACAGTCGTATGGGTATTCCCTTGTAGGTAATTGAGTCTCTTTCTCTTGCTGCTTTTAAGATTCTCTCTTTGTCTTTTGCTCTTGGCATTTTAATTATGATGTGTCTTGGTGTGGTCCTCTTTGGATTCCTTTTGTTTGGGGTTCTCTGCGCTTCTTGGACCTGTAAGTCCATTTCTTTCACCAGGTGGGGGAAGTTTTCTGCCATTATTTCTTCAAATAGGTTTTCAATATCTTGCTGTCTCTCATCTTCTGGCACCCCTATTATTCTGATGTTGGTACGCTTGAAGCTGTCCCAGAGGCTCCTTACACTATCTTCGTATTTTCGGATTCTTTTTTCATTTTGCTTTTCCGGTTGGGTGTTTTTTGCTTCTTCGCATTTCAAATCTTTGGCTTGATTCTTGCGCTCCTCTGGTCTGCTATTGGGTGTAATATTCTTTATTTCAGAGCGTGTATGCTTAATTTCTAGTTTCTTTATCATAGCATCGAGGGTCTCATTAGTTTTCGTGAGGCTCTCCAAAAGTTTATTGCAAGCCCTCAAAATTGCGTTTTTTAGCTCTATATCCTCCATTTCTGTCATGTTTTTTTGTCTCCGCATTTTTTATGCTTTCTTGGTGCACCCCCTAGTGGTCTTTGTGCGCAGTCTTGTTCTAGTTGAGCCTTGATTGTTGTAGTTAATACTAGAGGGATTTGACCACCAGGCCGACTGGCTGTGTGAATCAGCTGTGTCTGCCGCGGAAAACTTCTGTCCTCTGGGGAGGTGCTAATCTAGCCTTTGCCTGAGGCGATCCGGCAAATGGCTCTGCGCAGGGCTTGGGCGGGGCGGGCTCAACAGGGCGGGCGGAGGGAGCCGTTATGGTGCCCTCAGTCCTGTTCCCAGAGGCTCTGCTTCTCAGAACCCCCGGAACCGCTGCAAACCTCGGAGGGAAAGCTGCCTTCCAACTGATGCCAGACACTCCCGCTTCTCCCGTTTGGGTCCGAGTCCCCAGCGATTCGCCCGTATCTGGAGCTCAGAGTCTGAGACTCCCCCCTGACCGAAAACGACAACCGCGCTCTCAGCCACCAGCCCGCTTTGCGCGCGCACCTCCGCACCTGAGTATTTTCCACACTGCGCCTCCTCTGAGCCTCGGTGTGCTGTTATTTTTCCTTCTAGTTGAAGAGTCTCTCCTCAGCCAACCTTCCTGTGGTTCTGGGTGATGTCCGTTCCGTCTTTTAGTTGTATTTTTGAAATGGTTGTTTGCGGCAGCAGTCTCCCGTTGTTTCCTATGCCGCCATCTTGGTCTCTCCTCCCAAATAGGTTTTCAATATCTTGTTCTCTCTCTCCTTCTGACACCCCCATAATTCAAATGTTGGTGCGCTTGAAGTTGTCCCAGAGGCTACTTATACTATCTTCATACTTTTTTATTATTTTTTTCTTTTTGTTCTTTTTATAGGGTGTTTTTTGCTTCCTCATATTCTAAATCATTGATTTGATTCTTGAAATCCTCTTCTCTGCTATTGAATCCCTGTAAAGTATCCGTATCCTTTTTTTTTTTTTTCAGTTAGTGTATGCTTAATTTCTGACTGGTCCTTTTTAATATCTTTGAAATTCTAACTAAGATCCTTGAAAGTCTCACTAAGACCTTAAAGTTCTCATTGAGTCCATTGAAACTCTCATATAGATCCTTGAGCAACCTTATCACCATTCTTTTGAACTCTGTATCCAGTAGTTTGATTGCTTTCATTTCATTATTTCTTTTTCTGGAGATTTCTTCTGTTCTTTCATTTGTGGCATGTTTCTTTGTCTCCACATTTTGGCTGCTTCCTAGTGTTTCTTTCTATGCATTATGCAGAGCTGCTATGTCACCTGAATTGGTAGAGTGGCTTTGTGTAGTAGGTGTTCTGTAGGGCCCAGTGGCTCAGCCACCCCAGTCACCTGAACTGAGCACTCTAGGTGCGTCCCTGTGTGGGCTGTATGCACAATCTTGTTATAGTTTAGCTTTGATTGCTGTTGGCATCACTTGGAGGAGTTGAGCTCCAGGCCAAATTGGCTGTGAGGACGAGCTTTGACTACAGTGGAAGAGCTGCTGTGCAGGAGACAACCCTATAAAGCAGGACTTGCTTCAGTGGGGCTTTGGTGCCCACTGAGTCTGCCCCTTGAGTGTGTCACTTGTGGATGTGTAGAGTTGTAATCTGGTATGGTTTAAAGCTGTCCGTCAAGTACACTGGATCTGGTATAAAGTGGGTGATACCTCATTTTCATTTGCATTCGCATGTCTCTCATGATCAGTGACTTTGAGCATTCTTTCATATGTCTCTTGGCCATCTGTAGGTGCACTTTGGAGAAGTGTCTATTTATATCCTTAGCCCATTTTTTAATTGAATTGTTTTGCTTTTGTTAAGTTGTTTTAGTTCCTTATATATATTGGATATTAAACCTTTATCAGGTGTATTATTGCCAAATATGCTGTCCTATATAGTGGGCTCCCTTTTCATTTTGGTGATGGTTTCTTTTTCTGTGCAGATGTTTTATTTTGATTTAGTCCCATTTATTTATTTTCTCTTTAATTTTCTTTGCCCTAGAAGATGTATCAGGAAACATATTTCTAGGAGGGATGTCTGAGATTTTGCTGCCAATGATTTCTTCTAGGATTTTTATGGTTTCATGATTTATATTTAAGCCTTTTTATTCATTTTGAGTTAATTCTTGTGTATGGTGTAAGTGGGTGGTCCAGTTTCATTTATTTGAATGTATCTGTCCAATTTTCCCAACACCATTTATTGAAGAGACTGTCCTGACTCTATTGTATGTTCTTGCCTCCTTTGTCAAATATTAATTGAGCAGAAAGGCTTGTGTCAATTTCTGGGTTCTCTGTTCTGTTCCACTGATCTATGTGCCTTTTTTTGTGCCAGTTCCAAGCTGTTTTGATTACCATGGCTTTGTGGTATACCTTGATTACTAGTATTATGATCCCTCCAACTTTGTTCTTCTTTCTCAAGATTACTGCAGTTATTCGGGCATTTTTAGGTTCCATATAAAATTTTGGAGTACTTGTTCTAGATTTATGAATATGCTATTGGTATTTTAATAGGGATTTCACTGAATCTGTAGATTGTTTTGAGATGTATGGACATTTTATTTATGTTAATTTTATTAATTCATGAACACAGTATATTCTTCCACTTGTTTATATCTTCCTCTATCTCTTTTTTCAACATCTGGTACTTTTCTGAGTACAAGTCTTTTACATCCTTGGTAAAATTTATTCCTAAGTATATTAATATTTTGTTACAATGGTACATGGGATTGTTTATTTAGTTTCTTTATCTGATAATTTATTATCAGTGTATAAAAATGCCATTGATTTCTGGGTGTTAATTTTGTATCCTGCTACATTGCTTAATTCCTTTATTAAATCTGGTAGATTTTTGGTGAAGTCTTGAGAGTTTTCTATGTGCAATATCATGTCATCTGTGAATAATGAGAGTTTTACTTCCTTCTTTCCAATTTAGATGCCTTTTATTTCATCCTGTCTGATCACTGTGGCTAGGACTTCCAGTACTATCCTATATAATAAAAGGCTAATATGCAAATAGACCAAATTGTGGAACAACCAATCAACTGGTCACTATGATGTTCGCTGACCACCAGGGGGCATGTGCGGAACATGGCGGGCATTGGCTGAAGTGGGATGGTGGAGCAGGTGAATGGAGGCACCGGAGCAAGGTGGGCGCCGGTCACTGTCATGGGGGCGAGCCTCTGATGGTTACTGAAAATTCTTTGCTCCCGCACACTGCAATCCTGCCCGGCACTTGCACCTGCTGCCAGCACTGGCCCTGCTCACACCCACTGCTGGCACTGGAGCCACTGCTCGCACCCACTGCTGGTGCCTGGTGCCAGTCCCGATCACTTGGCACCATCAGCAGTACTGCTTTTTATGTATCTACTCATTTACATTTTTTGAAATAAAATAATGTGCAGTGCTGTTTATATTATGACTAGAGGCCCAGTGCATGAAATTTGTGCACGGGGGAAGGGGGTCCCTCAGCCTGACCTGCACCCTCTCCAATCCAGGAGTCATCAGAGAATGTCCTACTGATGGCTTAGGCCCACTCCCTGTGGTTCTCCGCTCTCTGCAGGGCCTGGCTGCTTCACTGCTGCCTCAGTGATAAAGCTGCCATGCCCCACTGTCTACTCTCTGTCTGCGGGGCCTGGGGGCTTTGCTGCCACCGCCACAGCGATAAAGCCCCCATGCCCCACTGTTTGCTCTCAGTGGTGGGGCTGAAAGGATTGGGGGACTTTAGCAGGGCTGAGGGGACTGGGCACAGCCACCTTGTGGCTATGGGCGCTGCCATCTTTGTGATGGTGTGATGGTCACTTTGCATATTCCCTATTTATTAGGTAAGGTAAACCTGGAAAATGCATGTCTGCTTTTGAAACAGCTCATTCCCTGACATCAGAAGTAGAATTTAATAAAAAACAAAAACTTGAAACTATAGCAACAATGTGACACGGCATGAGATAGGTGACATTAGTGTAAAGAGTGGTGAGCACTTAATCTTTTGAGATTAGGGAGTAAATTTACTAAATGGGAATACTTGTGACTTGGAAAATTAGGAAATTAAATGGTAGACAATAATAATCTGAGTAGGTGGAGATAAAGGAAGGACTCTTGAGCAAAATGGAATCCCATGTATAAAGGCCAAGACTAAACTAAGTTTTGAGACTTCAAATACATAGTTTAAACTCACTGGGTACTTGTAGGGAACTGGTAGGGGTGAGTCTAGCTTGTAGGAAGAGACCCTATGACTAAACAGTACTAACACCATGCTTAGAAACCAAGGCATACTTTTATATGTAACAGAGAATCATTAATTGGTTTTAAAGAGGTTTTCAATGTCAACCAATGGTCGTTGGTACCCTTTCAATGCTAATAGGAATACCCAATATGGGGTGCAGTTAAGAAGGAAACTTTATTCAGTGCACATATCTCAATACTATGACTGTGTGGCTGTGAAAACAGCTGGGCTGTAGAACAGCTCTGGGACCAGAAGGCTAAGGACATCTTTGGTTGGACAGTTCTGCTCTGCTACTTGATCACCTGCTCTGCTCTGCTCCATGCTGGTCTGCACCACTCCACACCGGTCTGCCTCACTTTGTTCTGGCAGACATCTTCAGTGTTTCAGCCAGGGAGACAGTCTTCATTTTTTCCATGGAAAGGAAAAGTTTGATATTGGAGCCAGAGGGAAGGTGGTTCATAAGGACAGAAGTCCCTGCCCCTCGTCCCTAATTGGCCCATTCCCATGCAAATGAGGGCTCCAAATCACAATTTCATTGGACCAAAAGACACTGTCCTGATTAGTCAGAAGAGAGCCACTTCGATTGGTTGGAGCTGCACAGCTTTGATGGGATGGGAAAAACCTCCATCCTATTGGTTGGAATGGGATTCCAGAAAACTTTTATATGGCCTGGCTCAGATGGCAGAGAAACACAGTGAAGGAAGGCAATTCAACACAACAGCAGGGAATTCTGTGCAGAGGCTTCTAGATGAAGTACAATTTGTGTGAGAGGCCCCTGTGTGGAAATGGCTGTTAGGTTCTGGAATTTTTTTTTTAATATGTTTTTATTGATTTTAGAGAGGATGGGCAATGGGGAGAGAGATATAGAAACATCAATGATGAGAGAGAATCTTTGATTGGCTGCCTCTGCACACCATCCACTGAGGATCGAGCCCTGCCAACCTGGGCATATGCTCTGACCAGGAATCAAACCATTGATCTCTTGGTTCATGGGTTGATGCTCAACTACTGAGCCACAAAGGCAGGACAGGCTCTGCATTTTTTTTTTCCATTGGAGCCCAGTTAGCTACCAGGAGTATTTCTTAATAGGTGTCTTTTCTTCTTTCAGGATTTATATCAATATCATATCCATACTTTACAAAGATCAATCTGATGATAAAATGGGAGAGAAACACAAAGGGGGTGGAACAGGAGACCAAATTGGTAAGTAGTATAATAAGCCAGAAAAGAATGATAACATGCAGAGGTGAGGTGATGACAACATAAATATAAATTTTCTCTTATATTTATTGTTTTATTAACCTGGAGAACATGTTTACTATCTATACTAATAAAAGGGTAATATGCTCATTAGACCAGGTCAACCAGACATCTTTCAGACATCCGACTTCCTTCTGGACAAAGCCACGGTGGTGGAGGCCAAGGTAGAAGTGGTTAGGGGCGATCAGGCCATCAGGGGAGCAAGCAGTTAGGGGCGATCAGGTTGGCAGGGCAGGGGGGAGTCAGGTGCGATCAGGCCAGCAGAGGAAGGCAGTTGGCGGTGATTAGGCTGGCAAGGGAGCAGTTAGGCAGTGATGAAGCTGGCAGGGGAGCGATTAGGGTGTGATCAGACCAGCAAGCAGAGGTGGTTAGGGGCGATCAGGCAGGCAGGCGAGCGGTTAGGAGCCAGTGGTCCCAGATTGTGAGAGGGATCCCAGTTTGGAGAGGGTGCAGGCTGGGATAAGGGACACCCCCCCCCATTGTGCACGAATTTTGTGCACTGGGCCTCTAGTTTTATATAATTACCCTTTAATCAGTTTATAAGTTCAAAATTTCTTAGTGTCAGTTTGTAAATTTATTAACTATTTATCTGTTCATTTATTTATATTTTACTGATTTAAAAAACGCACAATATTTGCGATGGTTTATATTGAAAATAATGCATATAATGAGGATAGTATCCATAAAACAGAAACACATTTTTAAAAATAATAAAAATATAATACCTACATAGCCAACATAAAGAATGCCCTTTGAAGTAGATACTATACTTTTGTATATAAACATTATTTTATTTAACTTTAGAGCAGTGCCTAAGTGAGGTACCTACCATCATGCCATTTTTCAGATAAGGATATTTTCAAAGTTTTGGGCTTTTAATCTTGGAGCAGACTATTAGAATGAGTTCCTAAGAAAAGATCCATCCTTTATAAAAGCTGACTACTAATGTCAGAAGAGCAGCAACAGCAAATCAGCTCTATGTTTCTTAAAACCCAGATTAAAGAAAGAATATTATGAAACATATACCACTTTTTCCTCTTTTCTTATATAGGAGATCAGGACATAGTTTCCTTTGTTCAAAATAAGTATAGCATTGCTTTCATATGGAGGAAAATTTATGAATTTTATAAAGGTTGTGGATCTGTTCGATATAAGGCCATGTCTCATATCAGCCTTTGGCAAATTTTAATTAATCTTGTTAAGCCATTGACCAATTCATTTTCTTAAGTACTAGTCTTTGAGAATCTTTACTCAGAATTGAGAAAAATATAATGAACAAAGAGTCGCTGTCCTCAGAAAAGTGAAATGTGGAACAATTTTCTATTAAAATAAAATCTGATATGTGTTAAAAGCAACGGAAGCAGAGGGGACTTTGAGTACATAGAGCAGAATCTAGGTATGGCTTTCCATTAGTGGTAATACTTAGGTTATAACTTTTTCTTTTTTGTAGAAGATTTATGTAAGATAAAGGAAAAGTGAATTAAGTGGTAGGAAAAAAAACAACACAAAAACAAAACCGATTTCTGCAAATGCATAAAAAGACAGGAAAACCCATTCCCTTGGGAGACTTTTAAGTGATTGATATGATCAGATCTCAATGGGCATGGATTTAGGGGCTTGATGGGGTTTACTGTGACCACAGTTAGAGAATAGACCAACTGTACAAATATCCTTATATGCTGCATAAGGAGTTAGGATCTAATTTAGAAGGTATGATATTTTGTTCAAAAATAAAATTATAATTTTGGATTTCAGAAAGATTATTTTAGTAACAATGGAATCTGGCATCATCCAATTGAAATGAAGCAGAAAGAGACAAATTTTGGTAATGCAGGAGAAAAATAATGAGCTAATAAAATGGTAATAGGATGAAAAGGACAGAACCTGAACTGGAGGTGAGGGAAAGAAAAGCAAGGAGAGCAGTGCATTGATACACAGTTCTTCTTTAGGAGATGTTTAAAAAAGTAGGTTTAGATATAGAAAGATCAGAATAAGAAAGAAAGATATTAGAAAAGATATTGGAGTGGAAATACATGTCTTTGACACCTAAGAAAGTAGTTAAGGGATGAAATGTTATTCAGCTAATGTCATGAACACTCTCTTGGGTTCCTGCTATAAACCTTTTTTATCCCTATGATCACTTTGATAATGTTAGAATCTGGCTATAATTTCAATAGATAGAGAATAATTCAGATGTGTTCTGTTACTCCCCAAAATGGTGCCTTCTGTTACAAAAAACAATAAGCAGACAAATTCTAATTAATCAGAAAAAGATATAAATAGGAGTAATCCTATGTATTTAACCTTTTGTGCATCTTTGATTCACCAATCCAAAACATACTCTATCGAGTGGTTTTTGTGTTACAAATTGATTTATTCTAAAGGGGAAAGAATGAATTGCAGCCCCAGGTGTGCCTAGAAATTGCTATGATTTTCATTTATTAGGCTATACATTACTTTACAGGTCAAATCTTTTTTTTAATTAAATCTTTATTGTTCAGATTATTACATTGGTTCTTCTTTTTTCCCACCATAACTCCCCTCCACCCAGTTCCCACCCCACCCTCAGCCCTCACTCCCCACCCACTGTCCTCATCCATAGGTGCAAGATTATTGTCCAATCTCTTCCCTCACTCCCCACACCCCTTTCCTCCCCCTCCAAGAATAGTCAGTCCATTCCCTTTCTATGTCCCTGATTCTATTATAATCACCAGCTCATACTGTTCATCAGATTATTTATTCACTTGATTTTTAGATTCACTTGTTGATAGATGTGTATTTGTTGTTCATAATTTGTATCTTTACCTTTTTCTTCTTCTTCCTCTTCTGAAAGGATACCTTTCAGCATTTCATATAATACTGGTTTGGTGGTGATGAATTCCTTTAGCTTTTTCTTATCTGTGAAGCTCTTTATCTGACCTTCAATTCTGAATGATAGCTTTGCTGGATAAAGTAATCTTGGTTGTAGGTTCTTGCTATTCATCACTTTGAATATTTCTTGCCACTCCCTTCTGGCCTGCAAAGTTTCTGTTGAGAAATCAGCTGACAGTCGTATGGGTATTCCCTTGTAGGTAATTGAGTCTCTTTCTCTTGCTGCTTTTAAGATTCTCTCTTTGTCTTTTGCTCTTGGCATTTTAATTATGATATGTCTTGGTGTGGTCCTCTTTGGATTCCTTTTGTTTGGGGTTCTCTGCACTTCCTGGACTTGTAAGTCTATTTCTTTCACCAGGTAGGGGAAGTTTTCTGTCATTATTTCTTCAAATAGGTTTTCAATATCTTGCTCTCTCTCATCTTCTGGCACCCCTATAATTCGGATGTTGGTACGCTTGAAGCTGTCCCAGAGGCTCCTTACACTATCTTCATATTGTTGGATTCTTTTTTCTTTTTGTTTTTCCGGTTGGGTGTTTTTTGCTTCTTCGCATTTCAAACCTTTGGCTTGATTCTTGCGCTCCTCTGGTCTGCTATTGGGTGTCTGTATAATATTCTTTATTTCAGTCCGTGTATGCTTAATTTCTAGTTGGTTCTTTATCATAGCATCGAGGGTCTCATTAGTTTTCGTGACTCTCTCCTCAAGTTTATTGACAGCTTCTAGCACATTTTTGCAAGCCCTCAAAATTGCGATTTTTAGCTCTATATCCTCCATTTCTGTCATGTTTTTTTGTCTCCGCATTTTTTATGCTTTCTTGGTGCACCCCCTAGTGGTCTTTGTGCGCAGTCTTGTTCTAGTTGAGCCTTGATTGTTGTAGTTAATACTAGAGGGATTTGACCACCAGGCCGACTGGCTGTGTGAATCAGCTGTGTCTGCCGCGGAAAACTTCTGTCCTCTGGGGAGGTGCTAATCTAGCCTTTGCCTGAGGCGATCCGGCAAATGGCTCTGCGCAGGGCTTGGGCGGGGCGGGCTCAACAGGGCGGGCGGAGGGAGCCGTTATGGTGCCCTCAGTCCTGTTCCCAGAGGCTCTGCTTCTCAGAACCCCAGGAACCGCTGCAAACCTCGGAGAGAAAGCTGCCTATTGGATGGTGCCACTCTGACCACTGGGTACACTGGCTCTTGGATCTAAGGAGGTACTAATCTAGCCTTTGCCTGAGGCTACCCAGCAGAAGCCAGCTGTAAAGCAAAGCAAGCTGCCCTGGGGCCTTGGGGCAGCCTCAGTTTGTTATTTTCAGATTACAAAGGGCCGGGCCTTTCATATGCAAAAGCCTCCGTGCAAGGCTTGGGCGGGGCGGGGTCCCAGGGGATCAACAGGGCAGGCCGAGCAAGCGAGCAGTGTGGCTGCTCTCAGTCCTGCCTTCAGAGGTCCTGGCAATCGCTGAGAGTGCTTCTGAGAGAAAGCTGCCCTCGAGTTCCGACCGATGCCAGACAGTCCCGTTTCTCCCGTATGAGTCTGGGTCCCCAGAGACTCGCCCGGAACTGGAGCTCAGAGCCTGAGACTCCCTCCCAATTGAAAAAGACAACCGTGTCCTCAGCCGCCAGCCCTCTCCGCATGCACCTCCGCACCTTCGTATTTACTTCAGCACCGAACCTCCTCTGAGTCGGTATGCTTTTCTCTTTCCTTCTAGTTGTAGAAATTCCACTCAGCCAGCCTTCCTGTGGTTCTGGATAATGTCCGTTGTGTCTTTTAGTTGTATTTTTGAAGTGGTTGTGCGAGGCAGCAATCTCCAGTGTTTACCTATGCCGCCATCTTGGTTTCTCCCCAGATCAAATCTTATAACATCACAAAATTATCTTAGAATAATAAGAAACATATTAATATCAAAACCAATAGAGTGCTGGTTAGAAGAGTTATATTTCTAGAATATCAATGAACACTTATGAAATATGTAGAAATATTTTCAAAGATACCACTGGTCTTATAAGTATGTAATAATTATACATATATTGGTTTTAAAATTTAAATGTCTCTTTACTCTGATGAAAATATCTGTATCACCCTCAACACCATGAATCACAGAAAACACATTGTTGGTAATGAACATTCTATGGGATTTTTAAAACAGAACCAAACAAGTATTGAAACAGAAAAACAACAGCAACAACAAAACCAACAGTTTCTACTAAGGAAGAAAAGTAAGTGCAAACCTGTCATTTTGTAGCAATCTTTTCTTAATGAATGCCTCTAGATGTCTAGTATTTCTGTATAGTATCAGCCTCTTGACCTTTTTTGGTGTATGTTATGTTATACTTGGGATATTTTGTAGTATTTACTCTTTTTTTTATATTTTATTGATTTTTTACAGAGAGGAAGGGAGAGAGATAGAGAGTTAGAAACATCGATGAGAGAGAAACATCTATCAGCTGCCTCCTGCACATCTCCTACTGGGGATGTTCCCGCAACCCAGGTACATGCCCTTTACCGGGATCAAACCTGGGACCTTGCAGTCCGCAGGCCGACGCTCTATCCACTGAGCCAAACCGGTTCCGGGTTTTACTCTTTTTTTAATATACATTTTATTGTATTGTTTTTACGGAGAGGAAAGGAGAGGGATAGAGAGTTAGAAACATCAATGAGAGAGAATCATCGATCAGCTACCTCCTGCACACCCCCTACAGGCGATGTGCCCCCAACCAAGGTACATGCCCTTGACTGGGATCGAACCTTGGACCCTTCAGTCCACAAGCCAACGCTCTATCCACTGAGACAAACTGGGTAGAGCCAGCCGTGGGCAAACTACGGCCCGCGGGCCGGATCCGGCCCGTTTGAAATGAGTAAAACTAAAAAAAAAAAAAAAGACCGTACCCTTTTATGTAATGATGTTTACTTTGAATTTATATTAGTTCACACAAACACTCCATCCATGCTTTTGTTCCGGCCCTCCGGTCCAGTTTAAGAACCCATTGTGGCCCTCGAGTCAAAAAGTTTGCCCACCCCTGGTAGACTGTAGTATTTACTCTTAGGCCATTTAATGAATATCAGATTGTGACCACAACAACCAAACCACATAAACAGAAACTGTTACTGATTTATTGTTATCTATCTGCTCCCATAAAATATTACATGATTGTTTCTAAATAAATATTTGTGAGGGGGGAAAGGACATGCAATGCAAAGTAATAATTCTTTCATCTCCACTAGCACTGGGAAACAAATTGCATTCAACATCTCTGTGCCATTTGATTCTGTTTTCCCCCATCCTCACATCATGTATTGTTTTTCTTTGCTGCTGTAACAAATCACCATAAACTTATTGGCTCAAAACTATAGTCTGTTACAGTTCTGTATGTCAGAAGTCCTGCATTGTTCTAAGCGGGCTAAAATCAAGGTGTCAACAAACCACAGTAACTTCTGGAGTAGGCAAAATTCAGTTCCTTATGGTTGTAGGATTGACGCCCCCATTTTCTTGCTGGCTGTGAGCTGAGGGATGTATTCAGCTTCTAGAAGCCACAAGCATTCTTGAGATCATGGTCCCCTTCCTCCATCTTCAAAGCCAGTATGGGGAGGTTAAGTCATTACATTGCACCTCTCTGAAGAACCTTCCTGCCTTCCTCTTCCTGTTCCTTCGCATATAAGGTATTCTCAGTCATAATGTGGGCAGGCAAAGATCACAGGGGCCAGAACCCTGCCCAGCACACATCAAAAATCTCAACTCTAGCTAGCTACACTTCACTACTTCTGTTTCTATGAATACTTCTTACATTTAAGGACATCCATATATACTCTTAAATTCCCTTATAATTATATTATGTTTCCCCCCAATAAATCCATAAAAGTACTTTCTTTTTACATACCTATTTTTCAAGGCCCAACTCAAAGTAAATTTTGTTTGTTTGTTTGTTTTTGTAAATTTTACCAAACACCTACTCTGCAGCCATTTTTTCAAAGTAAATATTTTTCACAAAACATTTTTGACTTCTTATTGGAATCAGGCCTATCTCTTAGTGTTCTTATTGGAGATTAGGATGAATAGGACAACTAGGAAAGGGAACTAAGATGTATTCTGTGCCTATGATATGCCAAGTGCTTTAAACACATTTGTTATAGGCACATATCCAATGACATTGCCATTCTTAACATATCCCAGAGCAGGCCATTCTTCGCTGATACCATATGGGTTATAAATGGAGGAGGTTGGATATAACTGCTGCTCTAGTTGTCTGTAAAACATCTGTGTACTTGGTTATAGCCCTTATCAGAGAACATATATTTTAACATCCCAGATATTACTAATTTCTCAGATTAAAATAATTTAACTTTTCATGTCATATATTGTAAGAAGTCCTATTCTTCTCTGGGATTTTTGGAATTGTGCTTGGCTAACTTCTCTCCTTGTAGTTGCTTCCCCTAGCATTCCTCTTCCAAATGTAAACTCCTATCAGTGCTTTTAGAGAGTATCTCCTATCTGCTACCCGCCTGTATGTGGAGTAGCTTTCTTCTCTGCTGCCTGTGTCTTATCCACTATCCTCAGACCCCCAGCTGCTGTTCTCTCTTCACTACTTCACAACACACCAGGTGCTTTTCCCCAAACTGTGCAAAAAATGCAGATTCATGACTGTTGCGTTTAACACCTTTTTCCCAAAGTTTGGGAGAAATATAGGAGTATTATTGCCAGAAAACTACAGGCAATAATTGAAAAATAAATATAGAATGTAATTCTAAAAGTTATTGAATTACGCCTGCCATCAGACACTTCTTTCTCACTTGATGTGTATTGATTTGAGCACAATATGATGTCAATTTATATTTCAAGTTAATTTATTATTCAAGCAGTACAATTTGGAAGTGTGTGGAACACACTCCCATTCTATTCTCAGTAGAGAGATGGGCAAGAGGGAGCATACTTGACTCATTAAAACAAACTATTAATATATTTTCCAAAATAAAAGAGCCAGCCACTTCTAATGTGAGTTGTATACACCTCCCCTGCAATTACAATAGTGTTTTTAAATATAATATATTCATGTTCTCTTCATGTATATGGTGTGGAGTGAGAGGCATACATGCATTTCAACACAAGAATGTGAGCTCTTAATTTGGGGGGATAATATCTAATTCTTATAGGTCTTTGTTTACCCTTGTTATCTAGCCAAATGCTCTGCACATATTAATTTTTTATTAATCAATACATGAAGCATTCCCTTAATAATTTGCTTCCTATAAACCACCTGGGGCAGAGTTGAGTGCTTTGTGTGTGTGTTTTGTTTTTTTTTCTAAATGACCCTAGGATTTATAACTTATATAACTAGGCCTTGTTTATCCATTACTTACTTTAACTTCAATGATTCTTATTTTATTTCTTACACTTTGTTAATACTTAATTAAGATGCCATTATATTACAAAATTAAATGCTGCCTTAAAAAATAAATTAGTCAAATAGGCATTTTTCTTTAAAATGGAGTTTACATATTGCATATGGGCTTTATTTTTCTTTCTATAAAGGTAGGATGTGCTCAAATATATATATTCTTGAAAAGAAATGCCAGCTTTCATTAAGAATCACTGGATATATTTAGCCCCAGCTCTGGAAGTGAAAAAACAGGTTAATTATTTAAAGATTGCTATTTGTTCACTCAGCTTTCTAGTGTGTTCCTAAATAGTACTGAGGGTCTAACAAAATAATAGAATTAAAAGCCTACACAAAACGTATTCTCACTGTTTCCATACTTTGTGATTCCCAGAATTAAAGAACACAAAAACAGTAAGTCATCTAATTCATTTGTTTTGTACATATTCCGTTGATATGAGGTGTTTCTTAAAATCATATGTAATCTCATTTAAACTCCTTGGGTTAATAAATTTTAGTTAGCGTTATTTTGGCTTATGCAATTTGCCATGTTTATACTATCTCTTTAATGCTTCTAGAGATGGTAACAACTGAATTTGGAAAGCATTTCACATAGAAATTGTAAAGTGCAATGTACTTATTTGTCTTTGGAAAATTGCCAAAGCAGTGGGCAAGCAAACTGCCAAATATGTGCATGGGGCATCCGTAAATGATAGACTAAAGTGCATGTGAGTATGTGAAAACAGGTGGTCTGGGACGCTTGGTATCAGCAAAGCATCTGGGCCCTGAAGTGTGACTGCATTATATTTTCTACTCCCGATGGAAAACAATGCTAATAATGAATCAGAGTCTGGCGTTGTTTAGAGTCCTTTTGTTTTGTAACCTTTGCAAGGTATTAGAATGGGAATGGAACCATGGTTTTAATATTTGAAAACTCTAAATCTCATGTATATTTGCTTTGGATCATATGCATCCTCATAGTGCTGGTAGTAATACTAGATGCACATATGTTAATATAGATGCTCAATTTGGCTCTTTTTCACTTTTGAGAATGCACATATGCTCAATGGATGACAAAGCTTCTGTCTTCATTGTTCAGTTACAGATTTGACCCTAATATGTGTTACAAAATAAATGCTAATTATAGGCCTAATTCTTCTTTCTTGATTTATCTGTTTTTTGTACTATCCACTTTAAGGAGGCAGAGCTCCAACACGTTTTCCTAAACTGTATTTTCTAGATTCTTGTAAACTGAATTGCTATACTCTTTCTAGGAACAGTAAAACATTCTTTCAATATAGGTTCAGAGAACATTTAAATGTAAGTTTGGACCAAACTAGAACAAAGTATAATTATGCTCTAAATAAAGACTGAGCAAAAATAAAAGCAGCTGGAATGAACATCTTCATTTGCTTAATACATAGGGGAAATCGCTTTTCATTATACTTCAGTGATTCTCAGCACCGAGCAAACTTCATAAGCATGATGGAAGGCTTCCAAACATAGATGCTTAATGTCTACATGCCCATGAAGAATTTGATTTCATTTGAGAGTGGGGGGAAGTGAATGCTTCAGTATTTTTAAAGCTCCTCCAGGTAACTCTAATGCCCATACAGTGTTAAAAGTATTGCTATATCTGAAGTTCTAATGGAAACTACTTTGATACGCAATCCCCTCACAACATGGTATGTGTATGTAATATACTTCTTTTGTTATATCTCTGGACTTCATGAAAATGTCTTTTGTTTACCTCCTTTCTTTTCAGTGCTCTACTGAGTAGAAAGGACATTTTATTTTTAAAAAGAGCACTAATTTTGAAACACCATGATCATTATTTGCTTGCTTTGAGGCTCCTATTGGTAAAAAGTGGGAGGGATATCTCTTACCTTAACTTTCATTCCCACTGTTTTGTTAATTGGTAAACTAAATAGAAATGCATAGTTATCATTCCTTTTAGTTCTAATTGTAAATTTATAAGAACTTTGTCACTTTTCAGTGCAGCATTTCACAATCAGAAAATTGGTTAGAAATTATATAAGAATACTCTAAGTCCCTTCTGTAAATAAACAACATTAGTAATTAATAAAAATATACTCTTGGTCATAAGATTTATGACTCCACAAAATGTTTTCAACAGTTAGGCAGAATATGAAAGACACTGAGTACAAGTTCAGTAACTTTATGTGGCCCTTACATAGCAGGATGTCAGACTCAGTTTCTAGGCCCCCAAATTGGTGTTACTAGTTTATCCAGAGATTAACAAATCACTAAAGTGACTCAGAATCACAATTTAAAAGAGATTGGTGTATAAATAGGATATTTAATGAAGATTATATATATATGATCTATATTATATATAAATAATAAAATTTTTATTGTATATTAAAAACTAGAATTTAAGTTACATAGCAGGACCTATCTGTTTCATTGACCATTGGATTCTTAGTACCTAGACCAATGCCTAATACATATATTAGGTGTTCAATGAATATCTGGTATAATAATAAATTTACAAAATAGAAATTTCATACTACAGTGTAACAGTCTCCTTACTTACCTGTGTCATTCACTAGAGTTTAAATTCCACGATGGTAAGGACCATAGGATTACACTAGAGGCCCAGTGCATGAAATTCATGCACTTGGGCGGGGGGGTTCCCTCAGCCCAGCCTGCGCCCTCTCACAGTCCAGGAGCCCTCGGGGGTTGTCTGACTGATGGCCATCAGTTGGACATCCTTAGCACTGCAGCTGCACTCACCCGCTGTGAGCCTGGCTTCTGGCTGAGTGGCACTCCCCCTGTAGGAGCACACTGACCACCAGGGGGCAGCTCCTGCATTGAGTGTCTGCCCCTTGTGGTCAGTGTGCATCATAATGACCAGTTGTTCCGCCTTTTGGTAGATTTACATATTAAGCTTTTATTATATAGGATGAATCAATTGTTTATGAAAAACATTTAGAAAATAT
>NW_005370134.1:543072-547218 GCF_000412655.1 Myotis brandtii
ATATTCTTTATGTTTTTGAGAACCAGAGCTAACGTAAAGCATTATCAGTGGTAATAATAAAAGAGCATAACTAAAATATATTTTAGCTAAAAATGAAACTTTTCTAATGTTAAATTTCAATATCATAGTAAAAAATGTTATCATCATTATGTGAAATTAAAAACTTACATTTTACTAATAGTGTAATTTTCTTTCTAACTCATTCTTTACTTAATAGCACATAATTATTTGAATAAAATGTGATGTCTATTCAAAAGTGAAAAGACATTGTGAAGGAATACACTCAACTTCAACTAAAAATTTCAGTTAAATTAGAAAGATATTTGAGAATAACATTAATTTTATGGTTTTGAAACCATAAAAATGTATATTATGGGTAGTCAGTTAGAAGATTACCAACACATAGTAATCATGAACTAAATTATTATAGAGTGATTAATTTGACAAATACATACTAGTACAAAAAACAAAAATGGAAAATAAAAAATAAAAAAAAACAAAAATGGAGATATTTATCTAAATAGTTGATTAGCTATGATAATTAAAAATATCATCATGTGATTTAATCATTTTATAAACACAGAGTAGAAAACATATAAAAATAGTGAATTCGTAACATTTATATAATGCCACCAACCTCCTCCCAAGAAAACACTGTTTAACAACCACAATTCTGGGAAGAGAATGTCCATAGTCAAATGCACCAGTGTTACTCTGTTAAATGCTATTTAAACTTCTACAGTCTTTCTTTATTTTTCATTTATGTAGGTAATTATTGAGCACATACCATGCATATATGATTACAAATTATAATAAGCACTGAAAAAAGTCAAAATAGAAATGAGAGATCATTAGAGGAAAAGTTCATATAATTTTGATTCTCAGATCTGTAGGCTCAAGCTCTAAAGAGTGTCTGATTTTCATCAAATTGAAATTTTAAAATATGAACTAAATTTTCTAATGTAAAAAATACTAACCAAGGCTGATTAATTCAAGAAAAAGGGCCCTGGCCTATATAGCTCGTTGGTTGGCAATCATCTCAGGCACCAAAAGGTGATGGTTTGATTCCCAGTCAGGGCACATGACTGGGTTGTAGGCTTGATCCCTGGTAGGGAGCGTGCAGGAGGCAGCTGATTGTTGTTTTTCTATCATCAATGTTTCTCTCTCTCTCCCTCTCATTTTCTCTCTTTCTAAAAACCAATAAAAGCATATTTTTTAAAAAATGTAATCTTATAATTGACAAATAATTCAAAAACTACATTTGACAACTTTAAAACATTCTAAAACTTTTCTACCTTTCAAAATAAGACAGAGCCTACGTTCTCTATTTTACATTTTAATTATACTTACAGAGAAAAAAAATATTCTAGGCTGAAAGTTTAAGATCTCCTCTTTTCACTGTGTCATTATATTTATACTAGAGGCCCAGTGCACGAATTCGTGCAACAGTGGGGTCCCTTGGCCTGGCCTGCGGGATCGGGCTGAAACTGGCTCTCTGACATCCCCCAAGGGGTCCTGATTGCAAGAGGGTGCAGGCCAGGCAGAGGGACCCCATCAGTGCATGATTGGGGCCAGGGAAGGATGCAGGAGGTAGGCCAGCTGGAGAGAGACCGTGGGAGGGCTCCAGGGCATGTCTGGCCCATCTCACTCAGTCCTGATCGGCCGTACCCCAGCAGCAGGCTAACCTACCAGTTGGAGCGTCTGCCCCTGGTGGTCAGTGCATGTCATAGCGACTGGTCCACTATCTGCCCCCTGGTGGTCATTGCACATCATAGTGAGCAGTTGAGCAGCCTTAGCATATTATTAGCATACTAGAGGCCCGGTGCACGAAATTCGTGCACTGGGTGGGGGGGGGTTCCTCAGCCCAGCCTGCACCCTCTTGCAGTCTGGGACCCCTCAAGGGATTTCTGCCTGCTGGAAACAACAGTTGAAAATCCCTCTCACAGTCCGGGACCCGTCACTCCTTACTGCCGCCTGCTCGCTGCTCCTTAGCGCTGCCACGGAGGCAGGAGAGACTCTCACCACTGCCACTGCACTTGCCAGCCATGAGCCCTATCTTTCTGTGTAGTTGTCTGTGGGCCAACTGCTCTCTTCCTTTTCATTTAGGGCGAGCAGCATGTGAGGGCAGAGCATGCTGTTGTGGAACGCAGAGGCCTCCTTGGAGCTGAGGGGAGTGGCTGGGCCCACGGGGTGAGAGGTGGACACAGAGGGTGCTATCACACCCAATTGTGGGGCAGGCTGGCCAGCCTTCATCTGCCTGACCCCACCCAGGGAGGGACTGAGCAGGGTTTCTGCCTCTCCATTCTCCATCCTTCTATCTGTGACACCTGTTACCCTTGCCAGACCTCCCCCAAAGTGAGTTTAGCTCAATCCCTGAATGTAAAAGGGCACGGGGTGAGGGGGGCTCCACTCCAGTGCCCCTGATTCCCAGCGACAGGACCTGGTCTCAGGACGGTGGCCACAGCTGCAGAACATAGATCTGTTTCAAGAAAAGTTGGGAATGCAGACTTTCGTATGAGGCCCTATCCCAAAAGGTGGCAGTTTATTCACATTGTGGCAAAGACACCTTCAAGAGTAACATAAGTGGGTAAAGTCAGGGCCAAACCAGGCCATTTCCTCATCCAATCTTTCTTAGGCGCGTGGACAGAACCAGGTCTCAGCTCTTCGCAGGACACTTCCGGGTTTTTTTTTTTTTTTAAGCCTAAAGGACAGTAGTCTGTCTCCATTCTTATTCTTTAGGATTTTTTCATTGTCGGATAAAAGGATACGTACATTGGGGCAATCCTCTCTAGATACACTATTCCAGTTGCACCCATGTGATGATGACAGTGCCCCTCAGAGGGAGGGAGCCAACAGATGGGGAGCAGGGAATTCTGAAAACCAAAGCAAAGGTTCAGAACACGGAAGAAGTCCTTGGTGTTCTGCTGAGAAACTTGGACTCCTTCCTCTGCGGTCACACAACTGTCACACGCCAGGCAGTCACTCAGAAATATCTTGGCATCGGCCAACTCATGGAATTCTCCCTTCTCTCTGTTCTCCTGAGTGGGACTCTGGACATTGACTGCAGCATTCTCTTGGTCATTGTTTTTTTTTTTTTTTTCCAAAACGTTACAAAGTCTATATGAATATAACATATAAAGATGCAGCCTCCTTTGTAAGAACAGGGAAGGAAGGGTGGTTAAGTAAGGTACACGGAGCTGCAACAAGCACCAGCTGTGGGGAGGGCCAAGGTGGAAAGGAGGTTGGTACTGGGGCCGAGGCCCTAGAGCCATTGCTGGGGAAGTAGGGATCCCCTCTGAGTGCCACATTCTGAGGCTGAACTAACTGGTCAAGCTGAGGCAGAGGTGAGTGGCCATATCTTCCATCTTCGGTGCTGTTTACCCTTTCCCACCCCAGCTCTGCTGTAAAACCCCAGAGCCCTGGATTCCAAAGGCCCCATCCAGAGCAGAGGCCCTGGAAGAGGGTGACAGGAAGTGAGTAGGGCAAGTTTGAAAGCCTATATGCCTGTGTGCTGAGGGATGGCCTGAGACAGTGGTGAGAGGTAGCAGGGCAAGGGCTCTCATATATACCCTTTTGTGTGGGCCACAGGTGAAGGAGGCCAGGAGAGTAGGGTAGGGATGGGGCACCATGGCCCCAGCCTCTTAGGCATCCCTGTCTGTCCACTGCAGTGAACATGGAGGAAAGGGGCTGCCTCTGAAGAGGGGCCAGGCCAGGCCAGGCCAGGTGATCATCTTGAGTTCTGGCTGAGGTGATGGTCCTCATCCTGAGATGCCTTCTAACTGGTGATGGACCCAGGCCTGACTCCTGCCTGTCACCACCGCTGCCGGGACCCAGGCCTGACACCCGCCACCGCCACCGCTGTCGCCACTGCCACCGCCGGGACCCAGACCTGACTCCCACAGCTGCTGCTGCCACCACCACCTCCACCGGGACCCAGGTGTTTGGTCGTCTGTCTGGTTGTGATGGCCCTAGGCTATTATTAGTATAGACTAGAGGCCCGGTGCACAAAAATTTGTGCACTGGAGCGGGGGGGTGGGGGAGTGTCCCTTAGCCCCACTTGTGCCCTCTCATAGTCTGGGACCCCTCGGGAGATAACGACCTGCTGGCTTAGGCCTGCTCCCGGGTGGCAGAGGGCAGGCCCAATCC
>NW_005370134.1:548163-597167 GCF_000412655.1 Myotis brandtii
TTTTTTTTATTCTGGGATTTATTTACTTTCTATGGCTGTCACTGGAGCTGAGAGCCAGCTTTAGCTCTGAGGCTCGGCTCCAGCTCTGAGACCTTGGCTGCTGAAAGCAGGTTTTGTTTACCTTCTGTATTTGAAACTTTGTTGCAACTCCAGCTCTGAGATTCCGGCTGACTGAAAGCAGGTTTCTGGGGATTGTTTAGCTTCTATATTTGCAACATAGTTGCTTAGAGTGCAGCTCAGAGCTGGGCGACAGCAGGCGGAGAACCTGGGCTTCCTCCGTCACTGGAGCAAGCAAGCCTCCTGTTCGCTTCAGCTGCCTGGCTGCCGGCCGCCATCTTGGTTGGCAGTTAATTTGCATATCTTGCTGATTAGCCAATGGGAAGGGTAGCGAAGTTACGGTTAATTACCTCTATTATTAGATAGGATTACTCTTTGATTGGTTGAATGGACGACCAGACAACCAGACACTTAGCATATTAGGGTTTTATTATATACAGAGGCCGGATGAACAAAATTTGTGCAAGGGTCTTGGCCCTCTCATCTGTGGCGACTTGCCTTGGCCCTTACAGCCATGGCTGCTTGCCTCGAACCTCAAAGCTGTGTCAGCTTGCCTTGGCCCTCACAACCCTGGCTTCATCCAGAAGGTCGTCCGGAAGGTCATTTGGCTGTTCGGTCTAATTAGCATATTATGCTTTTATTATTATAGAGGATATTTGAAACTATACATATAGTTTCAAATAAATATATGTAAGAAAGGAAGGGAGAGGAGGAGAGAGATAGAAACTTTAATGATGAGAGAGAATCACTGAGTGGCTGCCTCCTGCACATCCCCACCAGGAATCTAGCCTGCCACCCAGGCATGTGCCCTGAATCGAACTATGACCTTCTGGTTCATAGGTTGATGCTCAACCACTTAGCCACACTGCCTGTACTCACCTACATTTTCTTACTGTATATATACATATAGGCATATGTTACATATTAATAGTTCTATAATGAGTTCTCAACTAATATATACTCTGGCTTAATGCTTTTTCTATATCTCTCTTTCTGCTCGTATTAGGATTTATTTTTTGGTTTGTTTGTGTAACTATGTGCTAACAGAGAATAGGAACTTGGTTTTTCATTTTTTTAAAATGCATTATTCCAACACTAATGGACCACCCACAATCTAATTTTATTCATTATTGTGCTTGCCCTTGATTTCTCAGGAGGATAAACGTTCCTTTCATGCATTTTTTTCTTCCACTCTTCCAGTCATGTCTGGCATGGTCCTGTGAGGTCCTATTTTATTTACACTTTGCCATTAGTACAAAGAAGTGGAGATTTTCTAAATGGTCTTTAGCAACCTGAAAGCACTAACTCAACTTCCCCAAGTACCTAACTTTAACAGTCAAAAAATCCATGTAAAACTGATTCCCCATATCTAGTTGTTATCATTGAAATAAGAAATCTCTTTTCCTAAATGTTTGAAGTCTAAAGTATCTCCCTCAATTAAAAATTAAATTTTAATATAAACATATTTGTTAGATACAATATTAAACATTTACCTTCTTCTTTCTACATAAAAGTATTTAAATATAAATAAATTAATTTTTATTTCACATCAAATTAGTATTATCCTAAATTTTGTTTATATAAGCTTAATTTAGTGGTCATATATAACTTTTTCAATTCAAAGAACAGAATATCCACCCAGGTGAAACGGCACAATACAAATAGAATATTAATAAATTAGCAATTTAGGTGCTAAAGTTATTTTTGTTCAGTTATACGTCCCAGGATAAAATATCTAGACAGTACTTAATTTCTCTGCTTTTTCTATTTTTTTTGTTTAAATTATATTATGATGTTTTAGTCTCAAAACATAAGCTCTAAAGTTTCTAAAATGATGTAACTCAGTAAACTATTATAATACTCTGAGAGCTAAAGGCATATTCTCTTCTCATTTAAGGTAAGAACACCTTCAACAGAATAGGGTGAGGAATATTTATGTTCTTAGTGAAGCAACAAAAAACCATTACCTCCTTAATTTTTGACATACTACATATCTTCATATTAGCAAGTTTTATATCATTGAATGCCTTTTACTAATAGTAAATAAAATGAATTATGAATGCATGTTATTTTTATGAGAAAAACATTGTAGCAAGTCTAGTTTTGATTTTGGAAAAACACAAAATAAATTATTAATCTTATCATAATAGGATGTACATCAACAATAAATTTGAGAGTTGAAAGTTTTATTTCATATTCCCCATATTTAACTCTGATACTAAGCCTGGTTTGACTCTCTGTCTCTGATAATATGAAATCATAAAATGAAGACAATTGTTTTGGGAATTTGGCTCTAAAGATGAGAAGACAGATGCTGAACAATAGGATAGTAGCTGGAAATGAAATTCAATGCTAATGAAACACTGCAGTCAAAAGAATGAAAATACACAGCACAGAAAGAATATCTGATAAATACATTGATGCAGAAAGTTTCATTGGTTCAAGGATGAAGGGATATTGAATTTAGCACAGCAGGAGTTATTGTCTTTAAGTGGTGATTGTTAAAACTTAGATCTGAGTAGTTTGGTGTTGAGATATAGTAACTAGAATCTGTGTGTATTCAGTCTTGTGGTTTCAATTTCCTTTATAAAGTAGTGTTTGGAAGTGTCTACTGAGACTGAGCCCATGTAACATGTGAAAGAGGCAGTTACATATTTGAGAAAAATAGAAAAAAGATTTAAAAATAATTTAGGTGAGATTTCAAGCATGGACATGACTATGTAAGTCAAATTTTTCCCTTTTCCTCATGAAAATTCTTTAAAATAAAAGCTACAGCAATCACCATAAGGAGAGAAAAAAACTTATAAACTCAACTTTTCATGAAACTAGGAAGCAGATGTAATTCATGGACTCCAAATTATGTGAAATGCTATGGAAATATCTAAAACTGGATATAAGCTATGTGAAAGAATGGAGGAATTGGACACAGACGATAGAGTGGTGAAGGTCTGGGAGGGGTAAGTGCAGGTGGAGGTGGTCAATGGGAAAAAACAAACAAAGGGGACATCTTCAACAATAAAGGAAAATAAATAAATAAAATGCCAGTAAGAACCAGGGAATATTTTTCCCCAGATAACTCCAGAAAAAATAGATTTTGTAAATATTTATCTCCTGATTTCAACAAGAAATGTGAGAAAGTTTTAAAAATAATAAAATAAAAATGATAAATATGATACTTGAAGAAATATTTCTAAACTCACTAATTCCTTCTTAAGAAGCTTCTATGAAATTGACTTTGAAAAATGTTTCAATCAAAATTATAACATGTGACAATCCTAGCAAATTATTAAAAACAAGAAAATAAACAAAAACAAAAATACCACCACCAACAACCAAACCAAGCCACTACCATTAGTCATTATTTAGGATTTAAATTGTTTAAGGACCTTTGGAAGTGATTACTGTTTTATGTGGTAATGTTGCTCCATCTCTGTCACTGTTGCAATTTTGGTGACATCGTAGATGACCTATGTCATGTAAAAACTACTGTCTATTTTAGAGTGAGATTGTTGGAGATTTACAAAATTATACAAAGCTCCTCTTCAGAAAAAAAAAGAAAAGAGTTCTTTATGTTAGCCACATATGAAAATCACTGTAGAGTACATTCAAAAGGCTCTACAGGAGGAACCAATATTAGACCGTATTTTTTCAGATATAAATAATGGCCCTAATTCCTAAAATAATATATATTTTAACTAGCAAAATGGTAATATTTTGTGAGTCTATTTGTGTATTACTCGAAGAGAGTACAGATATATCAAATTGCTTCTTCAGTCATTTTTTATAGACAGAAAAATATTATTTTTTGTTGGTTTATTGACAAGGAATTATAACTAAAATACTATCTCTGGACAATTCTAAAAGTGAAATTTTTAATGATTCTGTTTTCATTCATTCAATCTAGGCAGAAGTATAGTATTTAACTTTGGGCAATACAATATCATATTCCTCTTGGATCCTGGTTTTTACTTCCAAATAGAAAATAACATGTAAGAAAAATCTAATGAAAATTCAAATTTATATATGGGATACATAATCATTAAAATCTTAAAATAAGAATAATCATGCCTACCTAATAATACCTTTTATTAATTTTAATAAGCTACAGTATTTGTTCATAAATAGGCTATTTCAAATCTATTTTGTGCTTATTTTTTATTTATTTATGTATGTATTTATTTATGTTTATTTTTTAAAAATCACTTTTGCCATGCATCTGCTATATAGTTAACTAGAATTTGAAAATATTTTTGAAAAACTTCTGCAAAGTAAAATCATCAGTTTTTGCTTTTTCTGTTTTTTGTCTTAATTGCAGTCTTTTCATTATCATCTACAGTGATTCTACATTCACTATTCAAATATATGATAATTATCTGGGCTGAAAATAATGTGCAATGTAAGTTGTCAGAACCTTAAATTGCAATACATGGTATAAAGCAAAGTAAATCATCCTTTCCAAATTAATGATCCTTCAGTTCACAATGATAATAGCATAAAAACGAAAGTCATTTAGACCAAAGAAAACTGCAAAGCATTTTATTGAAGATGAGATTTTAAATGAAGAAAAGATAGATGAATGGATTTGCAATTTATGTGACTACCAATGCTTCTGCTTTTAAATTAACACTCTAATTGTCCTATTTTAAAATTAACACTCTAATTGTCCTATTTATAAATCTGTTTATATGATCAATGTTTTCTGGTACATTCAATACCTAATTATAGTGCTTGTTAATAGGAGTGTATTTTATATATTAAAATATATCTCTTTTAAATTTCTAAGTGTAGAAGCTTTAGCAAGCAGTTCCTGTCCTATTGGAATTGATGAATCATAATATTCTCCTAAAAGAGAAAAAAAGGTAGAATATATTAGAAAATAGGCACACATATATGGATCAATAAAATAACTTGCATATACAAATATAATGTGAACATTTTAACTGTTATATCAAATATTTTTTCTCTCATTTATACCACCTGAGAATCTCTTCACTGTGTTTAATCCTGGTGATGTTGGCAATGAAACAGCACCAATTGTTACTGGTGAAGTTGGACCTCAGTTCTTGAGTTCGACAAAGAAAGAATTCAGAGCCAAGAACTCAAATTATAGCAGAAAGTTTATTTATAAAGTTACTGTGGGAACCATGCCATAGTCCCCAGATAATCAAGGCTAATTAGAGTGTGGAGGCCTTGTTGACAATATGCTGATGGCCATGGTCGCTCTGAACATGGGAATCTTAATCAAATATTCAAGGCTGAGATACCATAAGCAGGTGCAAGGCCACAGTGATCTCACGGTAAGCCGTGCCCTTCTATAGCCAAATGATTGATGTCACTGTTGGCTAGAGGCCTCTTTTGTCCTGGTAATATTATACATGTTGTTAGCCAGCCAGTGGGCTAAAGGGAAAAAAGGCTAGCAGCGGTTCTCAACCTGTGGGTCGCGACCTCTTTGGGGGTTGAATGACCCTTTCACAGGGGTCGCCTAAGACCATCAGAAAACACATATATAATTACATATTGTTTACAATAGCAAAATTACAGTTATGAAGTAGCAACGAAAATAATTTTATGGTTGGGGGTCACCACAACATGAGGAACTGTATTAAAGGGTCGTGGCATTAGGAAGGTTGAGAACCACTGGGCTAGAGAGCTCAGACGGAGCTGAGAGCGGGCACTGCTACGATGTAAGGCCAAGCACTCACAGAGAGCTCAGATATGGCTACCATGTTAACCAGCCAGTGAGCTGAGAGAGAAGCTCAGAGGTAGTTACTGTGTGAGGCCACAGAGACCAGCTGGTGTGCTGGGCAGGGGATACAGGAGAAGCCACTGAGTCAGAGAGGCTTGAGAGGCTGCTGAGGCTGTAGGTCTAAGAGAGACCTCAGGTGCCGCTACTATGTGAGGCAGTGAGTCTAGGGGGCAGCATGCGGCTGCTCAGATAATAGCTGTAGGTCCAGAGACTGCTACTGCTGTGTGGAAAAGATACGTATTTAACAGCCGGTGTGCAGTTGCCTGTATGGACTTTGTTGTAAAGGACTGTTCTTTCTGATGACTTATGGCCACGGGCCTCCTGCAATAAAGACTCATTCTTATACACCCACAACTTCTCATGGCTTCTCCGTTTACCACCCAGCATCCAAGAAGGTCCAGCCCTGGAAGAGGGGCTCAGACCCAACAGTTACTGTAGCGAGTAGGGTTTGAGAAGAAATCTACCCTGGTGTAGTCAGGAATAAGTTAGAAGAATATATGGATTCAGAGCAACTCAGAGCAGCAGAGCTGTACAGTGTTTGTGCAGAGCTCTGGTTGTCTCTGACAGTCACAGAGGTAGTAGAAGTGAGCCATAGAAGAATGGGCTAAGAAAACAAGTTACAGAGGCAGAAGAAGGGCCGTGGGAGCTTAAGAGAGAGAAAGGTAAAGGTAATGCTCCTGGGGGAAGAGGAGAAGGAAAGGAATGAGAAGGGCATGCTCCTGAGAGGGAGAGCGCACCTTGGGTGTTACTCTTGAAGGTTTTAAAGGCTGGGAGTATTGTGGAGGATCTTAATAGAAATGTCATCCAGCTTTATGCTAACTCATCAAAATGATATTTAGTCCCCTGACTTCATCTGCCCTTAGGTGTGATTGGCACAAATGACACTAATTGGATTTCTGTTGTCTATCTCTCTGAGCAGGTTGATTTAAGCATTTACCCTCTGACTGGGGAGAAGTGTAAACCATCCTATATTATAAAAGCCTAATATGCTAAGTGTCCAGTCGAGTTAGCTGTTCAACCAATCAAAGTGTAATATGCTAATGATATGCTAAGGCCACTTAACCGCTCGCTATGATGTGCACTGACCACCAGGGGGCAGACACTCCAACTGATAGGTTAGCTTGCTGCTGGGTTCCGGCCAATCGGGACTGAGCAAAATGGGCTGGACACACCCTGGAGCCCTCCCATGTTCCCTCCCCAGCAGGCCAACCTCCTGTGTCCTTCCCCGGCCCCGATTGTGCACTGGTGGCATCCCTCGGCCTGGCCTGTGCCCTCTCACAATCCAGGACCCCTCGGGGGATGTCGGAGAGCCAGTTTCAGCCCGATCATGCTGGCGAGGCTGAGGGACCCCACTGGTGCACAAATTTGTGCACTGAGCCTCTATTCATAAGTGTCCTTGGTTAGGTAAGAGAGGATTTAGAATTCACTAGATGGCAATAAACTGCTTGGCCATTTAACTATGTTTCAGTTTCCCTATTCCACTTTTCCTGACTTAATAGCCTGTCTCATGTTCACCAGGAAATAGAAAGGGAATAAATACAATGCTTCTTTGGAAGGAGAGTAGTTTTAATCAATATATTTTATAAATGGTTATTACTTTCTTTCCTTCTTTAAAAAATGGTTTAAGTTTTTGCTGCTACTCAAAGAGAACAAGTAAAACCATCCAAACAGAGAATGACAAAATATTCAATAACTGCTTCTAATAGAAAATCACATAAAATAACAAAAAAAGCCTATTACTCCAAAAGCTCTCTGTCAAATGGTGAAAAGGACCTGTAAAACAGGTGGGTAGCCCGGCCGCATGACTCAGTGTTTGAGCCTTGACCTATGAACCAGGAAGTCACAGTTGCATTCCCAGTCAGGGCACATGCCCGGGTTGTGGGTTTGATCTGATCCCCAGTGTGGGGAGTGCAGAACGCAGACAATCAATGATTCTTATCATTGATCTTCCTATGTCTTTCTCCCTCTCTCTCCCGCTCTGAAATCAATAAAAAAATATAGTAAAACAGGTGGTAATCGGTTCTTTTTTTGTGTGTTTTATAAATTTGGGAACCTGTGGTCATGATTGACAAAAGAAGTAAAAAAATAAAATAAAAAGATCTCAGCTTTCTAGCTTTAGGACAATTAATTTATAGGTAAAAATTGTCCAAAATGACCCTCTAGAAAGTTTTCAAGGAAAAGTGATTTTTCCCCCACAGGGAATATTTGGCCATATCTGGAAATGTTTTGCATTGTTACTGCTTGAAGTGGAGCAGATTAACAGGGCTCTGTCCTTGATCACACTTGACTTTGGCTTCTCTGAGCCCTCTTTTCAATTAGGCCTCTATCTTGGCCTTCCTTATCCTTGACTTGCTGAGTCCAATTTTAACAAAGAATCTGGTCAACTGGTTTAAAGAAAACCACACACTTGATTTCTGATCAAATTCCTCATCCCCATTCTTAATATGTAAATCTCTGGTCTGCCTTTATCAAGAATCCTGTTCAGCCAGTTTAGCAAGAATCCCCTACCCTTGTTATCTAATGTGTTCCTTTTAGGATTTTTTTTCCAAAATATAAGAGAAAACTTATTTAATAAGTTATAGAGGTAGAAGTGAGTGGTAGAAGAAATGAGCTCAGGAGACAATGAGCCTGGGGGTAGGGAGGAGGGGGAGGGGAAGGTGCAGGCATGCTCCTGGGAGGAAACTCCAGCCTCAGAGCTTTTAAGGGTGGAGGTTTCAGGGGAGGTCCTAAGGGAGCATCTTAATAGAATATTTGTCAGCTTTTTAGGAGGGTCCTTTCAGAAGTTTTTATTCATTGGTCCTTTCACACTGCCCCTTGGCTAGAAATCCCGAGCTATCTTTTCTGTATTGGGGACCTAGTTCAATATACCCTCCCTCTGGCAATAACCTTGACCTCTGCTGTAATCTTGATTAAAGTTTTCCTTGCTGTTTTTTATTTATTTATTTATTCATTTTTTAACAAGTGGCCAGAGCAAATCTCTCTCTCTCTCTCTCTCTCTCTCTCCAAGTGTTAAAATAATTTTTCTGTAACTGAATACTATTGTTATCTAGTGCAAAGAGACCAGGAATACTGCTAAGCATCTTACAATGCACAAGGCAGCTCCCAAACAAATACTTATCCAGCCCAAAATGTCAGTAGAGAACTATCAGAATGGATGACATACCTGCCACTAAAGGCATTTTTCTACCCCTATCTGCACTAAACAAATTAAGCTGATTTGAACGTGGATAGCACTTTCATTTTCATGGCTTGCTTGTGGTATTGGTGATTCACACTCAGTGCTAAAATTTGGGAAATGTGTGGGAATAAAATCTGCTGTACCTAGTAACCCTAATATAGTGGTTGTGCTTTGGGGATCAATGGATATGCATCTCAATATAGATCAAGAGAAATCTGAATTATGACTGTTGGATCTTCTGCAGGCTGGCACTAAGAACATCCCTGCAGCTCTAGGCAGGGGCTCTCCATGATCAGACTTGAAAGAATGATAATATTTGACAGCTGAAGCAGTGAGAGTGGACTGATCAGAGTTCTCCCTAAATCAAGGACTAGAATAACCATCTTAGTACTGAAAAAAACCCTAGAATGTTAATGTAACTCAAGCAAGGACTTCAAGAGAGAGATAACTCTTGAACTTCCTTCTCACACATATAAATACATGCAAATGAAACCAAAGTGCTGTGATCAGATCTGGGTTTGTTGTCTCACAAAATTGAAGAATGAGTACTCAGACAAAGACGGTTAGCAGAAGCAAAGTTTACTGAGAGGTGAACGGTCTCCCCCTAGCAGGGAGGTGACTCAAAGTGGGTTTCCTGTGAAGCTTTTTTGTCTAGATGTAGTATATGCTTTTCTAGCTCATGGTCCTTTCAAAGAATTCTTCCTGCTAGCTCCTGATTAGTCCTTTCAAAGAATTCTGCCTTAACAACTTCCCTACATTTTAAAGCTCACATCTCCTTCACCAGCCTTTCTTCCCAGCCGGATTACCTTAGCAACTCCTGCCTAGCTGGGTTCAGCTCTAGGTTATTTGTCTCTCTCTCAGAAAAGGTCACAGTCAGCAAGCTGCTTCCTGCCAACCTCTGCAAGGTCCTGATACATTCTTTTCCCTCTCCCAAGGCCCTGTCCCTGACTGCCTAGCCATTTCTAACTCCTCATAAATAACTAGAAAATTAATCTAAGAGAATAACAGAATGGTCAGCTAAATATAATTTTACATTGTGTGTCAATTATTAAATTGCATGATATATGCATTAATGCTACAATAATGTAGACATAGACAGATTAATATAATAGTCACAGTAGGCTTAACTGAAAAGGGTAGGTGCAAAATTATTATATGTAAAGTCTGACTTAGCTGAATTCTAGAACAATGAAAGTCCTTTAAAAGAAAAGCTACCACTGTTATTCCATTTTTTTTTAAAGATATTCAAATGCAAGTAGGCAAGAAGATATGGGAAAGGAAAGACCAAGTTATAAAGACAGAGTTAAAGAAAATAAAATAGAGACAGGATATAGGTCAAGGTCAACATAATGCATATGTAGATGGGATCTAAATTTAGCTTGGGTATTCTTGGAAATATCAAGCTGTTTGTCAGACTTGGGAAGATTATGAACATCACTGAGTACCAAGTGCCTCAATTCTCAGCATTTTAATGTCCCACTCTATGCTTCAGTCAAGTTGAAATATTAAGACTTTCTTTATACATAGTGGTCCTTAGTCCTCTTTTCTCTCTCTTTTTAAGGCTTTATGTTTTTAGAAGTATTTAATTATCCAAGAAAAATGAAGGAAAAAGTATAGTGATTTCTCATATTTCCCTTCCCCCAAACATGCATAGCTTCCTTCATTATCAACATCCCCCTCCAAAGTGGTACATTTGCTACAATTGATGAACCTACATTGAAACATAGTTACCCAAAGTCCATAGTTTACATTATGGTTCATTCTTGATATTCTACATTCTACGGTTTTGGACAATTATTCATTATTATAGCCTAAAAATATTTGTGCTCTGCATTCCCACCCTCTACACTTTGGCAACCACTGATCTTGTTATCATCTCTATAATTTTGCCTTTTCTAGAATGTCATATAGTTGGACTCATACAGTATATGACCTTTTCAGGTTGATTTTGTTGTTGTTTTTTACTTAGTAATATACATTTAAATTTTCTCCATGTCTTTTTATGGAATGACTGTTTTTTATTTTTGGTTTTTAAACAGGGAATAATATTCCAGAGTCTGGCTACACAGCAGTGTGTTTATCCATTCCCCTCTCTTTAACATCATGCTCTCCCTTTCTAGAACACCCCCTTTTAGCCCTTTTTCTTTACCAATTTCTCCTGGTTTATTCATTAAGATCCTTAACTCTTGGACATCATATTCTGCAAATCTACCCTGACTACCTACCCCATGCTTTCATGTGAGCAAAACATTTCTTTTCTTTCTTTTTCTAACTCTCTGTGCTCAACATGCTTATCACTCTGCTCTGTAATTGTTCACTTATCTGTGAGAACTTTCCTTTCTTCACTATCTCAGTCTCTGGTACAGCACTTTACAGGCAGGGGAAGTCAATAAGCATTCCTGATGACTCCCTCTGGTAAGAGCTTTAAGCAAAATAATTACCTTCAATAATTACTAACACAGACACACACACAGCATATGCTAAAAGACAAGAAAGAAACCTTAAATTGTCAAGATAAGAAATGAAGGCTAAAAAAACCTTTTCTCTAATATTTATTATTAGAGGCCCGGTGCACGACATTTGTGCACTCGGGGGTGGAGGGGTCCCTCTGCCCGGCCTGCGCCCTTTTGCAGCCCTCAGGGGATGTCCAACTGTCCATGGGAGCGGGCCTAAGCCATCAGTCGAACATCCTTAGCACTGCCGAGGAGGCGGGCCGCTGCACTCACTAGCCGTCACCTTGGCTTGTGGCTGAGCGGCACTCCCCCTGTGGGAGCACACTGACCACCAGGGGCAGCTCCTGCATTGGGAATCTGCCCCCTCGTGGTCAGTGCGCATCATAGCGACTGGTTGTTCCGCTGTTTGGTTGATTTGCATATTACCCTTTTATTATATAGGATAGGTCTTTGGAAAAGATTGTTCATTTTCTTTTTTTCTTTATATTGTGAAACATGGAATACTTTTTACCAATCAGCATATATCATGATTTGTTTAACATAGGGCATAAAAGCAGGATTTTGGCATAAATCACAGCCTTGCAGCATGCAAGCATTCTGGAATGGGGCTCCTTGAGTTAAAATCCTGACGTTACTGCTTATGACATATTACTTTACTATCTTTACCTGAGCTTTCTCTTCTAAAACAAAATAACAACAAAAAAGCAGAGTGGTGAATAAAAGACAGTCACTCCCTCAAAAGTTTGTGTTAAATATTAAATGAACTTTATTAATTATAAAGCATTTTCAAATATGTGTAGCAAGTATAAGTGTCCAGTGTTAGATATCATTTTATTTTAATATATTTTATATTAATTTATTTGCTTGCCAGGTTTAAAATAAAAGAATCATTTGTGTATTTAAGTAATGATGACAACAAGTAGTCATCTGCTCTGTTTTATGATTAAAAATAATAGTAAACATTTGCAAATAGGTGTCAGGTATTTTCCACTTATGCTTCTATATCTATACCCACTTTTCTTTATACTGTTTATGAAACACATCTTTGCCCTTTGATTTTCACTATTTTCTTGCCAAGGTAAGGGACTTAAAAAGTTAGAAAGGAAAAAAGTGAGGTTGGGCATTATTTCCTCAACCCCATGTGTGCCAGGTTCAATGACGTGTACAGCTCCTGCCGGGAGTTCTCTGCTGGAGACACAGATACATTCCCTAGGTTCTGGCAATTTCTTTTCTCTTCTGCCCACTCAGTACCTGTATTAGTTTTCTTTTTTTTCTGTAACAAATTACCAAAAAAATTAGTGTCTTCAAATGCCAGAAATGTGTTATCTTACAGTTCTGCAGATAGATCAGAAGTCAGACTGGGTTGAAATCTAGGTTTGAACAGAGCTGTATTTCTTTTGGAGGATCTTCTGGAGAATCCATTTTCTCGCCTTTTCCAGCTTCTAGAGTGGTGATTTTCAACCTTTTTCATCTCATGGCACACCATACATAAACTAATTACTAAATTTTTGTGGCACACTGAAAGATATATATATATATATATCTCCAATCTGACAGAAAAAAATGGTTTTAATTTTGATTTGTTCACATGGATGGCTATTTTTGGGTTGGCTGTTGTCATTTTTTTTATTTGACAATCTAAGGGGGAAAAGGTGAGTGCCCTGACTAAATAGTCAAGTATTGTGTGTCTTAAAAATAATTTTGCCACATGGTTTGAAAATCACTGTTCTAGCCCTTTCTACCTCCAAAATGGAAATATTTCATTACTATGAATATTCTTCCATAGACTCTCTTCCTCTGACCATAGCCAGCGAAGTTCCTCTACTGTTAAAGTCCTGTATGGTTAGATTGGGCCCACCTGAGTAATACATGATAATCTCCCCATTTGAAGGTCCTTTAATTAATCACACCTTCAAAGTCCCCTTCATCATGTAAGGGGCTTTTGTTGTTGTTCTTTCCATTTAGGGATTAAATGCTCGTTCTTTCAAAAACTACCCTATTCTAATTATCATTTCCTTATGTCTCAGCTGCTGAGATAACCTGCCTCCCCTTTTCCAGTGGTAATGTGATTTGTTTTCCTTAGAAATTCTTTGTATAAATAATAAACTCTTGTGTTCTGGGCAGGCAAAAAGCAGGTGAAAAATGCTTAAAGTGTTTATATTTAAGTAATGTCTCTCAATTTCCCTACCACGGCACACACACACACACACACACACACTTTTAGGATTTCTTGGCAATCCAGTCTCATTGCTATTTAATGAAGACTTTTTGTTTAACATTGAGCACTAATTTAGAATGTCATACATACATTTTAAAAAGGTCTATGGACATTTAAAATCCTAGTTTTTTAATATTCATACTTATAGCTAAAGAAAAAATTTTCTTCTACTTACATGAATGTAATATTTGTAGAATCTTTTTTATGAGCTAAAACATATTATTATTATTATTATTATTATTATTTATTATTATTATTACTAAAGCCTATTTTAGAATGTATTAATTATGGGGAAATAAATGGAAAAATAAGATCTGTGTGTTATTCATATTATACTAGAAATGCCATATTTTGTCAAGTCCTAAGCAAAAGCCGCATAGCCTTTTTGTTCTCTGATTAGAACAAACATCTGAGCTATGTGTAGCATTTTATGAAGGCATATTATAATCAATCTAATCCTATTTCACTGGGTAAACAAATTAGCCCTAAAATTGCTGAAATTTTTCACAGATTCCAATAATGTCCATGCGTTATTTGCTCTGCTGTCCTTAAACATGTGCTGCTAAGCCCATTTTAGGCTTCCACATAAGGATTAGCCTTTCCAATCATATTGAAGACCAGATTGCTTAACTACAGCACACAGTGTCATGCTACAGATAATCCATGCCCTTGATTAATGCTCTTATAATCAATTGCTGTCTGGAAGTGACTCCTTCCCATCACACTCTTTACAAAAAGAGCAGATGGTATTTAAAAGGTTATGGCAGGAGGGCATTACAGAGGTCAAATGGAACATCGATCAAGTAGGCAGAAAAATTGCCTTTTTTCTTCTTCTTTCTTCTTACCCTAAGAATCCATGAGGGAATGTGGTGTATGAATTATAGTTTGATCTATAGTTCATGCACTAAGATATTTTCTTGTTTCAAATTTCTTTGTTGTTTTGGGTAATGAACCTGGAAATTGGATTCCTCGTGTGCCAATAAAAAATTGCACCAATATGAACATCTCAAACAAATAATTCTTAGATTCAAGAAGGTTTTTTCAAAAATTTTAATGCAGACAGAGGATCCAACTCAATAAAAACTTTAATATATAGCATCTCTTGGATATATTTTTACAGAGCTAAGCAGAGCTAAGCACTTTATTTATAGAAAATCACACCAAATTCTTCTCATTATTATGTGCAGACCAAATTCTCATTATTATGTGCAGATATATATATGTATAGATTTTTTCCTGTCTTTTCCCATCCTTTATCACACTAGTGACAGTCTATCATATATTTCAAAGTAATAAATTCTCTTTTTAATTGGTATACTTAGTTCTAATGAGGTGGAGACCGCATTGAAATTAAGTAAGAAAATGTCAGTAGAAGGTATTTTAAAAACTGAAATGTGTTATTTTCAAAAATTAGTGCCTTCAAATACATAGATTCAAATAACCTGGAGGCCACTTCTACACAATATACTGATAATGAAAATGAGTATTTTATGAATAAAGAGAATACATACCCTTGAATTTATGGAGAAAAAGAATAGTCTTTGGGAGAATGTTTAAGACACAGACACTCATGTAAATTTCTGTTGTTCAAGGTGCTATTGCACATATTACCTAGATAGTCAATGCCTACTCTGTACGTAGGTGTTAACCATTTGGAGACACAAAGACATTATCTTTGTGGTCAAGTAGTTTAAATATATTTGGGGAGGACTGCATACAAAGTGTAAAGTTATATTGTTTTCAGTTTTCTCAAAAACTTTAGTAAATGATAATTAGTTAAATGTCAAATGAGGCTCCAAACAATAATGCTATCATGATGTCACTAGAGAAAGAGATACCCATGGTCTGGACTGGCCAGGAGAGGTTTCAGACTGCTGGAGAACGGGCTTTGATGATGAATAGCATTTGGAAAGCCTTGGGATCCAGGAAGGCATTGCAGAAAAGGTATAGAATCCAACACACAAAAGTGGATTGTTTTCTACAACAGCACTATAGAAAGGCACATCCCCACAAACATGTAGTCCTTATGGAATTATTTTGTCTAGTTTTATACAGATGAGTATGTTGATGCATTACTGGACAAAAATATGACTCTATGTCAATAGGAAATATGAGCTCTGAAAAAGGCAGCCACGGCTGTGTACATTCCAGATAACTGTATTTAATTCTTTCACTTTGTTAAAGTAATAGGCACAATTAATTGTTACTGTTCATGGGGGGAAATGATCTCTGATCAAATTCTTGCAAGATAGTTTACCTGCAGCCATCAGTAATAAATTCTCTTTTTAATTGGTATACTTAGTTCTAATGAGGTGGAGACCGCATTGAAATTAAGTAAGAAAATGTCAGTAGAAGGTATTTTAAAAACTGAAATGTGTTATTTTCAAAAATTAGTGCCTTCAAATACATAGATTCAAATAACTTGGTTATGAATAGGCCACTTCTACACAATATACTGATAATGAAATTGCTTATTTTATGAATAAAGAGAATATACAGTGGGGCCTTGACTTACGAGTTTAATTCGTTCCGAGACAGAGCTCGTTAAGGAGCTCGTTAAGGAGCTCATTAACTCAAATTACTCTATCAACTCAATGCAAAAAATCGGCCGAGAGACAGCTGGTATCTCAAAAAACTCGTTAGTCGGGACACTCGTAAGTCAAGGCCCCACTGTATACCCTTGAATTTATGGAGAAAAAGAATAGGCTTTGGGAGAATGTTTAAGATACAGACACTCATGTAAATTTCTGTTGTTCAAGGTGCTATTGCACATATTACCTAGATAGTGCAATAGTTTGATCTATATTATTTTAAAAATTTTGTGTTAACACAAATTAGGAGTCTATCCTAAGGCATAAGAAAGTAAGACAAGCCTTTTGATTATTTTTCCCTTGCAGCCATAATAAGGGTGAAACATCGTATAAAATAAGAGAGAAATATGCAAATTAGGCCGGGACATCACAACCAGCTCAGGAGGCTGTGTCACAACCAGCTCAGAGTACACCCCCAGCCCCAGCGAACACACACCACACACCAGGGCTGAGGGCAGGCTCTGAGCCACCATGGCACGGCTTGGAGCCCTCCCCCAGCCCCGGCGCCACCTAGGTCCGAGGCCAGTCCTGCCAGGGGTTCGCAGGCAGGCACACGGCACACGGCGCAGCCTGCCCTGGGAGCCTTCCTGCCCTGGGAGCTTTTCTGCCCTGGGAGCAAGGCCCCGGCAGGAGTGTGGTGCCACCCAGCTCTGAGGCCACTCCCGCCGGGGGTTAGTGAGCAGGCACACTGCATTGCCTGCCTTGGGAGCAAGGCCCCCAGAAGACCCACGGACCCGCCCAGGGGGGCGGGCTCTGAGCCATGCTGCGGCCAGGACCAAGGCCCCCAGTGGACGCGTCCAGGAGGCGTGCTCCAAGATGCACCATGGCCGGGACCAAGGCCCCCAGAGGACCCACAGACATGCCCAGGGGGGCATGCTCTGAGCCACTGCAGCCAGACTGTGGCTTAGGTCTGCTCCCCGGGGGACCTAAGCCGTCAGTAGGACATCCCTTGAGAGGGGGCAAGCTGGGCTGAGGGACACCCACCCAGTGCATGAATTTCGTGCACCAGGCCTCTAGTTTATCAATAAGCACGAATTGTCACCACAATTTGAACATGGCAGTTTTCATGGATGAAAATAATAAACCAAAGCGTGTAAGTTATAAATAACATTAAAATGTAAAATTTGCAATTTTCTCTCTTCATTCCTGATTTGATATACAATTCAGCACATACAATTTGAATGGTGCTTTTATTTTAAATACTTAAAAAAATTCTTACTGACCCTGGAAACGTCATGAACTAGAGAGCTAGAGAATACAATCAAATGTCTACATGGTCAGGATAATCCCAGTTGCAGAAGGTTGCCAACTCCTGTAATCCTCCTAGTGTGAGTTGTGATGTTCCCACCTATCTCTCCATTAATTAGAATAAATAAAATAGACATGAACTGCTTGTGATGTGCACTGCAGGACATCAGTGTGCTCCAGAAAAGAATTAGAGCAATGATGCTTAAGGGCGAGTCTGGTATCAAACCGATCAAAAATTTTATTCAGGGATGTGTTTAAAGACAAATGAATTATTAAAAAACTAAAGCATCTTCATGTGTATTTTACCTCCATGCTAACTTCTTAATGTTTTTTGTATATTTTTACTTTTTATTGAATCAGAAATGTACAAAGGGTACATAAAATAATCACTTCCCTGGATGACCTTCAGTATTTCTTTTTCCCTCTACCAATGTTTGTGCAAAATCTGTGGATAGAAAAACAAACAAATAAACAAAAAACTAAGCTCAGAAATTGGTGCTCATCATTCATAGCTCTCAGTAGAGCAAAACTTAGTTTTTTTTCTCAGGAAAAATAAATGCTCATTATAGAATTATTTATATTTATGATTTTATAAATGTACATATATATGGTTACTAATCAAATAATACAAAATACTTATGGAGAAAGCAATAGTATGAAATCATAATTCTACTTACTCTGTCTCACCTCCTACTTTTTATTCATTTCTTTATTTATTTATTTCTTTATTTATTTATTTATTTTATATTTTATTGATTTTTTACAGAGAGGAAGGGAGAGGGATAGAGAGTTAAAAACATCGATGAGAGAGAAACATCGATCAGCTGCCTCCTGCACACCTCCTACCGGGGCTGTGCCCGCAACCCAGGTACATGCCCTTGACCGGAATTGAACCTGGGACCCTTCAGTCTGCAGGCCGATGCTCTATCCACTGAGCCAAACCGGTTTCGGCTCACTGAGGCTTTTAAGCAGGGAAATCAGAGCAGCTCATCCGATGCTCACAGCTGATCAATGATGAGAGAGAATCATTGATTGCCTGTCTTCTGCACACCCCACACTGGGGTTTGAGCCTGCAACCAGGGCATATGCCCTGACTGGGAATTGAATCATCACCTCCTGGTTTGTAGGTCGATGATCAATCACTGAGCAATGCCAGCCGGCCATACTAGTTTTATTTTTGTTAGTGTTTATATTATTATTATACTAGCAGCCCGGTGCATGAAATTCATGCACGGGGGTTCCCCTCAGCTCAGCCTGCACTGCCTCCAATCTGGGACCCCTTGGGGGATGTCCAACCCCCAGTTTAGGTCCGATACCCTGGATCGGGCCTGAACTGGCAGTTGGACATCCCTCTCACAATCCTGGACCACTGACTCCTAATCACTCACCTACCTGCCTGCCTGGTCACCCCTAATTGCCTGCCCTGCTGGCCTGGTCTCTCCTAACTGCCCCCCGCTGCCAGCCTGGTTGCTCCTAACTGTCCCCCTGCCAGTGTGGTAACCCCTTACTACCCCCCCTGCCAGCATGGTTGCCCTCAACTGCCCCCCTGCTGGCCTGGTCATCCACAAATGCCTCCCCTGCTTGCCTGATCACCCCCACCCCAGACTGGTCGTCCCATGCATCCTGCTTGTTCAGTCGTTTGATCATCCCTCACTAACCCCCCAGCCGGCTTGGTTGCCCCAAGCAGCCTGCTTGTTCAGTTGTTTGGTTATCCCTCACTAAACCCCCTGCCGGCCTGGTCATAGGCAGCCATCTTGTGAGGGTATGAGGATTAATTTGCATATTACCTGTTTATTATATAGGATTAAATATACTTACACTTCTATTTCTAACTCATTTCCTGCAGACTATTTACTTGTGAAAAATGAGAATATCACTTATTTATGCAAACTTTTCTTCCTCCAAATTTCTCCAGATCTTAGATACTTATGTTAATAATTAAGTAATTTTGTGGTAGCTCAAGTAACTTTAAATAATACACTTAGAACTCCATTATCTATTTCATCAACTACAAAGAATAAATACTTATTGTCTGTCTATTTTTTTTTGAGGAAAATTGCTACATTTATTTCTACCTTTTTCCATATATTTCTGCATGATGCCTAAGTTTTTAATATTTACATTCCATTTTGTGAACCCAGTTATATCTTCTATTTTTTGTTGTTTATTTATTTATTTTGTTGCTATTGTTAATCCTTACCCCAGGATATTTTTCCATTGATTTTTTAGAGAGAGTGGAAGAAGAGGGGGAGAGACAGAGAGAGGAAAACATTAATGTTAGAGAGACACATTGATTGGTTGCCTCCCACATGTCCCCAACCAGGAATTGAACTGAGGTACCTGCCCTTGACCAGAATTGGACCAGGACCCTTCAGTCTGTAGGCCGATGCTCTAACCACTGAGAAAACTGACTAGCACTATTTTTTGTTTATAGGTCTATGTGATAATAAATGTACTTCTCTTTTCTGGCATGGTCATCAGGCCTACTGGAATGCAGCACCCACCAATAGGATGAGACGTCATCTGTGAGCAGCTGTTATAACCATACACGAGTGTTACAGCTGAATGTCATCCATATTTTTGTTCATTTTAAAAGTTGAGGCCAATAGAGTATTCAAATTATTATGATTACTGAAACATTTTTCAATGGAAGATCATGTAGCATGTAATAGCATAACCAATCAAACCGACTCTTATTTATTTCTAGAGTGTTTGGTCTTTTGATTTTAACATGTGTCATTGTGCTCTCAGAATTTGGCCATTAAACAATTGTTAATGATGATGAGGTGATGTACTTTGCTTACAAATAATATTGGCATAAGTGATTGTTATGTAAACTCTTTTTAGTGAATAAGTACTAATGAATGAAAAACAATATAGAAAAAAAACTTCATCAGGTTAGAGAGAATGAAAAAAAAAAAGAGAAATCAAAGTCCTTCCAGGAAAAAAAAAATTGTGTGTATTTATAAAATATGCAGATATATCAGCCACATGTGGGCCAAGTGAAATGCCTCCAACAATCTTCCGGATGATGGATATCTGCATGAGGAGGCACACATTATAATTGGTGTTTGCTGTTGTTTCTAATAGTGTCATTTTTCAGATGCCATTATTTTTCTTTAAAAAAGCTGTGAACAAATGACATTCGATGTGGGTCCCTTTTTATAGAAAGAAAATTTTCTGTTACTAAAATGACTATGAAATGTTATGTTATATATAAGAAACCATTAGAATGTTGTAGAGAATTATATGGTGTATATGGCCATGGACATTTGGATGGGTTCTAGTTTTTGGCTTCTAGGAATAAATACTGCTGTGATTATTTGTGTACAAATCTTTGTTTCAACATATGTTTGTAATTCTTTGAAGTAGATGCCTAGTAGTGGAATTACCAAGACAGATAATCATTATATGTTTAATTTTGTAAAGAAATTGACAAACTATCCCAAAATGGTTTTATCATTTTATGTTCCTACCAGTATTGAATGGGGGTTCCAGTTTCTTCATATATTTGCCAATTTTGGTATTGTCAGCCTTTGGATTATGAACATTCTATTGTGTATATGGTGGTATCTTATTACAATTTTAATTTACATTTCCCAATAGCTAATTATATTTTCCTATGGTTAATAATTATTTTTAAATCTTCCTTGGTGAAATGTCAATTAAAATATTTTACTCATTTTCATTTTATTGTAAAAGATCTATGTATATTATTGATACAAGTTTTTATTAGATCTATAATTTGGAAATAATTTCTTCCACTTAGCAATTTTTTTTTTTTAGTTTTGAATAAAAGAGGTATCTTTTGAAGAGTCAAATTATTTAATTTTGTTTAAATACCATGTATTATTATTTTTTATTTAGATGTTGTGCAATACCTTTATGCATATTGTTTTAGAGTGTTAAATGGTGCTTATTAATAAACTAATACAAAAAATAACATAATGAGGTTATTTAGAGAGGAGATTCTGGAGCTAAATTTCAATTCCTTAATGTAAGGTCTTGAACTCATGTAAATAACTACTTTTTACCTCAGTTTATTCATAGAAATTATAGTTTATACTTTATAAGACTTTTTATGATAAATAAAATGATATACCTAAAACACTTTAATGTCTGGCATTTAGCCAGTGTATACTACATGTTAGAATATTATTTTCTTAGGGCTGCTGTTAATAAAGTACCACAAACTGGGTGGCTTAAAACAACAGAATTTTTTCCCTCACAGTTCTGGAGGCTAGATGTCTGAAATCTAGTTGTGGGCAGAGCCATGCTCTCTGAAGGCTGTGGAAAAGAATCTGTTCCATACCCCTCCCCCACCCATCCTCTGGTGTTGCCAGTAATTCTTGATGTGCCTTGGTTTATAGCAGCATCATAGCAATATTTACCTCTGCTGTCACATGGCATTTTCTCTGTCAATATCTGTGTCTCTTCCCATAAGAACCCACCTTAATGACCTTATCTTAACTTGATTACAACTGTAAAGATCTTATTTCCAAATAAAGTTGCATTCACAGGCACTGAGAATTAGCACATAACTTTAAAAAAGTATTGATTAATTTGAAAGAGAGGAGAAGGAAGAGACAGAAACATTGATTTTGTTGTTCCACCTATTCATGCATTCATTGGTTGATGCTTGTAGGTGCCTGACTTGGGACTGAATCCACAACCATGGTGTATCGGGTGATGGTCTACTAAATGAGCTACTCAGCTGGGCAGCACATGACTTTTTTTTTGCCTAGGACGGAGGGGCACAATTCAACCCACAATAGCTATTATTATTATTGATAGTCATGATAGCAAATTAATAATCTTTGCTCTAAAGATTAAATAATTTTCTTCTTAGGACAACTAAGACTGTCTGAAATAAGCACAATGGAATCCTGTTGTCCAGGCTTCCCATAATAAAGTCTATATTGAAGTATCTTTAGATGTGGGACTATTGACTTCTGCTAAAGAATATAACAAGCAACAGTGGTTAGTGATTGAATCTCTAATGGAAATATTATTAAGCTGTGTATAACATCACAGATACATTTTTTTTATTATCAAAAAAGAAATCTTCTTACCTTTGAATATTATTAGTGCTATCTTAATCTTAAACTCTGATGTTTGAATTTTAGAGACTATCAATAAAATAACTTTTATTATTTTTTGCATTTTTCTTTGACCACTGAGAAATTTAAATTTCTCCTAAAGGAAAAGTGGGGTTATGGCATGATTATTTGTTTTGGCATCTGTCTATGGTTTGCTTTCCCCCTAACACTCAAATATTTTTGTCTTTTTATATTGTATACATTTTCTGTAACTACTTCTAAAACTTTGTAAAAGCAATTAAGGCTGGTATGAATCAGTAAATTAAATCACTTTGAATCTATAACAAATTTTCTATAGAGTTAGTCTATTCAACCTCTTAATGAGAGGGTTGATCTTTGAAATTCGGTGTATTCCTAGGATGGATTAATTGTACTGGAGAATTGCCTGTAGGTGAAGTTGCAAAAGATCAAAGAATTAGTTCAGATCATAGACAAATGTTAAGTGATGTTATAAGGATTTTTTATTTTAATTTCTAGGTGACTAGTAGGCATTAATTTTTTCGTAGCTAGCGGGAAAGCAAGGAATTTTAATAGTGTGTGTCCAGTACTATCTTTGAAGTTGACATTAAACAGGAAGATGCTAGAGGCAGCTATATCAGTTAAGAAATTATGGCAACAATTTAGTCTAAAGGTGAAAAATCTTAATTCGATACCCGACAGGCAGAATAGTGAGGATTTATGAGAAACAGATGGCTATACCCTTACTTGGACTTAAAAATAAGTTGAGTGTAAGGTTTTAAAAGTGAAAATCAGTAAAAACAAAAATGTATCTAGGATTACTCTGAAGTGTCTATCTTGAGCTTTGACTTTAAATTACAGATAATATATAGGAGATTGAATATGTGTGGGTGAGAATGAATAAAAATTTCTGGATTCTGTTGGCCCTTAGATAAGTTTCTTTAACTCATACAAAGCCTTTTCTCTCAAGAGTTACAGAGGATACTGGAACATGGAAGCTTGAACTCTTCTCCCTCTTGCAGTATATTCTGAATTCTAATCCCATTTACTTCTCCTAAATCTGGAAGCTGCTGAGGCTTTAGGCTGGAGAGAAGGCTATGATTAAGAACTCAGGCTTTGCCCTGACTGGTTTGGCTCAGTGGGTAGAGCGTCGGCCTGTGGACTGAGGGATCCCGGGTTCAGTTCTGATCAGGGGCATGTACCTTGGTTGTGAGCACATCTCCAGTGAGGGGTGTGCAGGAGACAGTTGATCAATGTTTCTCTCTCATCGATGTTTTTAACTCTCTATCCCTCTCCCTTCCTCTCTGTAAAAAAATCAATAAAATATATTAAAAAAAAAAAAAAAAAGAACTCAGGCTTTGTGGAAAAAAACTGACCTTGAGTTTGGGTAGAGAATTCTCTACGTTTTGGGCTAAACAGCAGTCCAGGAATCATTATGGAAGAGACTTAGGGCAAGGATCAGAACATGGAAGACTTCAGGGGAAATCTGGGATGGGAGGGATTCTTTCCCTCTGGAAAGAGGCAATGTCACTTTGTTTGAACTTATTGGGTCCCCCTTGTCCCCACAAAGTAGCAGAAAAGATGAATGGATGGATATAAACCTCTCTGTTGTTGTTGTTGCTTCTTCCTAGTGTCCCAATAAGAAACTGACATCTTTCATTAAAACACATTGAAAATCCGCCCTAACCGGTTTGGCTCAGTGGATAGAGCGTCGGCCTGCAGACTGAAAGGTCCCAGGTTCGATTCTGATCAAGGGCATGTACCTTGGTTGCAGGCACATCCCCAGTAGGAGGTGTGCAGGAGGCAGCTGATCAATGTTTCTCTCTCATTGATGTTTCTAACTCTCTATCCCTCTCCCTTCCTCTCTGTAAAGAATCAATAAAAAATTATTTTAAAAAAATACATTGAAAATCTACAAAACAGATTGCTGTAGTTGATGAACCTCTTACCCACCAAGCAGACAAAAGAATAAAACATATGAGCAGTGATCACTAGACAGAAAGAAAAGGTACGAGTGAAATACTTGGAATAGTTTCTAATGAAACTGAGCTGCTAGAGAAGATAGAAGAGAACTTGTGACAAGAAATAGTAAGATTGTCTGGCCAGTGTGATCAGTGGTTGAGCATCGACCCATGAACCAAAAATTCACAGTTAGGTTCTTGGTCAGGGTACATGCCTGGGTTTTGGGCTCCATCCCCTGTAGGGAACATGCAGGAGGCAGCCGATCCATGTTTCTCTCTCATCACTATTTCTATCTCTCTATCCTGCTCTCTTCCTTTCCCTCTAAAATTCAATAAAAATATATTTTTTAAATAGTAAGATTATTTGAGAAGATTAAAAAATCACAAAAAGTTAAACTTTTGATAAGACAAATGAAAATAAACTTGGCTGTAGAGAAAAAAAAAGGAGATAGTGAAAATAAACAAGATTGGGAATAAGAAAGAAAAATTACCTGTAGATACAGAAGAGCATAAAAAAATTAGGAGAAAACAATTTATGTTAAGGTATGCTTATAGAGATAGGTTAGGAAGGAGTTTCCTCAATCAATGGCATTCCCAACAACAGTAGAATCATCAAAACTTGCCATAAGTTACTTTGTGAATATCAATCAACGTCAAGAATTACTCTATGGCCACGATGTTCAACCTTTTTCATCTCATGGCACATGTAAACTAATTGTTAAATTCTGCAGCATACCAATAAATACATTTTTTCCAATCTGAAAAAAATAATAGATACAATTTTGATACACTCATACTGGCCAGTCAGCTATTGTATTGGCTGTTGTCATTTTTCAATTTGATAATCTAAGGAAAAAGAGTTCAATGCCCCTGACTAAAGTCAGGTATTGCATATTTTAAAAATTCTTGTGGCACACCTGGGAAAATCACTGCTCAATGAGGAACATACCAAAGCAGAGAGGAGCAAAAAATAAATAAAATAATAAACTGTTTTAAATAAGTAACTGTTTTTCACAGATAAAATGTTTCTCAATTACATATTAGCAATTATAGTAAGCCAATCCAAATATTTTTTTTTACTAAAACTGACTCCTCATATTTGACCTAGCAGCCCCAAATAAATATTCGGTGTATTAGTGCACACAGACTCACCCACCTCCACTGTTAGTTATAAAGTAGTCCTAATCTGGTGCACACACACACACACACACACACACACACTAAATTAAAAATTAAATAAAAAATTAAAACCGAGTTTAAATTTGAGCTATAAATATGTCAGTTTTTTGTTTTGTTTTGTTTTCTTTATTGATTAAGATATTACATGTGTCCTTACTCCCCGCATTGCCCCCCCACCCTCCCCACTCATGCCCTCACGCCCCTGGTGTCTGTATCCATTGGTTAGGCTTATATGCATGCATACAAGTCCTTTGGTTGATCTCTCTCCCTTACCTCCACCCGCCCCAACCTTCTCTCTGAGGTCTGATGGTCTGATCCATGCGTCTCTCTCTCTGGATCTGTTTTTATTCAACAGTGTATGTTATTCATTATATTCCACAAATGAGTGAGATCATGTGATATTTATCTTCCTCTGACTGGCTTATTTTACTTAGCATAATGCTCTCCAGTTCCATCCATGCTGTTGCAAATGGTAAGAAATCCTTCTTTTTTACCACAGTGTAATATGTCAGTTTTTATAGCAGGGTAGCTTGATGAGTCTTTAATGCAGGCTGCTTAAAAATTTATATCACTGCTTGTTATTTCTTCATAGAGGGTATCTTTTTAATCCAGTGGTCTGAATTCTATCATCTCTTCTCCAATTCTATTTTTCAGGTAGTGAATTAGAAGTGCCTAGAATGCCTCCAGAACAGATTTCAGGAAATAATTGGGGTCTGGAAATATAATGATATTGGAAATATTTAGACAATACTAAAAACTAAGGGAGTAGAGAAATTCTCCCAGGTATAACATAAAGAATAGAGGTAATGTTACCTCTATTATGATTATTGGTGGCAGAAGCAGTAAGATGTTGGTTCTATTTCTGTTCTCATGGTTGTGTTTATGTTTTCTCACCTTCCAAGACTCCATAGAAACTGTAATCACAGAAGTAGTGGTAGGAGATCTACTTTTTTTGCACATAGAACCTGAAAAAAATCCTTCATTAGTCCCTGGTTTTCATGTCAGCTTCAACTCCATGACTCTTTGGAATGATTCTATTAACCCATTATTCTGCCAGAGATGGGGCACCTGCCACTTCAGCAGGCTTTCAAACTGCCACTAAGCAAGCCCAAGTTCCAGCCATGCTCACCCACTTTAGATTTTATTGTTGTTTTGTTATGTTTGTGGTCCCAAGATTATTTATATTGTTTTTATACTGACTTTATTTTTTTATTTTTATATACTACCCATTGATATATTTTAGGAGCAGCATAATATTTTAAACATACAAATATAAAATAAGCCATCTGAATCATAGCATTTTTTTTTTAGAACATTAGGGCGTCTTAACTGTTAAATGTGTTGTTACAACAGATGGAAGCCTAGCAAAATTTGTGCAATTTAACTACACTATACATGGTAATTTGACATCAGAGAGTACTAAAACATAGATTGGTTAGCATATCCAAAACTTAGAAAAAAGATATATTACACATATACCTGAGATTCAAAAGCAGATATTTTGATTTATATTTTTTTATTTATTTTATCCCACCATACTGACTTCTACATATAGTTGAAAAACAAACAAAAAGGTGCAAATTGAATAATGGGGTAAGTGAAATTTTTTCTTCTGAATTTAAGACACTGAAGAAAATTATTTGCTTTTTAGCCAAATAAAATGTCACCATTCTAAATAGCAACTGTACTACATCAAAGCTTCTCTATGCCTGTGCGGTATGATTCATGGAATTGCCGGGTGGGAGAGGAACAAGAAGAGAAGTTTTCTCTCATTATTTACTAACGAAATTTCTTTTTTTGCTTTGCACAGTGATAGCCATGTGTCACACTGAGAAGAAACAAACCACTCTCTCATTCTAAGATCACAGACAAGGAGTAAGAGCTTCTGGGGCCACTTATTACTGATTTGTTGTATGACCCTGGGCAAGGCACTTACTTCCTCCTCTTGAGTGTTTCCACAGGTGACTATCTTCATAAGGAAGTTTACTCAATTTAGTATCTCTCTTCTCTTTACTTACTCATTTTGTATTGTTTTCATCCTTGCTTTTCTTTGTGGAGAAGAACAGGTTAAATGCTCCCGACCATTTCATTCTTTATGCTCTGCTTGAAGCTCCTCATGGTGCAATTGATAGCATTGAAGAACAAACTTTTCCTGGGGAAATGAATAACTTTTCGTGCTCACTGGGATTAACATTTGGAAAGTAGAAAGAAACCAGGCAAAAGGGAAAACAACCTAGATTCTTAGCCTGTCTACATAATAATGAGTTCCTTGCTATACACCAAATTACTTAATTGCATCCATAGGAACAATTTAATTTAATTTAATTGGAATGTAAACAGAGAGATGTCTGAAGGCACCAAATTGCACCTGGAAAGTGAAAAGTTGTAATCTTTCTCACGAAGTTAAATGAGAAAAAGGCCCATTTTAAGAATGACTTGGTGATGCCTTTAGCAATTTGACCCAAATTTTCTTTTTAAAATAGCCTGCAATGTAAAATCACTTATTCATTTTCAATATTGTGTATAAAGTTGAAAGTCTAGGTTATCTTCACTATGCAAATTAATATAATTTTTAAATGTAAGTTAATCTATTTTTGGCATTTGTTATATAAAAGAAGTCAGGTAAAAATATACATTATCTGCTATCATTTTAAAGTGCTGCATACAAAGTTCTTTTATATTTATGACATATTTTTACCCCAGATGAAGTAAATGTTATTGTATCATACTATCTGATAAAAGAGTAATATGCAAATTGACCATCACTCCAACACACAACATGGCCGCCACAAGATGACCAGCAGGGGAGGACAGTTGTGGGCAATCAGGCCGGCAGAGGAGGGCAGTTGGGGGCAACCAGGCTGGCAAGGGAGGGAAGTTAGGGATGACTGGGCCAGCAAGGGAGGGCAGTTGGGAGCGATCAGGCTGGCAGGGGAGTGGTTAGGGGGTGGACAGGCTGGCAAGCAGAAGCAGTTAGGGGCAATCAGGCAGGCAGATAGGCAAGCGGTTGGGAGCCAGCAGTCCTGAATTGTGAGTTGGACATCCCTCGAGGGGTCCCAGATTGGAGAGGGTGCAGGCTGGGCTGAGGGACACACACTACCCACCCGTGCATGAATTTCATGCACCGGGCCTCTAGTTTTTATCAATAAGAAAACATGAAGCAGAGAGAACTTAGGTGGTTTTCCTTAAATCAATTAATAATAATTGTTTTTATGATTATAATTTACATTTCATAAGTTCTGTTTCTGATTTTTTAAAATTATATCAGCCAATAAGAAAACATGTTTAACAACCATTTCTGTTATTTATTATTATTATTTACCCATCCACAATCAACTGTATTATAAATATGTATATTTGTCCTTTAGCTAGCTATTTTTTTGGTGTTTTTTTTTTGAGATGCTATATCACTGATCCGTATATAGTGTACAGTCCTAAATTTATGGAAAGGGAAGAAATTGAGTTGCTCTCAAATAGCTATCAATTAATCTTCAATTAAAGTTATGATTTTTTGTTTAAGGTGGTGTTTTTCATTAGGAGGCTATAACTGGATAATCTGCCTCTTCCAAGTCTAATTTGTCTCTGGAGTAGGCAAAGTGAATATTCTATGTAAGTTCAGCATGTCATCTCCAAACTCTATTGAGAACAGTAAATTTGTTTGACTTCATCCAGAAGACCTACAATTTTCTAACATTCTAATTTAGCATTTATTTTATGTATTACATTTTGTTTATTTAATTCTTTGCACATCTAGCCACTTATATTAATGTTATTGTACCTTCCACAGTGCAGTAGATACTCACCAGTTAAACATTAGCTGAATGCATACCATAGCTAAACCTAGAGCTGGGTATTGCAATGCTATTATTCTCCAGATTTTCTCAAACCTAATTTAAGACCATCCTGTGTCTAATCATTTTTAAGCACTAAGATGGACACTCGGATTATGTAAAGCAACTTGTCTGAAATTTTAGAAGGTAGCATGCATAGAACTTAAAAGTGTGTGCTCTAAAACCCGAGAGCTTAGTTTAGAATCCCAGTGCCACCACTTCCCACTGTGAAACTTCAGGCAAGTCATATCATACCTGGTGTCCTTAGTATCCTTACAATAAAATGTGGATTGATTTCATAGGATGTGTTATGGACAGACTCTCTGAGGTGATCCTCTATTATTCTTGACTCCTGAGGTTCATATCTTTATATAATTCCCTCTTCAGAAGTGTGGGAAGAACCTATGACTTGGATATTACCAATAGAATCTGGCAAAAATGAATGGCATGTCACTTATGTGATCACATTCTATTATAAAAAAAAACCATGATTTACTAGAAGATTCCAGAGACTTACTCCCTTGCCATTGAAGAGGCATATAACCATGTTAGGAGGTTTACAAGGCAAGGGTGGCTTTTAGGAGCTGAGTCCTCTGAAAGCTGACAACAGCCTCCACCTACGAGCTAGCATGAAGCCGGGATCCTCAGTCTTACAACTGCATGGAGATGAATTCTGCCAACACCCTGATGTGGGCTTAAAAGCAGATTATCTAGTCAAGCCTCTAGATGAGAACACAGCCTAATAGTACCTTGATTATAGTTTTATCTTTTTAAAAATATATATATTTTTTTATTTCAGAGAGAGGAAGGGAGAGGGAGAGAGAGAGAGAAGCATCAATGATGAGAGAGAATCATTAATCAGCTTCCTCCTGCATGCCCATCACTGGGGACTGAGCCCACAACCCTGGGCATGTGCCATGACCCAGAATCGAATTGCAACTTCCTGGTTCATAAGCCAATGCTCAAACACTGAGCAATACCAGTTGAGCTTGACTGCAGTCTTGTGATATCCTAAGCAGAGGATTCAGATAATCCATACACATTAAGCTGACAACTATTACAGTGAGATTATAAATGCCTATGGTATTAAGGCACAGAGTTTGTGGTTATGTGGTACAAAGGAAGAGAAAATCAATAAAGTGTTGTGAATATATATAGTCCCAAAAACTGTATACACACACTTTAAATAATTATGAAGGCAGTGTTTATTAAAATACATGTCATTTTCAAAATTAAGCTACTACTGTTAAAGTGTGTATGTGTGTATACATTTTTTGGACACCATATATATATGGTGTCCAAAAAATGTATACACACACATATATATATATCATGTACTTTTATTTTTTTTTTAATTTTTCAAATCAACTTTTTATTTTTTTAATTCTGGGTGATGTACAATATTATATTAGTTTAGGTGAACAACCCAGCGATTGGTTATTTATAAAACTTACAAAGTGATTGCCTCAATAAATCTAGTACCCATCTGACACTAACATAGAGTTATTACATTATTACTGACTATATTCCTTATACTATATTGACTATATTCCTTAGTTTATATCCCCATGACTATTCTGTAACTACCAATTTGTACTTCTTAAATCCTTTATTTTTATTCACTCATCCTCCCTACTCTCGTACCTTCTGGAAACCAGCAAAATGTTCTGTTATATATGAGTCTGTTTCTGGTCTCTTTGTTTAATTATTATTATTACTAGAGGCCCGGTGCATTAAATTTTTGCCCTGGGGGGGGGGTCCCTCAGCCCAACCTGCACCCTCTCCAATCCAGGATCCCTCAGGGGATGTCCTACTGATGGCTTAGGCCTGCTCCCCGTGGTTCTCTGCTCTCTGCGGGGTCTGCCTGCTCCACACCATGGTGACAGGCAAGCAGGCCCTGCTGGGCACTGCCTGTGGGCTGCACTTGCCTGCTCGTGGGTCCCTGCAGCAACCTGCCAGCAGGCCCTGCTGGATGGGTCCCACAGCCTGGCCTGCATCCTCTCCAATCTGGGACCCCTTGGGGATTGGGCCGAAGCCAGCAGTCGGACATTCCTCTCGAAATCTGGGACTGCTGACTCCTAACTGTTCACCGGCCTGCCTGCCTGATCAGCTCTAACCACTCTGCCTGTCTGCCTGATGCCCCTAACTGCTCCCCTGTCTGCCTGATCACCACTGACTGCCTCTGCCTGCCTGCCTGATTGTCCCTAACTGCTCCCCTGCCAGCCTGATAGCCCTTAACTGCCCTCCCCTGCCAGCCTGGTCACCCCTAACCACCTCTTCCTCGACCCCTGGCACTGTGGCTTTGTCTGGAAGGATGTCCGGAAGAGATCTGGTCTAATTAGCATATTACCCTTTGATTGTATAGACTAGAGGCCCGGTGAACAAAAATTTGTGCACTCGGGGGTGGGGGTCCCTCAGCCCGGCCTATGCCCTCTTGCAGTCTGGGATCACTCGGAGGATGTCCACCTGCTGGCTTAGGCCCACTCCCTGGGAGATCAGGCCCAAGCTGACAGTCAGACATCCCTCTGGCAGGCCGGGAGCCCTCGGGGGATGTCCACTTACCAGCAGGGAGCAGGCCTAAGCTGCAGTCAGACATCCTTAGCGCTGCTGAGGAGGCAGGAGAGGCTCCCACCACCACCGGTATACTGGCAGCCATCAGCCTGGATTGTGGCTGAGCAGAGATCCCCCTGTGGGAGCACACTGACCACCAGGGGGAAGCTCCTGCATTGAGCATCTGCCCCCTGGTGGTCAGTGTGTGTCATAGTGACCAGTCATTCCCAGTCTTTCTGCTGTTAGGGTCAGTTTGCATATTACCCTTTTACTATATAGGTGCACGTGTGGGAGCTGACTGGTTTGCCCTGAAGGGTGTCCTGGATCAGGGTGGGGGTCCCGCTGGGGTGCCTGGCTAGCCTGGATGAGGGGCTGATGGCTGTGTGCAGCTGGTCACACCCTCTTCAGTGTGGGGGTCCCCATTGGGGTGCCTGGACAGCCTGGGTGAGAGGCTGATGGCTGTTTTCAGGCTACCCACACCCCCTTCAGGGTGGGGGCCCCATTAGGGTGCCTGGACAGCCTGGGTGAGAGGCTGATGGCTGTTTTCAGACTGACCAAGCCCCCCGGTGACCAAAGCTCCCAGCCTTTCCTTTTTTTTTTTTTTTAATTTGCTCCAGCTCGGTGGCCATGAGACTGGAAGCAGGTGTCTGGGGTTTATTTACCTTCTATAATTGAAACTTTGTTGCCTTGAGATGAGGCAGCAGCCGGCCAACAAGCTTGGCTACTTCCATCGCCGGGGGAACCAACAATCTTGCTCACTCCTGCTCCGTGGCCATGGCGGCTGGAAGCAGGTATCTGGGGTTTATTTACCTTCTATAATTAAAACATTGTTGCCTTGAGAGGAGGCAACAGCCAGCCAGGAAGCACGGCTTCCTCCATCATTGGGGAAACCAAGCCTCCCAGCCGCCATCTTGGTTGTGTTAATTTGCATATAGTCACTCTGATTGGCTGGTGGGCGTGGCTTAAGGTGTAGCGAAGGTATGGTCAATTTGCATGTTTGTCTTTTATTCGTGTAGATTATTACTTTATTTCACATATAAGTGAAATCATATGGCATTTGTCTTTTTCTGTCTGATTGATTTCACTCAACACAATAACTTCTAAATCCATTCATGTTATTGCAAATGGGAAGATTTCATTTTTTTATTATGTTGTAGTTATACTTCATTGTTTATATGCAGCACTTCTTTATCTATTCACCTGTTGATGGACACTTAGATTGCTTTCATATCTTGGCTATTGTAAAATAATGCAGCAATGAACGTATTGATGTGTTTGTCTTTTCAATTTAGTTTTTGGGGTTTCTTCAGATAAATACCCACAAGTAGAATTGCTGGGGCATTCATTGTCTCATGTTATATCCTTTTTTATAAAGTCTACTTTGTCTGGTATAAGTATTGCTACCCCAACTTTTCTATTTATTTCAGCTTTCATGAAATATCTTTTTTCTTGCTTTACTTTTAGTCTGCATGTATCTTTCAATCTAAAGTGAATCTCTTGAAGACAGAATTATGTAAGGAGCTTGTTTTGTTATGCATTAAGCCACTGTCTTTTGGTTAGAACATTTAATCCATTTACCCTTTAAAGTGATTGTTGGTAGTATATATTTATTGACACTTTATTATACACATTTTTATTATTTTTTCTTCTTTTTAAAAAAGACCTTTCACATTTCTTAGTTTGGTGATGATGAATTCCTTTAGCTTTTTCTTGTCTGGAAGGCTCTTTATATGACATTCTATCCTAAATGATAGCTTCTCTGAGTAGAATAATCTTGGTTATAGGTCCTTGCTTTTCATCACTTTGACTATTTCTTGCCAATCCCTTTTTGCCTGCAGTTTCTGTTGAAAAATCAATTGGCAGATTTATGGGAGCTTCCTTGTAGATAATTAACTTCTTTTCACTTGCTGTTTTTAAGATTGTCTTTAATTATTGGCAATAATGTGTCTTGGTGTGGGCCTCTTGGTTCATCTTATTTGAGACTTTATGCACTTCATAGGCTTGTATGCCTATTTCCTTCACCAGGTTAGGGAAGTTTTCCATCATTATTTTTTTGAATAAGTTTTTAATTCCTTGCCGTCTTCTCTTTCCAGCACTCCCATGATGCGAATGTTGGTGATCCTTATACTGACTTTTTTTTCCTCTCTCTCTCTCTCTCTCTCTTTGGATTATTTTTTCGTTTGCTGTTCTGTTTCATTATCTTTCAAATCATGGATTTGATCACCTGCTGCATCTACTTCACTGTTTATTCCCTGTAATTAATTTATTTTAGTTAGTGTATTCTTCATTTCTGACTGGATCTTTTTTATGTTTTGTATCTCCTTTATTATGTTTCCTATCTCTTTGTAGAAGTTCTCACTATGTTCATTTACTCTTTTCCTAAGATCATTGAGCATTCTTATAATCAGTGTTTTGAACTCTGCACCTGGTAGATTGCTTTTTTTCCCATTTTATTTAGTTCTTTTTCTGGAGTTTTTGTTTGTTTTTCATTTGGGACATGTTTCCTTGTCTCCTCATTTTGGCTATCTTTTTGTGTTTGTTTCCATGTATTAGTTAGAGATGTTACATCCCTTGATCCTGGTAGAGTGTCCTTATGTAGTAGGTGTCCTGTACGGTCCAGTGGCACAACCTGCTTGGTCACTCAATCTGGGCATTTTAGGTGTGTACTGTGTGGGTTGTGTGCATCCTCCTTTGGTAGTGGATTCTTGATTGTGGTTGGCACATCAATGGGAGGGATTTACACACAAGCTATCAGCTTTGAGGACTGGCTACAATGGAGGAGCTTCTGTGCAGGAGCTGACCCCAGGGAGCAGGATTAACTTCAGCAGGGCTCTGGTGGATGATGAGTCCACCTTTTGAGTGTAGAGGCTGCTCATTTAAGTGATTACATGCTGCTCTAGTGTGGTCTAATGTTTTCAACTGGGTGCACTGGCTCTGGGTTTCACCAGGTGGTGCCAGTCAAGATCAGTCCCAACTTGAGCCTTGCCCAGGGCCACTCAGCATGAGCTATAAAACAATATGGAGATGGCTGCTATTTGTGCTTGACTTGGAGGTGCCTGGGAGAGGCCACACTGCAAACCAAGGTCAGCTGCCACTAGTGCCTGGGGACACTTAGCAAGAGTTATGCGACATGCTGAGGCCAGATGCTGATTATTTGGGGTTTTTGAACCTTCAGAGATCTTAGGAAAGTTCCTGGCATGAGCCACTAAAGGCCATTTGTAAGAAATGGCCAATGGAAACAGCTTTAGAAGGCCCGTAAATTGGATGGGGAGGTTTCTCAGGGAATCAATAGAAAGAGTGAATAGTGTCAGCTAGGGTGATGGAGACCCAGATGTGGTGCCCACCTGCCACCTCTGTGGGGAGAGGGCTCAACAATGAAACATGGCCTATTCCAGAACTTCCATATGGAAGAAAGCTACCCCTCCAGCCCTTTCTGGACAATTCCTTTTTACCCTGAATGTCCTTAACACCTTTCAGGCTCTTGTCCAGAACTGAGCTCAGAGTGAGTAAATCTGTGTAAGTCTGTGCATGGGACCTTTAAGAGGAATGGTATGGGACTCCAGTATTCTCCATCTCACTCTGCCACAATCTCTGCTGATTTTTACAGCCAGAAGTAATGAGGACTTCTCTTACTGGTCCTGGAACCCTGGTCTGGAGAACCTAGTGTAGGGCTCTGACCCCTCACTATTCAGGGGGACTTTTGCATTTGAATTATCCCTCCCAATTTCTATCCGCCACATGTGGGTGTGTGACCAGCCCTTCCACATTTCCATCACTCCTACTGGTCTTAGTGTTTTGTTTTGTTTTTAATATCCTTAGTTATAGGACTTCTGTTCACCTAGATTTCAGGTTGTTTTAAATCAGGGAACATCTGGCCTGTGGGTCATATAAGGCCTGCAAAATCATTTGATCTGGCTCTGCCAAGGCATTAGGGTGAGTTAATTAAATGCTTGTCCAAATATAGCAGGCTAATTTTTAATTTGATAATTTTGTATGGCCCTCAAATTATGTTATAAATATTCAAATGGCCCTTTGCAGAAATATGGTCCCCGCCCCTATTCTAAATGATGTTAGCTCTGTAGTTTAGCTGTAATATTGATGTGGTTGTAAGAGAACGGGAGTTCTGCATTTAGCTATGCTCCCATCTCAACCAGAAACCCTTCTCTCTCTATATATATTTTTTCTAATACAAAGCACATACTGTACACTCAATAAATATCTGCAAGTATAATAAATATTTTCTTTATCAGATGGCATCATGTACAAGTAGAAAATTGATTTTTAAATATGATATAAATACTAGTATTTAATTGCATAGCTATTACAAAAAGAATGTTACTTCATTAAAAAAACTAGTTGGAATATTCTTAGAATGATTTTTTTACAAAATCAGATTTCAAATATTGAGAAGTCAATTTATACGCAAAGGCCAAGCACATAATATGCATATTTTTATATAATTATAATATACTAGAGGTTTGGTGCATGAAATTCGTGCACGAGGGGGGGGCTCAGCCCAGCCTGCACCCTTTCTTATCCGGGACCCCTCGGGGGATGTCTGACTGCCGGTTTAGGCCCAATCCCGGGGATCACGCCTAAACCAGCAGTAGGACATCCCTGTCAGAATCCTGGACTGCTGGCTCCTAATCGCTCACCTGCCTACCTTCCTGGTCACCCCTAACTGCCCCCCATGCCAGCCTAATCGCCCCCAACTGCCCCCCTACCAGCCTGGTCACCCCCAACTGCACCCCCCTGCCAACCTGGATGCCCCTAACTGCCCCCCACTGGCCTGGTCACCCCTTACTGCCCCCATGCCGGCCTAGTCGCTTCTCACTCCCCCCCTCCGCCAGCCTAATTGCCCCCAACTGTCCCCCCTGCCAGCCTGGTCACCCCCAACCGTACCCCTACTGCCAGCCTGGTTGCCCTTAACTGCCCCCGCCCCGGCCTGGTTGCCTCTTACTGCCTACCTTGCCGGCCTGGTTGCCCCAAACTGCCCCCCTCTGCCGGCCTGGTTGCCCCAACCCAGCCATCTTGTGAGGGCATGAGGGTTAATTTGCATATTACCTCTTTATCATATAGGATAATAGTATATATGCATTGCTATCATAACATTAATCCACATGTATGTGTAGATCAAAATACATGTGTATGATGTTCTTTTTACAATTTATATATTGGACATGTTAAATATATTACATATATATATTAAATTTTGTTTCTGTTTATTTATTTTTTGCTTCTAGATCTATGTTACCTGAGGGAGTGGTTCTAACTGGTGATTTTAACAGCAGAACCTAGCACAGTGTGTAGTAGGAAGTAGATACATAATACTTGCTAAATGATTGACTTTGTCAAAGGTGCATTTATGCATTTTAGTTAGAAGATGATTATTGAAAGCAATTATGATCCAGGATTTAGGGTATAAACTGAAGCTATAAATAGTTTCAATAGGACTCTAATCTTTAGAAGTTCATTGTCTAGGAATTGAATCAGGTCTACATAAACAAGCTTTGGTAACATGCTAAGTGCAATATAAAAAGTTAAGAATGCAGAATTAAGTGAGGCAATTTTCTGGCACAGAGGCCAGGAAAAGCATTGTAATGATAAGGAATTATATGACTATGAGGAGTTCATGGGTTGAAAAGTTTGGGAGTTAAGATTATTCATCTCTTCTCTTCTTAAGAAGATAAAGGTCAAAGCCCCAACTGGTCACAGTTATGACAAAACTACTGTACAAGCCATCAGTTTTGGTTCTGGTGGCTCCTGGTACTTTTCTCATAAATGAGAGGAAGGAACGTTTGAAGAATTCCAGCAACGACCTTATGCCTCCAGTTGTACAATGTTTTGACCTAAGAACATGTGACTTTCCAGTTTGCCTTAAGCCTATTTTAATGTTTTTAGAGAATAAAAATGAATGTCTTCTCCTGCTTCTTTAATTTTTCTCTGCCTTCTATTCATTGTGTTATTATGTACAAAATTAACTACAAAATCATTTTAAGGTAGGAAATGGGTGTCTTCAGAAACCATAACCTCTGTTTTCTAACACTGTTCCTCTTGAGGATAACTAGCCTGAAACTTAAATTATCCTCGTCCTTTCTTTCTATTACCCCCACCAAACTCTTGCTAAACATTATAAAATTCTGCAACATGCGACTTTTAGTAGATATGATAATTAATGTCTTTGTGGTTTACCTAGATTATGGAACATGTACTTTTAAATGTCTAAACCAAATGAAGACCTTGGATGCATCCCCAAAAGATATGTGAACTGTAGGGGAATGTGCTATTCAGTGGTCAGACTTTAGTGCTTCCAACAAGACCTGGCTTTTTATTAATTCATTTTTGCCTATTTGTTTTATATGTTTAAATGACAATATAAATAAATCATATTTATGTATATAGTTTATATTTATCCAAGATGTGGTAATGTGGTAACAAGATATCCTCTCTCTCTCTTTTTCTCTCTCTGTGTCTCTCTCTCTCTCTCTCTCTCTCTCTCTCTCTCTCTCTCTCTCTCTCCAAGCTTTCACAGCATTACATTGCTCAATGACCTTGAAAAGATGGATGGATAACTTATAGCTGTAATCACTGGTATAATGAATAGAACTCTCTCTCTCTCTCTCTCTCTCTCTCTCTCTCTCTCTCCAAGCTTTCACAGCATTACATTGCTCAATGACCTTGAAAAGATGGATGGATAACTTATAGCTGTAATCACTGGTATAATGAATAGAATTAGAAAATGTGTACACAATATCAGTGCAGGAGAGAGGAATCATAATTGGCAACTATTAATCTAATAGAGAGAAAAAGAGTAGGCTGGAATAATTAATGCATACCACACAGAGTGATCGTTTATGATGAGGATGACTGAAGAGGCAGCAGCATTACTTAGCTTTCCCCACTGGCAAAGAAAGCCAGAGAGAAAACAAAATGAATCTGGGCCCAGACAGCAGTTGTCATGTTTTCTGAGCTGTTGTGAGAGTAGCCTCTTTAGGATTCCATGTGATAATTCTCCTTTAACCCTTGCCATTAAAGTAAAAAATCATATAACCTTGTGTATTTTTTTTACAAAATTTTGTCAGCAGAACACTTAAAACACTCAAATTGTATTTAAAACAACCTTTAATTATAAAAATATTTATTCCTGATAATAATTTAAAGAAATGCAAGTCATGCATCTGAGGATAAAGCTCATGTGCATGTGCTCTCTCTTTTGGGTTTGGTCTACCTCTAAAGAATATATCCATCCAAAATGTCACTGCAAATTCTTTCAAGTGATCCATACACAGGCATGCAGCCCTCATCACTAATGAGGAGCTTAAATCTATTCACTTAGCATACATACAGGGGCATAGATCAGACATTGCTAGCAGAGCCCTCATATGCCTGAAATAATGATCATTTGCTTATTCTTTTGACAGTCTCTTCACATATAAGTTAATAAATATATTCAATATCACTAATCATCAGAAAAATGCAAATTAAAACCACGATATATCACCTCACACTGGTCAGAATGGCTATCATCAACAAACAACAAATGTTGGTGCAGATGTGGGAAAAAGGGACCCTTCATGCATTGTTGGTGGGGATACAGACTGATGCAGCCACTGTAGAAAGCAGTATGGAGTTACCTCTGAAAAATTAAAAATGGACCTGACTTATGACCCAACAATTCCAATTCTGGGAATATATCTAAAGAAATATGAAACATTAATTCAAAAATATATATGCACCCCTATGTTTACTGCAGCATTATTTACAATAGTCAAGATATGGAAGCAGCCCAAGTGTTCATCAGTAGATGAGTGGATAAAAATGCTGTGGTACATTTACTATTCAGCCATGCAATAAAAAGGAAGTCTTACCCTTTGTGACAGCATGGATGGACCTGGAGAGTATTATGCCAAGTGAAATAAGCCACCAGAGAAAGGCAAGTACCATATTATTTCACTTACATGTGGAATCTAATGAACAAAATAAACTAAGAAGCAAAATAGAAACAGACTCATAGATACAGAGAACAGCCTGACAACTGTCAGAGGAGAATGGGATTGTGGGGCTGGGTAAAAAAGGTGAAGGGATTAAGCCAAAAAAAAAAAAAAAAAAAAAAAAAACAACTCCAAACTTACAGAAACAGAAAACAGTATGGTTATTACCAGAGGGAAAGGGTGGGGAGGTAAGACAGTAAAGGGGGGATGAATGGTGATGGAGGAGACTTGGCTTTCGGTGTTGAACACACAATACAATATATACATGATGCATTATAGAATTGTACACCTGTAACCTATATAATTTTATTAACCAGTGTCACACCAATAAAGTCAATAAAAATAATTATATTCTAATAAAATTCATGCCACTTTTGAAATGCATTTTTCTCCTATTTACTATTTTGAATAAGAATTGAATATATCATGAAAAATATGGGACAGGCTTGAGATAAGCATTATAAGAATGCCTTTAAACTAAGCTCACAACAATAATAGTCAAATATATATTCAAAAATATATTGCCTTTTAAATTTTTCTTCAGTTATATTGAAATGCCTATCAGATATTTCCCATTAATTGCTTATGCTGTTCCTAGTATTTTGTTTCTAAGAATCAATTTTATATGTTGAAACCTAAGAATATTGTATAACAAAAAAAATGTTTCATTTTGTTACCTGAAAACAACTTTTAAACATTGTATTCTTTTTTTAAAAAATATATTTCATTTATTTTTTACAGAGAGGAAGAGAGAGGGATAGAGAGCTAGAAACATCGATGAGAGAGAAACATGAGAGAGAAACATCAATCAGCTGCCTCCTGCACACCTCCCACTGGGGATGGGCCCGCAACCAAGGTATGTGCCCTTGACTGGAATCGAACCTGGGACCTTTCAGTCTGCAGGCCGACGCTCTATCGACTGAGCCAAACCGGTTAGGGCTAAACATTGTATTCTTAAGAATTAGATATTACCATCTACACTAATAAAAGACAAAGATGCTAATTGACTGTACCTTCGCTATGCCCAAACCATGCCCACCAGCCAAGCAGAGTGACTATATGCAAATTACCCCAACCAAGATGGCAGCCAGCAGCCACGGAGCTGGAGCAAGCAGGATGCTTGGTTGCCCCGGCGATGGAGGAAGCCAAGCTTCCTGCCTGCTCTGACCGGCTGGGGCCTCTGCAAAAGGCAACAAAGTTTCAATTATAGAAGCTAAATAAATCCCAGTTACCTGCTTCCAGCCAGCCTCCACTGGGAGCTTGGGTGGCTGGGGGCTGTGGCCAGCCTGCAAACAGCCATCAGCCGCTCACCCAGGCTGGCCAGGCACTCCAGCGGGGACCCCCACCCTGAAGGGGGTGTGGCCAGTCTGAAAAGAGCCCTCAGCCCCTCACCCAGGCTGGCCAGGCACTCCAGCGGGGACCCCCACCCTGAAGGGGGTGTGGCCAGTCTGAAAAGAGCCCTCAGCCCCTCACCCAGGCTGGCCAGGCACTCCAGCGGGGACCCCCACCCTGAAGGGGGTGTGGCCAGTCTGAAAAGAGCCCTCAGCCCCTCACCCAGGCTGGCCAGGCACTCCAGCGGGGACCCCCACCCTGAAGGGGGTGTGGCCAGTCTGAAAAGAGCCCTCAGCCCCTCACCCAGGCTGGCCAGGCACCCCAGCAGGACCCCCACCCTGATCCAGGACACCCTTCAGGGAAAACCAGCCAGCCCCCACCCATACACCAGGCCTCTATCCTATATAATAAAAGCGTAATATGCAAATTGACCCTAACAGCAGAGCGATTGGGAATCACTGGTCACTATGACAAACACTGAGCACCAAGGGGCAGACGCTCAATGTGGGAGCTGCCCCCTGGTGGTCAGTGTGCTCCCACATGGGGGAGCTCTGCTCAACCACAACCCAGGCTGATGGCTGCCAGTACAGCGGTGGTGGTGGGAGCCTCTCCCGCCTCCTCAGCAGCACCTAGGATGCTCGACTGCAGCTAGGCCTGCTCCCCGCTGGCAAGTGGACATCACCCGAGGGCTCCCAGGCTGCCAGAGGGATGTCTGACTGCCAGCTTAGGCCCTATCCCCTGGGGAGAAGTCTTAAGCCAGCAGGTGGTCATCCCCCGAGGGGTCCCAGACTTCGAGAGGGCACAGGCCGGGCTGAGGGACCCTCCGGAGTGCACAAATTTTTGTGCACTGGGCCTCTAGTTCATTATATTTGTAAATGGTTATATAATATTATAAAATTCAAATAGAGCGTGTGCTGTTTGCTTTGAAGTTTCTACCCATCCTTGGCTCTACAACTAATTATGTACTACTAGAGGCTCGATACACAAAATTCATACAAGGGGCTTGACCCTTGCAGCCCCTTGAAGCCTCACCTGGCACTCGCAGCCCTGGCTTCATCCAGAAGGTCCAGAAGGACGTCCTGAAGGTTGTTCGGCTGTTTGATCTAATTAGCATATTAGCTCTTTATTATATAGGACTAGAGGCCCAGTGCACGAAATTTGTACACAGGTAGGGTCCCTGGGCCTGGCCGGTGATCAGGGCCAATCTGTGGGGTGACCGGTGGGGCGATTGGGGCTCCCCGCTCGCACATGCCTTGGCTGGCCTGGCGCCGCCTGCTCACCAGCCTCATCCCTCGCAGCTGCCGCTGGTCAGGGCCTGCCAGCTGGGGCAGCTCCTGCATTGAGCATCTGCCCCCTGGTGGTCAATGCATGGTCGTTCTGCCATTCAGTCAATTTGCATATTAGGGTTTATTATATAGGATTTTAGAAGAGAAATCAAAATAAGGCTCCCAAAAGCAGGATACCCTTCATCTTTTGGCTTGAAATAAACGTACTTTGCTGATGTTTACACTGGTTTTCTTATAACTCCTCACTAATTTATATACCTATCTGTCTTATTTCAGATATAATTTGTTGTACTTTTGTTCTACAGGTTCCAGTAACCCTCTCTTCTTCAGGTTATTATTTTATAACTGTTTTTCCACATTATTTGTTCTTTTATCATCAACAATTAAAAATTCAATTTAAATATGTGCAAGAGAAATAGACATTTTAAAATCTGCTAAGACATTTTATATTTTTCTCCAGCTTAAAAAAAAAATGATGGACTACTGAATTAAGTTCAAACACTCTCTCTCCCAGAAAGCTTAACTTCTCATATACATCCTCCATACTCATCAATATGAATGCTGTCCTCCAGATACACTGCATTATTTGCGTTTTCCTGAACAAAATTCATTGATTATGTAGCTATTCTGTGAAAATTCCATGATTCCTTTATGTAGCTATTCTGTGAAAATTCCATGATTTCATTGTCTATCTCAATACTATTGATTCATAGAGACTTTCCTTACTTCACCACAACATAATGGGATACATTTGTACTCATCTCTTCCTAAAGCCATTTTCTGGGTAATAATTTTGAACGTTTTAATACTTTGTGTTTTGCTTTTTAATTCACTTGTTGTTCTGTATTTGTTTGATTTTTTTCTCCAAGAGTAATACATATATCCTTTTTCTTTCTTCTTTAAGTTTATTTTAGCCATATGGGCAAACCCTTGACCACATTGTGCCTCAGTTTCTTATCCATAAAGCAGAATTACTCATATAATTATAATTAATTGAACATCTATTATAAGCTATATACTGTGGTAAATATATACATTATCTCCTTTACTCTTTTCAAAGATTCGATGAGATAGTTATTATTGTTTCTGTTTTACAATAAAAAAATCTTGCCAAAGTTTTGATTCAGGATTGAAACTCAGGTCTTTTTTACTCTTAATTTCCTGATATTAACTACTAGGTAACATTTTCTACCTATATCACATATTCTAAATTAAAATATAAATATAATAGATAATTATTTTTGTAATGCTTAAATATCCAATAAATTTACTTAGACAAATTATTGAATGAACCTTATGTGTAACTAAATATAGGCAATAATAACCTTTTAAAAAGTTGCACTATAGCAGTAACCAGTTTGGCTCAGTGGATAGAGCGTCGGCCTGTGGACTGAAGGGTCCCAGGTTCGATTCCGGTCAAGGGCATGTACCTTGGTTGTGGGCACATCCCCAGTGGGAGGTGTGCAGGAGGCAGCTGATCGATGTTTCTCTCTCATCAATGTTTCTAACTATCTCTCTCCCTTCCTCTCTATAAAAAAAAAAATTAATTAAATATATTTTTTAAAGAAAGTTGCACTATAGTTATGAGCCCATCAGAGAAGGGGGGTCCTCAAGGCGAACTGCCAGATCAAAATCTGAAAAATCAAATATATCTTGAGAGTCACAGCTGAGATTTGCTCATCTGAAGCAGAAAGCACTGGAGTCATACACAGGTAAGAATTAATTAATGTAATTTTGATCAAATGCTGGAGTCTGAGTGTGGACTTGCTTAAAAGTGAGAAACCCCTAGAGGCCATAGTCTTACCATCACACCAGCCCTACAAACACACATATTTGTGAGCTTTCCCTATAGGAACCTCATTGAGTTTTCTTAATAAAGATTAAGCAAAACCCCTTCCTGGATCTAACAAGGGCCAGGAAGACTGTCCTTTATGAAATATGCCCAGCATATTGTTTTTATAACAAAAGGGTACTGTCTAGGGAATGGGACTTGACAAGAGCCCAATGTTGAAACCTTATCCTAGCTAGAAGAAAGGAATTCTTCCCCATTTCAATCCTTTCTAACTCTCCTGAGTCACTTGAAGCATGGAGCAGGGAATAGCTAGCAAGAGAAAGTGCTGCAAGAAATAGATTGCATCCAGGGAAGGTAGTAAGGGACAAAGGAAAAATATTTACACAACTAGAGAAAGGTCAGAGACAGTAGTGAAGACCACAGTCCTGAATACAGGCTCACTGAAGGACTGAGACTTAATTACAATGCTTCAACTTCCCCATACTTCGCCACCACCATACAGGGCTTTGGTGTATTAACAGATGACAACTGAAAGAGATGCAAGACACAATCTCTCAGAGGAGCAATACCTAGGGAGCTTGTAAGCCAAGAGGAGAGGAAAAACCAAGCAAGCAAACAAACAAGAAACTAAAACTCTAGAGGAATTAGTAACATCTGGCACATATAAATACAACAAATGTTAAACATAGTCTGATTCCTAACTAGATTAACTAAAAACTTTATTCTAAAGGCTTACTTACTTCAATTCCTATTATAAATTAATAAAGTGTTCCATCCAATAATAGCAAAATACTGTACACAATTTTATCATGCTCATGTGGAACATCCACCAAGATAGAGCACATTCTGAGCCACAAAACACATCTTAACAAATTTAACAAATATAAATCATACAAAATTTGTGTTTGGCCACAAGGAAATTATGTGAGAAATCAATAACATAAATAGCTGGGAAATCTCCAAATATCTGTAAATTAAATAACACATCTATTAATTACCCTTTTTAAAAAGTATGCTTTTATTAAGTTTAGAGAGAGAGGAAGGAAGAGGGAAAGAGTGAAACATATATGTGACATCGATCAGTTGCCTCCCACATCTACCCCAACTGGGGATTGAACCTGCAACCTGACTAGGACCTTACTGGTGAACTTTTGGTGCATGGGACAACACGCAGCCAGCTGAGCTACACCGGCCAGGGCAACAACACATTTTCAATATGCCATCGATCAAGAAGTCTCTAGACAAATTAAAGATACTTTAAACTAGATGAAAAAAAAAAGCCTTACCAATATTTGTAGGATGCAATGAAATTGTGGTTAGAAAAAAAGTTGTATAATAGGAAGATATATTAGAAAGAAAGACTATTTAAAATAAATAACTTAGATTTTCATCATAGTATTGAATTATAAAACTCAGAGTATAAAATGAATATCCTTGAGTCCATATTAATATAAATAGTTGAATATCTAAAAGAAACAAATATCCCTTACAGAAAAATTCCAAATACTTTGTGTAAATTCTCTGAAAGAATAGGAACATAATTTCCACCCCTTAAGTGTGGACTGTGTATTTGACGTTCCTCCAATGAGTATAGTATGTAAGAGAGGAAAATTAAACATTACCTTAGCAAGGTGATCAATGCTAGCATCAAAAGCCATGAGAGTCTGTACCATTGATATAATGTGATGAAAATGACACCTGATCTCTATAGTCTTCCTCTCAAAAAACGTAATTCTAGTCTAGTCAGGAGACAAATACAACACTAACTGTATTGAGGAACAATATGTAATATATTGAGGAACAATATATAAAATACCTGACCAGTATGGTTCAAAACTGTGAAGGTCCTTGAAAATAAGGCAAGTCTGAGAAATTATCACAGACAGGACCCCATAGGCTCATGACAACTAAATTTAATTTGAAATGATAGATGAGATTCTGGAACAGTAAAAGGACAGCAGGTAAAACTGAGGACTTCTGAATAAAGAATGGACTTTATTCAGTGATTATGTTGGTTCAATAATATGACAAATATATCTTCTTAATGTAACCTGTTAACAATAAGAAAACTGCATACGAGATCTTTTGGGCATTCTCTGTGCTATATTTGAACTTCTATGTAAATCTAAAATCATTTCTAAACTCAAAAGTAAATGGTAAAAGATGGGTAAATAATTTTAATAGGCACTTCAACAAGGAAGATATATGGATGGCAAAGACATACATGCAAAGTTGCTCAACTCTAATTGGTCATTAACAACATGTAATTAAAACCACAATGAGGAACTACTACACACCTATTGGAATGACTACAATGAAAAAGAATAAACATGTCATATGATGGTGAGGGTGTAGAGGAGCCAGATCTGTTATACACTGCTGGTGAGATTTATGATTGCACAACTTTGGAAAGTAGTTTAGATGTCTCTTAAAAGTTAATCACTCACTTACTAAATAATCCAACCACCCCACTCTTAGGTATTCACTTCATCTCCACTTTGTTACAACCAGTGCAAATTAAGCAGTTCTCTCTCTCTCTCTCTCTCTCTCTCCCTCTCTCTCTCTCTCTCTCTCTCTCTCTTTCTCCACTGTTACATAAAAAATTATTATTCAAATTATTATTAATTTGAATAAAATTATTATTCAATATAATGATTTTATGTTTGTTAAGAGGCTAGCACATTAATTCTTTTAAAGTTAAGCCTAGAATTCTTTCAGGAAAATTTAGATATTGAATATAAGGCTAAAAGAAATCTTAGAGATTACTCAGTAAATTGCTCTCGCTTTACAAGAGGGGTACTTAGAGAAAAGAATATTTAAGTAGCCTCTTGTACATAGTGGCAGTTAAAAAAGAATGAACAAGCAGGCCTGCCATTTTCTTCTCATACCTTATAGAATTACTATTGTAATATTATAATATATTAGTGCATGAAATTTATGCGCGGGAGTGAGGATGTGTCCCTCAGCCTGGCCTGCACCCTCTCCAATCTGGGACTCCTCGGGGGATGTCCAACTGCTGGCAGTTGGACATCCCTCTCTTAATCCGGGACTGCTGGCTCCTAACCACTCACCTACCTGCCTGCCTGATCACCCCTAATCACTCTTCCTGCCAGCCTGCTTGCCCCCAACTGCCCCCCCTGCCAGCCTGATTGCCCCCAACTGCCACCCCCTGCCACCCTGCTCGCCCCTAACTGCCCTTCCCGCTAGCCTGACAACCCCCAACTGCCCTCCCCTCCTGGCCTGATTTCCCCTAACCACCTCTGCCTTGGCCCCACCACCATGGCTTTGTCCAGAAGGATGTCCGGAAGGTCTCCCAGAAGGTCTCCTGGTCTAATTAGCATATTACCCTTTTATTAGTATAAATGTTGCAGATCCATTTTGGTTCCTGACAGCAGCAATAGGCAGCATCCTGCTTCTCCCATCTGCGATTATCATGGCCCCTAAATGAAGACTCCATGAGCTAGAGAAACCAGTGTCACTTTCAGTTCTTAGTTCCTGTGATTACTTTCAATTTCAGTTATGTGGATGTAAAGAATGAGATTTCTAAGAAGGAAGTTAAAAAACTAAACACTCCAGCCCTGGCCAGTAGCTCAGTTGGTTAAAGCTGGTCCCCACACACCAAGGTTGTGGTCTCAACCCCCGGTCAGGGCACATGCCAGAGTCCACCAATGAGTGCAAAGTAAGAGGAACAGCAAATTGATGTTTCTCTTTCTCTCTTCCTCTCTCTCCCTTTCTCTCTCAAATCAATTTAAAAAAATAACAAAAATCTCCTCTGCACCCCCTGCTATCATACTCAACTCTAGAAACCCCACTGCTTCAGGTTGATTCAGAAAGTGGTCAGCTTCCATGTAGGAAACTTAAAATGTGGACTTAATCATTTAAGGCAGAAACTGGCCAAGGTTTTCCTTGGAAAGGCCTAAGGGAAATTGAGAATCACGCCTGTGCAAAGCAATGGGGGTGGGGGAAGGGTGGGGGTGGGGAGGCGCTCTCTGGAAGCTGTTCCCTCAGCAATCACAGCCCCTCCACTCAGAGTCAAGTGCCCCGAATTAGGGGTGTGGGCGTCACATAGCAATGAACTCAATCTAATTAAGAGGCTGCTGCCTTTTTTCAAGCAGAGCCACCCAGGCCACCATTTCAGGCCTAATTCAGACCATTCATCTGAAGGGGAGCAAGTCCTAAAACTTTTAGTTCTCAGGCATAATTTGCCCTGATCGGGCCCTCTCCTCTCTCACGGGAGTTCATTGGAATGAACCTTCCAATTACTTGGGGAAGTACCCAAGGGCTGTGGAGGCTCATTGGGCGGTGGGCGATGGGCAATAGGTGGTGGGCAGTGGGGCAGTGGGCAAGTGGGGAGGTGGGACAGGTGGGACAGTTAGGGAGGGGGAGCAGGAGGGCCAGGTAGAGCAGGTGGGGCAGTTGGGGAGGGGGAAGGAGGGGAAGAAGGGGCAGGTAGAGCAGGTGGGGCAGTTGGGGTGGGAAAAGGAGGGGAAGAAGGGGCAGGTAGAGCAGGTGGGGCAGTTGGGGTGGGAAAAGGA
>NW_005370134.1:597826-607698 GCF_000412655.1 Myotis brandtii
AATGTATTATTTTAATTTCCATGTTTTCTCAACATTTTTACATATGACAATACACTATTTTAGTTCATTTGCATCTTTATTTTTTTCTTCGATGTTGATATGCATTTTAGTGCATTATTTTAACTATTTTATATTGCTCCATGACATTTATAACACAAATAACACTATAACCCAAATGGTATTTAATCTTATGTGCAGATACTGGTCATAAACAGAGTATACAAAACTCTTATATCACTGGAGTTAAGGAGGAGAGAGGTAGACAATGAGAAGTTGGTACTTGGAAATGAGCTCATCTTACAAATTGAAAGGGTTCTTTTGCTGAATACTTACAGTGTAAGCCTATACATAAATATAAAAATAATTTAATTTAAATATAGATATCTGCAAAGAGGTAGAACAAGATATTTATAGAAGAGGAAACTGTTAAATAAATTTATGAAAATGTCATAAATGTATTTAATAGACAGGAATATGAATATATAATAAGATACTCTCATATTCATTATATGCAAAAATGCAAAATATTAAATGTAAATTTAAATGTTCAATTTAAATTGAATATTTAGCTAACCTGGGGGGGGTTGTCCTTATTTTTAAAATATTTGCTTTGTCATTTAGACAAATCAGCTGCAAACTATATAAAAATATTATGGAATTTAAATGAAAAATGCCGTCTAAATAAGTCCAAATATTTTGATCTGGGGCAATTAATCTTTTTCTGTTTCAACTTCTACTACTAAAAATGGGATATGTTGTATCTAGTTCACGTTTTTGTGAGAACTAAATAAAACAGATATGTAAAAAATTGTCTAACACAGTTAACAAAAAATAAATGTTGGCCAATATTTTTATTATTGTCATCAGTACTAAAAAATACCAGTTCAATTATTAAAGAGGTGAATATTGAACCTCTTCTCTAGCAGCCATCCTGAAAAATGTATTTATTGTGCTTAACAATACAACCTTTTTCAGGTAAAATTGGCAATGGGCTGGAATACTTGTATAAACAAAGGGGGCTGAGAAAAAACAGGTGTTGGCATAAATTTTTGTGATTATTCAAAATAAGCACAGCAGAATAAATCATATATAAATTCTCTTTAAATTGGAGCTTGGTGGCCATCTTGGTGGTTATTATTTAATATGAAATTTCTACATATCACTAGAGTCCATTTTCTAGTTTTAAAATACTACCTCTGGGAGATTTATGAATATTTGAGAAAGTAATTATATTTCATCATAAATAAAGCACAGAATCATTAAAGATTAAACAAAGACATCTAATCTCTGTGTGCATATGTAAAGGCATAAGTGTATGCAAAGATGGTTTCACAAATTGTTAGATGATAGATAACAGACACATAAATACATTGATTAGAAGAGTCAAGTCGCTCTTTAGAAGTAAAAATTACCATTATAATCTCATACATGTTAATAGCTAATATTTATAGACTTGTATAAAGTTATATATAACACTAGAGACCCGGTGCACGAATCCGTGCATTGGTGGGGTCCCTTGGCCTGGCCAGCGATCGAGGCCTATTGGGGAGCCAGCTGGCTGGGGGGAGGGACTACAGGAAGTTGGCTGTGGGAGTGCACTGACCACCAGGGGGCAACTCCTTCATTGAGCATCTGCCCCTTGGTGATCAGTGCACGTCATAGCGACCGGTTGACCGGTCATTTTGGTCATTCCAGTCATTCGGTCATAATGGTTGCTTAGGTTTATATATATAGATAGATAGATAGTATGCTTAGGTTTTACATAAAATGTCTTATATATCATAAAAGTTTTATGACAAAATACTATTGGTTTTCCTTACTTATAGATGAGTAAACTGAGGCATAAGGAAATTATTTACCCAAGAATGTAAGTAAGAGAGTAGAACCACAATCACAGTTTTGTCCTTTCAGCCTCCAAAGCCCATGGTCCTAATCACATTGTATTTCCTAGCTGTACTAACAAGAAAGGCCACGTTGTCTGAAACATTTTTTCATGTAATATTAAAACCAAATGTGTAAATTCTTAGACATTCAGGAATTGGTTACAATATTTAGATAACCTGGGTGGGGGGGGGTTGTCCTTATTTTTAATAACTCAAAGATCTTAAATTGGAAGGTCAGGTAATAGAATTCAATCTTTAAACAATTTCAAATTTCTAAAAGAAGGAAGGAAGGAAAAGAAAAAATGTAAATGTCTCAAGGCCTATCTAAACTACTTATACACATTCTGAATTTTGTTCTTTGTCAAATTAGCTAAGATCAAAGAGAAAAAAATCAAAGATAATTTATGAATATTAGCAACCTTAAAATAAAATCAGAATTCATTTTAGTTAGAATTCTGTTGATGTCTTAAATGTGTGACAGTGCAGAATATTAATAATCAGTTTCTCTGGACATTGATATTCTACTATGCAAAACAAAGAGATTGACTTACATCATGTTTCCAGCTCTAAGATTCTATGATTTTTTCAACATATCATGTTCGAGGTAGGGTGGAGTGGAAGTCAGAAATTGACACAAAAAATGTTAAGAAAATAAATAGATAGTGAATCCATAATTATTTTTCTGACTACTGCAGGGCATAGTGAAGAATTACTGTGATTTTACTCTGCAGAAATTTCAATGCTCTCTGCTGTGCTAAGCATTAGGAGAAAAAATTATACAAGTGCCAGTTCCTACATTTACAAATCTATACAGACTAATTAGCAATTAAATGGAAATTTTAATAAATGCTATGAATCAAGCTTAATTGTATATTCTGTCAGCTTGCAGGTGATGTGAGAAATGCTAGTCCATATTTTTTCTCTATTACTCTGCATAATTGAGAATAAAGTGGGTGTGAATTGCCTAACACTTCCTCAGTACTTCAAAAACATCAAGGAAATTCACAACTCTTCTGTTTACATTAATCAATTCTACATTTTCTTAGATATGAATATGGAACAAGCAAATGATAAAAACATGCCTTATTTTGAATTATGTCACAGTGAAATACGTGTATTTTTCCAGAGAAAAGAAATTAGTATTGAACTAGAACATGTTTGTGTTCATGCTCCAGGCACTCTAGACTATAGTCCATGCAATGATAATAATAGTAATAGCATAAAAAAAATCAGAACATAATAGATTATCCATTTGTATTCCATTTTGTAATTCATAGTATTATAAATAGTAAGGACATCATTTGATAGGCAAATAATCTAATGACACTTTTATTTTTAGTTGAATAACATTCTATAGAAAAAGAATACAAACCTATCTAAAATGTGTTTGAAAAAAATTAATAAATCCTGAGGTGCTACCTTATTTTTGTTAAGTCAAGAAAATCCTAAATATACAAATATAATATATTAATAGATAATCTTAGAAATAATTATATATTAATAGGTAATCTGAGAAATAATATATTTCAATATGTGCAATTTTGAATTTTTATATAAAGATTACTTCATGATGTATGAACAATAACAGTTTAAAATACTGCTTCTTCTACTGTTATCTGTGTTGCATATCCAATTACCTCAAAATTTAACAGGTTAAAACATAATTAACATTTGTCATTTCACAGTTCCTGAGTCAAGAATTCGGAAGTGGCTGAGCAGGGTATTTATGGTTTAAGGTCTCTTATGAGTTGCAGACAGATTTCAGCCATGGCTGCAGTCATTTTAATAGACAATAGTTAGCTCTTTTCTTTATAATTCCAAGTTGTTGTTTTAATTTTAAAAAGTAAAATAATAAGATCTGGGGCACAATATTTTATGATAAATGATTAATGTAAGAAGTAATTTGGTTTAGTACATAATTTTGTATTTGGTATCAAAAGACAAAATTTCAAATCCAAAACTCTCTGGTTTATATCCACTGAGACATTAAGCAAGCAGGTAGACATTCAAGGCATTGATGTCCTCATTAATAAAATGAGAGTAACAATTTCTACCTCAAAAATAGTCATGAGGATTCATTGAAATATCTTCTAAACAAGTTTTAGATTTTAAATCACAAGACAAATGTGAGATACTATTAGCTTACTGATTCTAGTGCTCAATTGTGTAGAATAAATTGAAATTAACTTATTCAATTAAATATAGCTTAGTGAGTTAAACAGACAGGTAGTACATATATTAGAATTTTTTTTCATTTTTACTGTGTTTTCTATTTGAGATTATTATTGCTTGGCCTAATTTCTACTAGTAATATGTCTGTGTATAATAAATGTACTAATAAATATTTGGTGTAGTTGTGAATTTCATTTTACCCAAGTGCAAATATACTTGTGCATTAACCACAATTTTGTAATGTTAAAATTTGCTTGAAACATTTAGCATCTCAATGTTGTTAATGTAACCAGAACCAAGGTTTGGCTGCCTGCTGCCAGGAAAGCCAAACTCATGAAACAGATGCTGTTGAAAAAAAGGAAAAGGTTTATTCAAGTGTTAGTTACCTGGTAAGATGGGGGACCTTGTTGCAAAACCCATCTCAACATTTCAGTGCAGGCAGAGGTTTTTATAATGACAGAGAGAGAAAGCAGAACAAATAAATCAAGAAGAGGGCGTTGAAAAGTTCTCTACATGAAGTCCATTTCAATAAGGATATCAAAACTGGTCAAATGATGATCTGCTGTGCATCATCCTGGTCTTCATCATCCTGATTTGACATCATCCTGGTTCTATGGTTGAAGATCATCAAATCTCCCAGAACCAGGGGGACTGAAGGTCAGAGTTAGTTCCTATGATTCTTATATAACATGCTATTTATCTATAGGCTACATATTAGAGTGAGCATTTACAGAAACAAAATAAAAAAGAATGATGGGGTAGGTTATAATTCCCCACTTTACATGGATCCCTTTATTTAAGTAAATGTAATAATGCAATTTATGTAAATTGACCTCAGAAAATTTGTAAAATAGATGTGATTCAAACTCTCAGATATCCTTTATTTTTCTTAACTTCCATATCACATTTTTTAAGACAGAAACATTTTTATTATTTTGATTATTTTGGCAATTTGTTCTTTTATTACCAAAGATTTAGTCCATATCCTTAGCTCATGCTAGTATAAAAAGAACTGATAATAGTATAGTTTATTATTCCACAGTAACATACAATCCTATATAATAAAGAGGTAATATGCAAATTGACCATCACCCCCTCACACAAGATGGCCGCCCCCATGTGGTCAAAGATGGCCACCACAAGATGGCCAGCAGGGTAGGGCAGTTAGGGATGACCAGGCCCGCAGGGGACGGCAGTTAGGAGCAACCAGGCCTACAGGGGAGGGCAGTTGGGGGTGACCAGGCTTGCAGGGGAGGACAGTTAAGGGCGACCAGGCCAGCAGGGAGGGCAGTTGTAGACAACCGGGCTGGCAGGGGAGGGCAATTGGGGGCGATTGGGCTGGCAGGGGAGCAGTTAGGCATTGATCAGGCTGGCAGGCAGAAGTGGTTAGGGGCAATCAGGCAGGCAGGCAGGCAAGCAGTTGGGAGCCAGCAGTCCCAGATTGTGAGAGGGATGTCCAACTGCCAGTTTAAGCCCGATTCCACAGGGATTGGGCCTAAACCGGCAGTCATACATCTCCCGGGGGGTCCCAGATTGGAGAGGGTGCAGGCTGGGCTGAGGGACACCCGCCCCTCCAGTGCATGAATTTCATGCACTGGGCCTCTAGTTTTAACATAAAGCTTCTTGAGATATTGCAACTATCCCAATCATATTACAGTAGAGAATTATTAAGTAACATATATTTTTAATGAGAGATGTTTTTAATTTGTTTCGTTATTTTGTTTTATTTTGTTTGGTTGGATTTTAATGTTAACACTAAAGTGTAATAGGCACAAGAAAAGAACATACATCTTTGAAAAGGAATGTAGAAGCAAATCTCCAAGATGGCTCCCAATGAACCTCACTTTCTGTTATTAAAATTTTTATGAAGATCCCTCCCACACTGTATCAGGATTGACTGTGTGACCAGTATAATATGGCATAAGTAAAAGTGTGAGACTTTTGAAAATTGGATTTAAAAGATGTTGCTGATTCTAGGATGCTTTCTGATGAATCACTAGCTATGAACTGCCCCTTTGAAATGACATGTAAATAGTCCCTTACAGAAATCTACACTTAAAGAAACTGCCAGCCCCTAAAAACAGCCAGCACTAAGTTGGTAGTTAAGCTACCTGAGTGAGACAAGTTAAAATATATCATGTAAGCTTGGTCCATTTTAAAATGACTGACACCAGGACTGAAATCTGTCTGTACCTCATAAGAGACCTTGAGACAGAACTATGTTGAGCTCAACCACTTCTGAATTTTTGATCCAGGAGCTGAAAAATAATAAATGTTAATTTTTTTAACCTATTAAATTTTGAAGTAATTGAATATGCAGCATAGATAACTAATATTAATATATTACATCTGAAAATAGGATTTTTCTTAACAAACATGATGTAGCACCTCAGGATTTAATAACTTTTCAAATATTTTTGTAAACATTTTCAGTTGTGAAAACTAGGTTGTTTCAATCAAAGATCCAAAGCCATGGCATTTTCATGGATACAACCATTGTGTTTGCACATTTTAATACACCATAGATTTCATTGATTGGCAATCTCATTACTCTATTTTTTAAAGTTTTTATGGTTGAGACTATTACACATATCTCTCTTTTTCCCCACCATTGCCCTCCTCCATCCAGTTCCTGCCCTGCCACATGCTTTCACCACCCCATTGTTTGTGACCATAGGTAATGCATATATGCATATAAATTCTTTGGTTAATCTCTTCCACATCCCCCCTCCCTCTGAGATTTGTCAGTCTGTTTGATGTTTCCATACTTCTGGTTCTATTTTATTCACCAGTTTATTTTGTTCATTAGATTCCTTGTTCATTTATTTTGATTTTTAGATTCAATTATTGATAGATATGTATTTATTGCCATTTTATTGTTCATATTTTTTATCTCTTGTTGTTGTTGTTGTTCTTCTTCTTCTTCTTCATCTTCTCCTTCTTCTTCTTCTTCTTCATCATCTTCTTCTTCAGACCTTTGAACATTTCATGTAATACTGGTTTGGGGGTGGTGAACTCCTTTAGCTTTTTCTTGTCTGTGAAGTTCTTTATAATCCTCAATTCTAAATGAGAGCTTTGCTGGGTAGAGTAATCTTGGTTATAGGTCCTTGATATTATTCATCACTTTCAATATGTCTTGCCACTCCCTTCTGGCTTGCACAGTTTCTGTTGAGAAATCAGCTGAAAGTAATATGGGAGCTCCCTATAGATAACTTTTCTCTTGCTGCTTTTAAGATTCTCTCTTTGTCTTTAACCTTTGGCATTTTAATTATAATGTGTCTTGGTGTGAGCCTCTATGGCTCTCGTTGAGGACTCTCTGCATTTCCTGGACTTGTAAGTGTATTTATTTTACCGAGTAGGGAAAGTTTTCTGTCATTGTTTCTTCAAATATGTTTTCAATATGTTTTTTGCAGGTGAAATATCCCTCCCAATTTAAAAAATGCCAGACATTTTTGCCGGACCAGCCTGTTCCATGCCTCTGCCCATCCTACCGTCTCAATGTGCTTTCTTCTCTATTTACCTAGTTTTAGGACTTCTATTCAGCCAGATTTTGGGTGGTTCCAAATGATGGTTGTTCTGTATTTTAGTTATTATTTTGATGTGGTTGTGGGAGACAGTGAGTACTGGCATTTACCTACACAACCATCTTGATTCTCCCGATCTCATTACTCTGGACATTATAAAATTTTACTTACTAAACCCTAAACAGGATTCAGTGAAATTTCTATGAATGCTTTTGTTTTAGAGGAATGGCCTGTTAGACATTTATTATGATAAATGAAAGAAAAATATAAATTAAAAAGTAACCCTTATTACAATCCACAAATGAGTGAGATCATGTGATACTTATTTTCTCTGACAGACTTATTTCGCTTAGCATAATGCTTTCCAGCTTCATCCATGATGTTGCAAATGGTAGGAGTTCCTTCCTTTTTACAGCAGCATAGTATTCCATTGTGCATATGTACCACATGTTTTTAATCCACTCATCTGCTGATGGGCACTTAGGCTCTTGTAAATGGGGGGAATAAGGACACATATGTAATACCTTAATCAATAAAGTATATATATATGTATATATATATACATACACACACACACTGAGTGGTCAGATTATTATGACCACCTGACATTTGTAGGCAAATTAGCTATAAATTCTTGCTAAAGTTGCTAGAGGGCCAGACCATTATAAATAGGGAAGCAGATTGTTTACCACAACAGTTGAAGTGATTTTTTTCTGAAGATATGGGTAAACAATGCGATTTAAAAGCCTTTGAATGTGGGATATATAATATGATGAGTGGCCAGATTATTATGACCACCCCATCAGTACTTCGTTGGGCCACCTTTTGCCTTCAATACTGCGGCGATTCTTCTTGGCATTGACTCCATGAAATGTTGAAAGGTGATGTGAGGAATCTGACACCATGCCTGATGAATAGCACTGTCCAGTTCTGTGAGATTTGATGGTTGTGGAATCAGCTGCCTGATGGCTCTTTTAACTTCGCCCCACAAACGCTCAATTGGATTGAGATCTGGTGATTGTGGGGGTCACCTAAGCAAGGTAAAGTCTCCCTCATGTTCTTGAAACCACTCCTGCACAATACAAGCACCGTGGCATGGCGCATTGTCTTGTTGGAAGAAGCCATCTCCATTGGGATACACCATCAATATGATAGGATGAACTTGATCAGCAACAATACTTAGGTATGTTGTGCTATTCAGACATTGTTCCACACAAATTAAAGGGCCCACATCATGCCAGGAAAACAGGCCCCAAACCATAAAACTGCCCCCACCAGCTTGAAGGTTTACACTCATGCAAGTGGGGTGCATGTTTTCATGCTGTTTCTGCCAAATTCTCACTCTGCCATCTGCATGATGCAACTGGAAATGTGATTCATATGACCACATGACTTTTTACCAATGCTCAACTGTCCAATCCTTGTGTTCCTGTGCGAATTGGAGACGTTTTATCTTGGTAACTGCAGACAGCAAAGCTGTTCAAACAGGCCTTTGGCTTCCATATCCTATAAGATGCAGTGTATAGCTAATTTGCCTACAAACATGAGGTGGTCATAGTAATCTGGACACTCAAGAAATATATATATATATATGGGGAGGTTGCGGCGCCACCCCCTGTCACACACAGAGCAGGGCAGATCAGGGGGTTGTGGCACCACCTCTGTCACATACAGAGCTGGCTGATCAGAGGGTTGGGCCACTGCCCCCTGTCACTCGCAGAGGAGGGCCCATCAGGGGGGTTGGGGCTCCGTACCCTGTCATGCACAGAGCAGGGCGGATCAGAAGGTTGTGATGCCACCCTCAGTCACACTCAGGGTAGGGCCGATTGGGGGGTTGGGGTGCCGCCCCCTGTCACACTCAGGGAAGGGCTGATGGGGAGGTTGTGGCTCCACCCCATCACACACAGAGCAGGGCCCATGGGGGGATTGGGGCGCCGCACCCTGTCACACACAGAGCAGGGCCAATCAGGGGGTTGGGGCGCCTTCCCCTTTCACGAACAGAGCAGGGTGGATAGGGAGGTTGTGGCCCCGCCCCTTGTCACACACAGAGCTGCAGGGTGATCAGGGGGTTAGGGCGCTGCCCCCTGTCATGCTGCTCCAGGAGCCAGGAGGCCTCGTGGCTCTGCTGATCCCAGTGCTAGGAGGCCTTGCGGCTCCACTGATCCCGGTGCCAGGTGGTCTCACGGCTCCGCTGATCCCGGATTCGGGAGGCCTTGTGGCCCCGCTGATCCCGGTGCTGGGAGGCCTCATGGCTCCACTGATCCCAGGCCGGGAGGCCTCGCGGCTCCACTGA
>NW_005370134.1:607958-618908 GCF_000412655.1 Myotis brandtii
TCACACCCCCTTCAGGGTGGGGGTCCCCACTGGGGTGCCTGGCCAGTCTGGGTGAGGGGCTGAGGGACGTTTTCAGGCTGGCGGGTGACTGAAGCTCCCAACCTCTCTTTTATTTCTTTTTTCTTTTTTATTCTGGGATTTATTTACCTTCTATGGCTGTCACTAAAACTGAGAGCTGTCTTTAGCTCTGAGGCTCGGCTCCAGCTCTGAGACCTCGGCTGCTGAAAGCAGGTATCTGGTTTGTATACCTCTGTATTTGAAACTTTGTTGCGACTCCAGCTCTGAGATCCCGGCTGACTGAAAGCAGGTTTCTGGAGTTTGTTTAGCTTCTATATTTGCAACATAGTTTCTTAGAGTGCAAGCTCAGAGGCAAGCAAAGCAGGCGGGGAACCTGGCTTCCTCCGTCACTGGAGCAAGCAAGCCTCCCTGTTCGCGTCAGCTGCCTGGCTGCCGGCCGCCATCTTGGTTGGTAGTTAATTTGCATATTGCCCTGATTAGCCAATGGGAAGGGTAGCGAAGTTACGGCTAATTACCATGTTTGTCTTTTATTAGATAGGATGATTTAGTTTTAGTGAATGAAAAAAAAAAAAAGTAACCGCTAGCTTGGCTGGTGTGGCTTGGTAGTTGAGCATTGTCCCACGAACCAGGAGGTTCGATTCCTGGTCAGGGAACATGCCCAGGTTTCAAGCTCAATCCCCAGTGGGGGGCATGCAGGAGGCAACTGATAGATGATTCTCTCTCTTCATTGATGTTTCTATCTCTCGGTCCCTCTCCCTTCCTGTCTCTTAAATCATTAATATATATTATATTAAAAGTAACTCCCCCAAGGCCTTTAACATGTTTCTAATAAAAAATCATGTTAACTTGACTCTTCCTATGATGTTATTTATTAATTACTAATATACCTTTCCAATAAATATAGTGCTTTTGCTAGATTCAGCTTTCCTTGAAGCATTATAATAACAACTTAACTGGGTGTTCAATATTAATTAATTTAAAATTAGTGGGTTTCTTCCCCTCTGCTTTTTAAAACATAATAAAATTTTTAATTAAATTGCAATTAAGATTCAGGTATCATTAGGGTAGTCAAATAATATTTTTCAAAGAAGATAGAAAATTTACTTTTTCTTTAGCAGTAATGAACCAGTGATGATTTTTTTTGTTTACTTTTGAATCATGGGCAATTTTGTTTCTCAAATGTGATGTTTTACTATTATTAGACATATAATATAGGCAATATTTAAATAGTTACTTTTAAAATTAATTTAAAAGAAAATTAATTTTGTTCAACTTTACTTTTAAGAGAAAAATGGAAATTAAATCCATAAGAAATATTAATTTAAATTTATTAAAAGGATGAAAATTAAATTGTTTGACATACTAGGCATAAGTGATGTTAATGACCTTGAAGCAGTCATTTCATTCAGTGTCCTTAGATATATTTTTGTCTAAATATATATGGAGACATCGCTCAAATGCCCATACAACATTTATAATACACAAACACTAGAGTAACTCAAATGTCTATCAAAAAATAAGTTAAAATGGCCACATTGCTCAGTGGTTAGGGTGTCCTCTTGTGAAATAAAAGGGTGTGGGTTTAATTCCAGTCAAGGGCATGTACCTTGGTTGCAGGTTCCCTGGCCCAGTTTGGGTAAGTGAGGGAGGCAATTAATTAATGTGTCTCTCTTACATCGATGTTTCTCTCTCTCTCTCTCTCTTGCTCTCTCTCTCTCTCTCTCTCTCTCTCTCTCTCTCTCTTTCTCCTCTCTCCCTTGCTCCCTCCCTTCCATTCTTTCTAAAATCAATGGAAAAATATCCTCTAGTGAGGATTAACCAATAAAAAATTAAAAATGAATGATACTCATACAATAATATATTAAATAACAATCAGCTATGTAAATCAATACATATGAGCTATGTAAATCAATGTCCCTGATTTTCAGGAGCATAATGTTGCGATAAAGAGCAAGTTTCAAATTTCACATAGAGTTAAATTTTATGCATTAAAATTTTGAAAACAAACTAAACAATGTATTTAGTTATAGGTACTAAGCAGAGGAATAATAAACAAAAATTACTTATTTAAAATGTGTTTTTTATTGACTTCAGAGGGAAAGAGAGATAGAAACATCAAAGGTGAGAAAATCATCTATTGTCTTCCTGCATAACCTCTACTGGGGATCAAGCCAATAACTCAGGCATGTGCCCTGACCAGGATAAAACCATGACCTCCTGATTCATGGATCAACATTCAACCACTGAGCCACACCAGAAAGACTAAACATAAATTTAAAGATCATTTTCTTTGGGTGTAATGAATGAGTCTGTATAAGGAGACATAAAGAATTTACTCCAATTCTGCAGGAAATGTTACATTTCTTTTGCTATGTAATATACATATATTTATACATAATATTTCTACATTTTTATCATATACGCTCAAATGTTCATTTGAATACATATCTATTTATGTAAATGTATATATGTATATATATTAATTCTTCAAATTTTTTGAGGAAAGGTATACAGATACTAGGACTATACCAATGCCATTCTAGATTGGTATGTCATATACTGTTGACTATAATAAAATAATTGATATATATTAAAAAGTAATCTATTTCCAGTTTTCTAAGGAAACTCCATATTCTTCTCCACAGTGGCTTCATCAGTCTGCATTCCTACCAGCAGTGCACAAGGGTTCCTTTTTCTCCGCATCCTCGCCAGGACTTGTCATTTGTTGATTTGTTGATGATAGCCCTTCTGACAGGTGTGAGATGGTACCTCATTGTTGTTTTGACTTGCATCTCTCTGATGATTAGTGACTTTGAGCATGTTTTCATATGTCTCTTGGGTTTCCTTATGTCTTCTTTCGAAAAGTATCTATTTAGGTCCATTGCCCATTTTTTTGATTGGGTTGTTTATCTTTCTTTTGTTAAGTTATATGAATTCCCTATAAATGTTGGAGATTAAACCCTTATCAAAGATAACATTGGCAAATATGATCTCCCATGCAGTGGGCTTTCTTATTGTTTTGTTGATGGTATTTTTTGCTGTGTAGAAGCTTTTTATTTTGATGTAGCTAAGATTTGGAAACAGCCTAAGTGCCCATCAGCAGATGAGTGGATTAAGAAACTGTGGTACATCTACACAATGGAATACTATGCTGCTGTAAAAAGGAAGGAACTCCTACCATTTGCAACATCATGGAAAGAGCTGGAGAGCATTATGCTAAGAGAAATAAGTCAGTCAGAGAAAGATAAATATCACATGATCTCACTCATTTGTGGAATATAACCAGCAACATAAACTGATGAAAAAAAAACAGATCCAGAGACAGAGAAGCATCAATCAGATCATCAAACCTCAGAGGGAAGGCAGGGGAGGGTGTGGATAAGGGGGAGAGATCAACCAAAGGACTTGTATGCGTGCATATAAGCAAAATAAGGGGGTTAATGGGGGAACAAGGACACATATATAGTACCTTAATCAATAAAGAAAAAGTAATCTATTATAAAGTACCATTAGAGCATGTACAGATAAAAATAAATAGGAATCCTTTAAACTATAAATACAGAGTGAATATAACTTAAGAGAAAGCAGATGTTGAAAAGTAATTAAGATGAAAAGTCTTACTTTAAATTACTTCAGTAAAACACAGATGGGCATTTACACACAAAGTAAAAAAAGGAAGCAGACATAAGAGAAATTAATACAATGTTATGTTACATTTAATAATGACTAGTGTGAGTTGGTCTATATGGCTTCATATGATAGGAACCTAGTTGCTAGGGGCAAAGGAAGAAAAGGGAAAGGAGGTGGGAGTGGGAAGAGGAAGAGAGGAAAATCATAACTACAAAAAACTCAAAAAGATAGTAGAAATTCAATATTTAGAGAGATAAATTAAAATGTATTCATTATAATATTTTTATGTATATACTAGAGGCCCGGTGCATGAAATTTGTGCACTGGGGAATGGGTGTCCTTCAACCCAGCCTGCACCCTCTCCAATCTGGGACCCCTCAGGGGATGTACAACGGCTGGTTTAGGCCCAATCCTTGTGAGATCAAGCTTAAACCAACAGTCGGACATCCCTCTCACAATCCAGGACTGCTGGCTCCCAACTGCTTGCCTGCCTGCCTGCCTGCCTGATTGCCCCTAACCGCTTCTGCCTTCCAGCCTGATCATCCCCTAACCACTCTCCTGCCAGCCTGATCAATGCTAACTGCTCCCCTGCCAGCCCAATTGCCCCCAACTGCCCTCCCCTGCAGGCCTGGTCCCCTCCACCTGCCCTCCCCTGCCAGCCTGGTCACCCCTAACTGCCCATCCTGCTGGCCTGGTCACTCCTAACACTCTTCCCCTGCAGGCCTGGTCCCCCCCAACTGCTCTCCCCTGCCAGTCTGATTGCCTTCAACTGCCCTCCCCTGCATGGCTGGTTTCCCCCAACTACCCTCTCCCGCTGGTCATCTTGTGGTGGTCATCTTGTGACCCCATAGGGGCAGCCATCTTTGACCACATGGGCATGGCCATCTTGTGTGAAGATGTGATGGTCAATTTGCATATTACCTATTTATTATATAAGATTGTTAAAATTTAATTTATAATTATGCAACATTAATAGGAATTTGCTTAGAAAATAGCGGAGAAAAACAAATACCTAAGTTGCAGATAAGTATTTATCACAGGAAAACAGTTACATTATGACAGTTGAATCTAAAGTCAAAATATTGCCAGACTTACCAAGGTAGATGCTGACCTTCTGTATCAGTAGAGCATGAAATAATTTATCTTGTACACTTTTTTAGATAAGATCATATATGAGCATTTCTGTAATAAAATGTTCAAGAAGGACATTTATCTTTTCTTTAGGAGCATAAATCAAGAGTAGAAAAAGAAGCTCTCATACCAGCCATCTACATTAAACAATGAACCACTATTTTATGGTTAATATGCTATCATAGTCACAGATCATAAAACACAACCATGCTTATAAGCAGAGTTATGGTTATCATTCCAAAACCTTGAAATACAAAGTAAATATGCAAGACCAAACCTAAGCCAGATTTCAAATAGATCATCTTTTAAAATAGTTAACTTTAAAAAATATCCAAAATTTTATGGCATTTTCTAAATTTACTGAATCAGAGAGCATATTCACTGATATATCTGATGAGGACTTATCCAAAATTTGTAAGAAACTTTTAAAACTCAACACCAAGGAAATGAACAATCCAATTAAGAAATGGGCAAAAAACCTGAATAGACTCTTCTCCAAAGAGGACATATAGATGTTCCAATGATATATGAAAGAATGCTCAACATCACTAATCATCAGAGAAATGCAAATTAAAACCAAAATGAGATATCAACTCACACCTGTCAGAATGGCTATCTATCATCAATAAATTAACAAACAAGTGTTGATGCGGATGTAGAGAAAGGGACCCCTCATGCACTGTTGGTGGAAATGAATATTAGTGTAGCAACTGTGGGAAAATGTATGGAATTAATAGACATTTCCCCAAAGAGGATATACTGATGTCCAATAAACATATGAAAATATTCAATATCACTAATCATCATGGAAATACATATTAAAACCATAGTGAGATATCACCTCACATATATAAGAATGGCTATCATCACTAAATCAACAAACACATGTATGCAAGGAACCTTGGTGCATATTGATGGGTTGCAAATTGGTGCAGCCACTATGAAAAACAGTATGGACTTCCCTCAAAATACTAAAAAGAGTACTACCATATTATCCAACAGCATTATTTGTGGGTATAACCACAGGCAATTGATATTGAGGAGGAAACTGGTCTTGCAAGGCATGTCAGGCCAAAAAACTTGAACAATGCACTGCCCTGGGTGGGGGGAAGGTGGTTATCTCTGGCCCCAGGACAGATCATCGGATATGGCCTGGGGGCCCCCAACACCTGGGGGCCTTCCTATAAGCCCACAAAAGGGGGAGTAACCATATCTGCAAGACAAAGACCCCAGAAGGTTATAAAAAGTGAAGTCCTCTGCATGTTACGGCACTCCGATTTGAAAATTATTTCTGGAGTTCACTAGTGTTAATAAACAGGGTCCCTCCCTTTCTCTAGGAAGCGTGCTTGGCATTTCTTTGGTCTTCTGCAACATTGGTTCCCTGACCGGGAAGCTAACTATGTTTGGCTCTTGCCTCCGGTGAGTGGGCGGGGTTTGGGGCCCGAGGGCATGGGACAGGCCTCTGGAAGGCATGTGCTGCTGATTTTAGCAGAATTGAACCAGGGGGAACTCCAGGTGCTCCCAGACCTCAGCCCAGGACCCGGCCGGCATCTGGAGAAAGTGGACAGACACCTCTGGACCTGTCTACAGAATTGGTAAGGTAGGGGCCCCAGTCAGTCAGGCCCACTCCAAGTAAGTGGAAGGGGGAGCTTGATCACCTCCCTGGAAATCATAGGACTTCATCAGGTAAGTCAGGAATCAGAACTCCAGAGGTGAGTGAATTCAGATTTGATTAAGGAATTATGGTTTCACTCTTCTGTTTGTTTGTGTGTGGGACTAGCCAATTTGCTACTGAGAAGGGGGGCTGGACGCAGTCTTAACTCCTCTGGTAGGTTCTCACCCAGACGTCGGTCGAGAATTCTGTTCTGGGGCGTGGGTGCCGGGAGTGCCCTCATTCCCATCTGGGGAGTTGGGTATTATCTGCTCAGCTCCAGTCTGGGCTAGTCTGAGAGAGTGTGAGTACGGATGTTTGTCTGTCTTGGCATAATTATCTGCTGATAAACTGGTCTGTGTGAAAGTGAAAGCTACTTTGATTTTCTGTTTGCTCATCTGGTTAAAACATTTGATTTACTGAAGGCTGAACCGGTGATGGTCTGCAAAAGTCTCAAGCAGTGCTGTTGAGTTAGTTTTCTCAGAGACGTTTGCTCTCTATCACGGAGGGATAGTTGATAAAAATTTCTATGTTTGTGTACTAGGGGCTTTGGTTTGCTCTGTGATTTTGCTGTTTTAGGTTGAAATTTTGGAATTCTGGGGGTAGATTTAAAGGTATTTGTGGCTTTTCTTGAAAGTCTCTTTTGGCTGGCTGGGACTTTCAGGGGCGGGGCTCACAGCTCTGCAGGGTGGAGAGATTTTACCCACCCTGCCCCTGCCTGTGCTGATTAAGGATCTTTTCTTTAAGGAGACCCTCCAGGCTTTTAGTAAATTTCCCTGCACCCTTGTCTGTCTCTTGCCACTGATCATCATGGGGTTGGGACAAGGTAAACCCGCTGTTCTCAATTGTATGTTGGAAAATTTTGAAAAGGGTTTTATTGAGGACTATGGTATTAAAATGAACCACAAAACACTTAGGGAATTCTGTGAATTAGAATGGCCAGCCTTTGGGGTTGGCTGGCCCCCTACATCTTTAGATGTAGGACTGGTTAGGGCAGTCTGGAATGTAGTCACAACAGACCCCGGATACCCAGATCAGTTCCCTTACATAGAGAGCTGGTTAGGAATTGCTCAAACCTTGCTGCCTTGGGTCCAGTTCTGTAAGGTTTTAGTAGTAGGAGAAAAGAAACAGGTCTCACAGACCCAACCCCTTGTTCTGCCAGGATCCCCTGAGGAAGTCCCGCTAGTTTTACCATGTCCATACGTGCCACAGGCAGCAACAAGTGCTTCCCCAGCTGGTCTGAAAGGTCCAGAAACACGGCCCCCTTTCATTTCTCCTCAATCAGGCTTTTCAGAGACAGTTGGGCGGCGCTTATGTTCAGCCAATCAAGGGCCCAGGCCACAAACAGCACATCAGATGCCTGTAAGGGAGATTCGGGGTGCCAAAGTAGCTGGCAAAGATGGGACCTTGCAGGAGGGAGGGCCAGTCTATTATTATCAGCCCTTTACCACCAGTGACATCTTTAATTGGAAACATCACACCCCAGCTCATTCTGAAAAACCTCAGGCCATGATAGACCTCCTAGAAATGATCTTCCAGACCCAGAAGCCCACCTGGGTGGATGGCAAGCAGCTCCTTTTCACGTTCTTTAACACTGAGGAGCACATGAGAGTAGTAACAGAGGCTCAGAAGTGGCTCCAGACCCAGGCCCCGGCAGGAATATTAGATACAGACAGATGGGCCAGGAAGGCCTTCACAGATGAGGAACCCGATTGGAACCCAAACTCAGAAGATGGAAGGACCGGGCTAGAAAGATATCGGCTGGCCTTCCTCCAAGGAGTCAAGGCTGGAGCCAAGAAGCCCACCAACATGGCTAAAATCTCTGAGGTTTTCCAGAAGCCTAATGAAACTTCAGCAGCTTTCTATGAGAGACTATGTGAGGCATACCGGATCTACACCCCCTTTAGACCTGAAGCCCCAGAAAATCAAACCATGGCAAATGCCGTTTTTGTAGCCCAAGCCCAGCCTGACATCAGGAGAAAATTACAGAAACTGGAAAGGTTTGTAGGAAAGAATGCTACTGAACTGCTAGAGACAGCTAACAAGGTTTTCATCAATTGAGACAGTGCAGCAAGGAAGGAGGAAGCAAAGAGAATACAAAGGGCCAATATAATAGCAACGGCTTTGAGAGGCTCAGGCTCCCAGATAGATCAGCAAGGATACAGACCAGGGGGAAAAGGAAGAGTGAGCCTGAGACGAGACCAGTGTGCCTATTGTAAGGAAACAGGACACTGGAAGAATGAATGTCCTAAACGGCAAAGTAAAAAAGACTGGGCTCCCTTTTCTGCCCAGTTGCTATCAACCAGAGCCACCTGAAGCAGATCTCATTGGGCTAGCAATGGCTGATTCCGACTAGGACAGACCGGGCTCACTTCAGCTAGGCTCCCACAGGTCCATGGTCAGAATGAAAATTGGGGGCCAGACTGTGGACTTTATGGTTGATACGGGAGCTGAGCACTCAGTAGTCACTCAGAAAGTAGTGCCTCTCTCAGGAAAGGAGGTCACCATTATTGGAGCTACTGGGGACCAGACCCATAGACCATTCTGCCACCCTCCCCGATGCTAACTTGGCGGTCATCAAGTAATTCATGAATTCCTGTACTTGCCAGACTGTACCTTTTAGTGAAAATGGGGGCAGAAATCACTTTTGCTCCAGATGGCTCAGCACAGCTTTGCCTAGGTGAGGAGACCTCCCCAATGATCCTATCCTTAGCAGTGTCGAAGGAAGAAGAATGGAGACTTTATACCCCCCAGACAAAGGCCTCCCCATTAGAACCTGAATTAGAGAAGGAATTCCCACTGGTCTGGGCTGAAGGGAATCCTCCAGGCCTGTCTAAGGGCCACACCCCAAAGCTAATCGAGTTAAAGCCTGGGGCACAGCCTGTTAAGATGCACCAATATCCAATTCCAAGGGAAGCACACCTAGGAATCCAGGTCCACTTAGACTGGCTGCTTCAGTGGGGACTTGTTAAACGATGCAGGTCTCCATGGAACACACCTCTCTTGCCTGTCAAAAAGCCTGGGATCTATGGGCTGTTAATGAGGATGTTATAACCCTGCATTCAGTGCTGCCAAACCCCTACACTCTTCTGGGACTCATCCCACCAGAGGTGGAATGGTTTACATGCCTAGATCTGAAAGTTGCCTTTTTCTGTCTTCGATTAGCACTTTCCAGTCAGCCTCTCTTCGCTTTTTTTTTTTTTTCTCTCTTCGCTTTTGAATGGGAAAACCCAACTACAGGGGCCAAGGAGAAGTTCACCTGGACCAGACTGCCACAAGGGTTCAAGAACTCCCATACTCTTTTTAGTAGAGCACTAGCATCTGATCTAAGTTCCCAGGATAGGACTTAGGGTGCGTTCTACTTCAATATGTAGTTGACCTCCTACTGGCCAGCTCCACACGAGCTCAGTGCTGGGAGGGAACACGAGCCCTTCTGAGACTACTAACTGAAACAGGTTATCGGGTGCCTAAGAAAAAGGCACAGATTTGTCAGAAAGAGGTCAAGTATCTAGGCTTCTGGATCACCCCAGGGAAACGAAGGCTAGGGACCGAAAGGAAGCAGGCAGTATGCGCCATCCCAGTCCCTAGCACCCAGTGGCAGATTCGGGAATTCCTGGGAGCAGCAGGATTCTGTAGAATTTGGATCCCAGAGTTTTCAGACCTGGCCAAGCCTCTCTATGAAGCTTTAAGAGGAGAAGAGAAGGCATCCATAGACTGGGGTCCCAAACAGGAGAAAACCTTCGTCACCATAAAGGCAAAGCTCACTGAGGCCCTGGCACTAGGGCTACCAGATGTGACATGAGACTTTAATCTTTTTGTTCACGAGAACAGTGGGGTAGCCCTAGGAGTTCTAACCCAGGAGTTTGGACCCTGGCAAAGACCAGTAGCCTGTCTCTCCAAGCAGATTGACTCAGTTGCCTCCGGGTGGCTCCTGTGCCTCAGGGCCCTTGCAGCCACAACATTATTAGTCAAGGAAGTGGATAAGCTTACCTTAGGACAAAACTTAAATGTAAAAGTACCTCATGCTGTTGTCACCCTGATGGAAGCAAGGGGGCAGCACTGGCTGACTCATGCTTGTATGACTCAGTATCAAGGGCTGTTATGTGAGAATCCACGGGTATGATTAGAAGCAGTGAGAACACTTAATCCTGCCACCTTTCTACCCATCCCTGAGGGGGCCCTTGAGCATGATTGCCTGGAAGTCCTAGAGGAGGTTTATTCCAGCTGGCCAGACCTAAGGGATAGGCCCCTGCAAAATGTGGACTTGGCATTGTTCACAGATGGCAGCAGCTTCTCTGATGAAGGAAAAAGACGAGCCGGATATGCAGTGGTATCAAACTTTGAGACAATTGAAGCACAGGCCCTGCCTGAAGGATGGTCAGCTCAGAGGGCAGAACTTTGGGCTCTAGTAAGAGCCCTAGAACTCAGTAAGAATAAGCATGCCAACATCTACACTGACTCACGCTATGCCTTTGCTACCCTGCATGTTCATGGGCCATATATAAGGAAAGGGGGCTCTT
>NW_005370134.1:619002-635141 GCF_000412655.1 Myotis brandtii
TGGCCCCCGAATTACCTGAACCTCCAAAATACACTCCTCAGGAAGAGAAATGGGCCCAGAAATAAGGGGGCAAGAGAACAATGGAAGGCTGGTGGATACTCCCAGATCATAGGGTCTATGTCCCAGAACAGTTAGCCCATAAGGTAGTCCTCCAGCAGCATGAACTCACTCATTTAGAAAAGGCTGCCCTAGAAGCTTTGTTAGGCAGGTACTACCTAATTGCCCATATATCCTCCTTGTGTGCCTTACTCTCTCAGCATTGCCTCCTCTGTGCTCAGAACAATGCCAAACAGGGTCCTGTCGGACCGATAGGAGTTCATCACTGTGGGCAAGCTCCTTTTGAGGACTTAGAAGTAGATTTTACAGAAGTAGGGCCTAGCAGAGGGAATAAATACCTGTTAGTCTTTGTTTGCACCTTTTCAGGTTGGGTCAAGGCATATTCCACTCGCACTGAAAACGCAAGAGAAGTCACTAAGGCATTGCTGAAGGATATAATTCCACAGTATGGAATACCTGTGACCATAGGGTCTGATAATGGCCCAGCCTTTGTAGCAGAAATAGTACAACATGTAGCCAAGGCTTTAGAAATTAAATGGAATCTACATACAGCTTACAGGCCTCAGAGTTCAGGGAAAGTGGAGCGCATGAACCGGACTCTAAAACAGGCTATGGCTAAGCTATGCCAAGAGACAACCTTACCCTGGACAGATATCTTGCCTCTTGTACTCCTGCGTGTATGCTGTGCCCCAAGGGCCAGGGTAGGTTTCGCTCCCTTAGAAATTCTATATGGTAGACCCCTTCCCTTAATTTGGCCAAAAGAAGATTTAGGGGAAATAGGGAACTTAGACATCCAGAAACAACTACAAGGACTTGGAAAAACTGTCTTTGAGGTCCACAGGTGGGTTATTGATCGACTACCCATCTCTCTAGGAACAGCTGTACATCCTTATAAACCTGGAGATCAGGTTGGGTAAAGGATTGGAAAAAGGAGCCCCTCAAGCCTACCTGGAAGGGACCCTATCCAGTCATATTAACCACCCCCACAGCTCTTAAGGTTGCAGGACTAAACACCTGGATCCACCACTCCGGGTGAAGGCAGCCCACCAGCCGAGTGACATCCAGTCTGAGTGGAAGGTGACCTCTGACCAGAAACACCCCCTGCGGATCACCCTCAGGAAGACAGCAGACCTGGCTGAGCAACCTTCTCCAAGGAATTCAGATAACACCCTGCTGAATTCTCCCTAACACTAAGCGCTCTTTCTTATCTCCTCCTAATGTAACATGCTCTAGTATTTCTGGATAATCACTGGTTTTATCTAATAATTCTTATTTTGTCTTTTTATGAGTGCCAGTGGAATCTGAGACTAGTACCAGGAGGAGAACTCATCTGCTCTTGCTGGGACACAGAATCACCATAAAATTACTGCTCCCCACCCAGCAAGGAAACAAAGGCCTTATCATAAATTGTTAGATTACACCTTGTCATGCCTTCCTTAGCTCCTTGCTTAGAAACTCGCTACCCAAATATGCTAGACAAGGTAGTCCACGAGAAAACCCAATCAAGCCAGATTTTTGTTAGCTATACTTATCAGCCTGCAGCATGTTATGACTCTACTACCAAATGCATGTGGGGGGGGGGGTAAAATTGTATTGGATAGGACCTGTCACGGCCAATGTGCAGCTAACTAATGTTGTTCCTATTTGTTTCAACAGTACGCAGAGCCAATATCCAACAGGTCACCTCCCAGATGAACTATACAACTCTACCTCCAAGGCTGAAAACACCACCTACCCCTGGTGCCCCCTGCAGGAACATTCTACATGTGCGGGACCACTGCTTACCTCTGCCTGCCTTAAAACTGGACAGGAATGCCTTTAAACTTCATATGGTCCTACAAACCAGAAGAATTCCCTACAAAACCCTCTGAAAGAAAGAAGCGGATGCTAATCCCTTGGTCATCGCCCCTTTCCAGCAGGAAGTAGCTAAGAGTGGTCGTCACCCCTGTTCACCATAACATCCCATGGTCATTGCTCCACAAGGCTAACAGAAGCTTGTGAGACAAGGAGGGGGGGGGAGGATGAGGAGGAAACTGATCTTGCAAGGCACGTCAGGCCATAAAAACTGTGAACAATGCACTGCCCTGGGGTGGGGGGGAGGTGTGACCCCAGGACAGATCATCGGATATGGCCTGGGGGCTCCCAACACCTGGGGGCCTTCCTGTAAGCCCACAAAAGAGGAAGGAACCATATCTGCAAGACAAAGACCCCAGAAGGTTATAAAAAGTGAAGCCCTCTGCATGTTACGGCACTCTGATTTGGAAATTATTCCCATAGTCCACTAGTGTTAATAAACAGGGTCCCTCCCTTTCTCTAGGAAGCGTGCTTGCTATTTATTTGGTCTTCTGCAACATTATGTTCATGGCATAGATTGTAGTAATGGTTTCATGAATGTATACTGCACCAAACTCATCAATTTGTATACATTTTTGAATGTTAATCATACCATACAAAAGTGTTTTTAATAAAACTTTTTCTCTATATGCATTTAAAACTATATATTTACCTCACCCCTTGCTTTAAACTACTTCACAAGTTTTAACATGTTTTGTTTTTATTTTCCTTTAGTTAAAAATACTGTTGTAATGTGCCCCGTGAATCACACAAGGACACCTCCAGAAGTCGAATTAAGGAGCCACATTTATTTCAAAGACAGGACTAATGAGGGGGCAAATGCTCTCCAAATCTCATAGTGCCTGAGTGAGGGCAGGAGCCATCTTATAAAGGCAAAAACCACATATTGCTAGACATTGGAATGTGGAATTATATTGCAAAAGCAGTTTTATAGAAGCAGAATTGAGCAAAGTTAATAATCTTTAAAGGTTATCTATAGTTTCAGTTCCTGGAGCCACTGAGTCACTGGAAAGTATTCCCGGAGCCACTGAGTTAAGGAAAGCAATCTTGTGGTTCTGGTCCTCAGACACAGGAGAATAGCCTTTGTGATGTGGGCTGGCAACATAATGGGGTGATTTATGTGAATTTCCAGGTCTCTGGAAACTGAGGCAACTACCCTATTGTTTAAGCGAGCAGGTGTGCAGAAGCCAGAACAGCAGGGTTAAAATTCAAACAGCAGTTTTTACCCAAGATGAATGATACCGTGCTTCATTGCTTCAATACCTTATCTCTTTCCTATGAGTTTTTTTGTTGTTATTTATGAGTTATTTGGAAAAATGTAATCTAATTTTCACATGCTTAGGGATTAAAAAGTTTACATATGGTTTTAGTCAGTGAACTCAACAATTTTAAATATATTGAGACTTGATTTACATGTTACATTTTCCTACTCCTTTTCACCACCTAATAATTTTTATAGGGTGGACATTGTAAATGCTACAGGTTGATCGTTTGATTTATTTATCTCCTTTAGAGACTATGAGGGTTTAACTTGCAATTACTTGTAGTTCAGTTTGATTCCTTTGAGGACTATTATTAAGCATCTCTATGGAAGGTACAGATTAGTCTTCACTTCAGGGGTATTTCAGTTCTATTACTGAGATTTTCCCTTTTGTGATCTCTAATCCATGCCCTGTGTGACCTCTAAGTATTCTCTACTCTGCCTGGTTGGAGTTTGAATATCTAGGTTTCCTGGTCAAACTAGGATTGCTCATCTTACAACTTCTTTGTAGTTCTTTGCCAGACCTTAGTGAGTTTCTCTCACTTTGCTGAGTGGTCTAATGCTCAGGAGGGAAAAATTAATAAGGTGAACCTTATTCAAATATGTGGAGCTCTTTCTGTATCTCCCTCTTTATTGATGGCTGTCCCACACCTTCCAGTTGTATCAGCTCCTCCTACTTTCCCTAACCACAATTACTATTCTCTCAACTCAGTGAGCTCTCCAAGTTCTTTAAGGTTTTCCCTCCTTCCTTCTCCAAATATTTTATACAGGTAAGAAGTTAGAGTGGCTATTGGCTCACATTGTTTGTTCCTTTTTTCCTCAGACCACAGTTATGCTCTGCCTGTTGTCCAATGTCAGCAAACTATCATTACATACATATTGTTCAGTTTGGTCTGTTACCCCATCCTGATCAAAAAAGAAAGTCTTCTAATTCTGCTATAGATTGGAACAGAAATAAATATAGGTATATGTACCTGTTAACACAGAATTAGACAAAGGCTCATCAGTCATCAAAACATAACAGCAAATGCTTAATTTAAGGAGGGCAAACTATATTTTTTTAAAGCAACAAATAAAAATGAGTCTAGTTAGATGAGTATCCGATGTAATATAGGTTCAAGGTGAATACTTTTAATTTACTATTTCCCTGAAAAGTGTCCTTGTTGTGAATGTTAGGTTTCACATTAATCAGAAAATGAATCTTAAACTAGACTATTCTATAAACCTTTTTAATAAAAAAAATGAAAACAGATAATTCTAAAATATTTAATATATTTCCATGCATATCATAATTTTAGTGGTACTGCTTGTGGGATTAAAAGTGAAAATTCTCTATCAAGAAATATGTCTAGCTATTCCTCATACAGTCATGGAATATTAGATGTGATGATAAATTATAGATATACCTGAATATGGTGATGAATGAGAAAACTTGGACCAAAAAGTAAGCAGTCAATAAAATACTGCTTGAGTGATTTACAGGCAAGTTTATAATCTTAAATGCATCTAAAAGTTAAGGGGAAAAAGCACAAGATACAAGTAAAAGAGATAAATGCTAATAACTTGTTATTATAAAGCTCATTTTGTTTTTTTAAATATGTTTTTATTAATTTTTAGACAGAGAGGAAGTGAGAGGCATAGAGAAATAGAAACATCAATGAGAAACATCATCAATTGGCTGCCTCCTGCACTCCCCCTACTGGGGATCAAGCCCACAATCCATTCATGTGTCCTAAGCAGGAATTGAACCAGTTGTTGGGGAGCAAACGAGACTTGGTTGGAAAGTTTGTAAGGAGGACATTCTGAGAAAAGGGAAGTGTGTGGAAGGCTGCCTGCCCTGTTTATCAGAATTCTGACTTAGAGGAGACTTAGAGGAGTGTCAAAGGTGGCGCCCCTAATTATTCCTTGACCTTTCCAAACATTTCTGTGCAGGAGCAGACCTCCGGGTGTTTACTGGAATCTTTATGCTTAATCTTTTGGGTGTCCTTTCATAAAGGACATCACAAACACATGTGTTCTCCCAATAGTACTTACCCCACTGATTGTATCTAAAAGATAAACTTTATCTCAAACTGCTACTACAATAAAAGCCTAACAAGGTGGGCAATCAAGGCTGCCTGGTCCCTTTAGCCAGGCAGTCCCTTAGATCTCTCTTTCACAGCAAACGTTGTGTTGGAGTAATCCATTCATCCATTGCTCAGGGTCTGCTGGTCAGCCCTGGCACCAGTGACCTCTTAGTTCATGGGTCAATGAACCACACAATGGACATAAAACTTTTAACCCTTTATTTTAAAGAACAGGTAAACCAAAATATAGAATTGCTTATCTCTGAGATCAAGAAGTTGATTTTTCTAGTAGGCCACTTATTAAATACTGAAGAAATATCTGAAAATTTGTCCATTTTTTATAGTTCTGTGATGATAAACCCTAAGTAAACTACTGAAGCGTTTAACTTAGCATATGCACAATAAAATGTAGATATTTGTAAGTTCCAAATATTTTAACTTCAGAGTTATCCTTAAGAGAATAAAAGATGTTATGAACATTGTTTGCTAGGTTTTATTTAATTCCATTTTATCTTAATCTCTCTGGCAGTAAAATATATATGTCTCAGTGTTTTCCTTTTATAACCAAGTATAATAATGTTTCCTTCTTTTCCTCAAAAAAATGTAACTGCTGTTTCCCAATATGTTAAGGTCCTTTTTTTTTAAGGCAACAGCTAATTTATGGGATAAATTAATTCAGATGACTACAATAAAATCAAAGACCTATTAATCCTAACTCTCCAACCCTCTTCCACAATGGAAAACATCCCTATATAATAGTGGCCTTCATTGCAATAGCCTCATTTCATTTTTTTTTAAATATATTTTTATTGATTTTTTACAGAGAGAAAGGGAGAGGGATAGAGAGTTAGAAACATCGATGAGAGAGAAACATCAATCAGCTGCCTCCTGCACACCCCCTACTGGAGATGTGCCCACAACCAAGGTACATGCCCTTGGCTGAAATCGAACCCAGAATCCTTCAGTCCACAGTCCAATGCTCTATCCACTGAGCCAAACCGGTCAGGGCCTCATTTCATTTTTAACTTGCAGAAGTTAAGAGCTAACCCAGAGTTAAATTTATGCTACTAAGCAGGGCAGATTATGTCATGAAGATTCAGCAGAGAATGTATCAGGAGAAACAAAATCTAGTGGAATCCTAAAATAGCTGCACTAGCCTTATTCCAGAATGTGAATTTTTTTAACCTGTTCTCATCTTGTAATGTTAAACTAAGAAAATAACTCATTCCCTGCCATGTAAAGAGTCTAGTTTATAGAATTTAACTTTCTTCTGCTGTCAACAGATTTAAACAGGGGCCTCTAACCTATGACATCAATTCTTACTTGTTACATAACTAATAGTATATTCAACTTATGCTCATTTAAAAGTTTGCATAATGTCTATGAAAGATTTCAAGCTGTTGTAACCAAACATTTTCCCATACCTTGTTGCAGAAGTAATTTTTACTAGTTAGAGCTATGTATTTTGACAGTGAAAATGCAAATGACTTAAAAAGAGCAGAAACTAAACTTACTTTCAGAAACTATTCCACTCATCTGAAATGTGGAATTTTTCAGAGAAGAAAATTGCAAATGAGCTATTTAAAGCTTTTATAACTTCAGGGAACCTTAACTTTTACTCAAAGGTATAGTAAGTCTCATTGTCTTGGCTGATGAAAGACAGGCAAGTCTTTAATTTTTAAACAGAACTTGTATTACAATAAGAAAGATGAATGACTTGACCTAGTGGTTGTTCCCAATGTTCCAGAGAATTAAATGCCCAGCTGAGAACAATACTAATCAATGGCAATCTCTTAGGTGCAGTCAGATCTCATGACCTTGAGCCACCAACTTTCTGACTGTCAATTAAGCACAGAACAGGAGCTGAAAATTTCAATGAAGACCTGGAAGAATCTCAGAGCCTGGGCAGTTCTGTTTTATTTATTTTTTAAATCTCCATTGATCTCATAATTATAACATATTCAAAATTGTGTAAAAAAGAGGAAAGTTGTTTTATATAAACCTCCTAAACAAATCCCAATGTTAGAAAGTCAAATAATGTATGTTTTCTTATTTACATTATCCTATATTGTTCCTCAAACAAATAAACTGAGCTCCCCCTAAGAACTTTTCAACCACATTTGAAATTATAATACACTAGAGGCCCGGTGCACGAAATTCATGCATGGGTGAGGTCCCTAGGCCTGGCAGGCAATCAGGGCCAATAAGGGCCAGGTGCAAACGGCGGCTGCTGTCCTGATTGTCCCTCGGGAGCAGGGGGAGGTGGAGAAGCCCTGAGGGGTGATCAGGACCAGCAGCTGCCACTCGCACCCAATAATGGCACCAAGCGATCAGGGCCAGCACCGGGCACCAGCAGTGGGTATGGTATAAGCGGGGCCGGCACCAGCAGCGGGTGCGAGCGCCCGGTGGGACCTCAGAGTGCAGGAGCAAAGAATTTTCAGTAACCACCAGAGGCTCACCCCGATGACAGCAACCGGCTCCCCGCCATGAATGAAAGCAACTGGCGCCTCACCGTGGTCTGGCACCCCCACTCACCTGCTCCACCATCTCACTGTGGCCAATGCCCACCATGTTCTGCTTGCACCCCCTGGTGGTCAGCACATGTCATAGCGACCAGCTGTTCGGTTGTTCAGTTATGCTGCAGTTCGGTCTACTTGCATATTTGGGTTTTATATATAAACCAGAGGCCCAGTGCACAAAATTCGTGCACTGGGGGGTTGTCCCTTAGCCCAGCCTGCACCCTCTCCAATCTGGGACCCCTCGGGAGATGTCTGACTGCCGGTTTAGGCCTGATGCTTGTGGGATCGGGACTAAACCAGCAGTCAGACATCCCTCTCACAATCTGGGACTGCTGGCTCCCAACCCCTCACCTGTCTGCCAGCCTGATCACTTCCTAAACACTCCCCTGCCAGCCCAGTTGCCCCCAACTTCCCTCCCCTACCAGCCTAGTCACCTCCAACTGCCCTCACCTGCCGGCCCAGTCCCCCACAACTGCCCTTCCCTGCAGGCCTGGTCGCCCCCACCTGCCCTCCCCTGCTAGCCATCTTGTGGCTGTGGGCACTGCCATCTTTGAGGGCGTGGCAATCAATTAGCATATTTTCTCCTGATTGGCTGTGGGCACCATCATCTTTGAGGGCATGGCAGTCAATTAGCATATTCCCTCCTTATAGGCTGTGGGCACCGCCATCTTTACGATGGTGTGAAGGTCAATTAGCATATTTCCTCTTTATTAGATAGGATGCTTTAACAGGTAAAGGGTTTTTTGTGCCATATAATTAATATCAGGTTAGGATCCTTGTTTTATTGTTGTGTATCTGTGGATATAATTGGATAAAATTATACCAGTGTGCCCCTTGAGAAGCACTGTTAAGGAGGTAATATTGACACTAAGGAAGTCTTCACTTAGATGACTATATCTTTGATTGTCATATCGATAACTATCTTGGCACAGGTACTTAGAAATTTCTATGGCAAATCATCTATTACTAAACTTATAAAGAACAGCTTTTGAAGATTTTCCTTTATATCAAACTAGGGTAGCGGTGGGGAACCTTTTTGTGAGTGCGTGCCAAAACCAGCAAAATCTCTGACTCAAAATTCTTCTGCATGCCAACCCTAATTTTTTGAGAACATGTTACGCCTACTTGATATCTCTTAAGGTGTACGTATGTGAAGAACCTTGAAGAAATAATAAAATTCATTCAAGCGACAAAAACACAGAATATGATGATGAAAAATACATTTATTTTTTAATGTATACATGTACACTGATAGTCTGACAGAAAACTTTATGACTCCATTTGATATTATCAGTGGGACTTTTGCTGCTGCATCACTGATGACAGAGATTTTACATCAGGTTTATATTTCGTGACCTTCAGAGATATGCACGAGCTACTACTTTCATCCGTCAGGCTACTCCTATTACGAGACTTAACAAAATTCATCACTGAGAACAAAGATTCACAAGCATATGTGGATGAAACCAAAACACTGGTCAGATCTAGGAAGGCAGGGAGAGTTAAGGCAGAGGCATAGAAATTGCTCTTCCCCTCTCTCGTCAATCCATGTCTATGGTCTTTAAGATAACTTGTTATGTAAAATTATTTATTTATCTAAGATGCAACTACACTGAATTTATCTGAAAAATAAAAAAGTCGATATTAAGAAAAAAAATTGTAAATGGAAGATTATAAGAGAGGATTTCGCGTGCCAGCAAAAGTTACTGGCATGCCATGTTTGGCATGCGTGCCAGGGGTTGCCCACCCCTGCCATAGGTGAAGCAGGTATTGGAGGCTGAAAGGGTGAGCGGGGAATATCGAGGTAAACACAGAGGCAGGAAGCAGCTCCATGTCTGGGTGGGAGAACAAAGAAAGGAGATGGGGTGCTAATCACTTGGAAGCATGGAAGAGGGGCCCTGCAGAGCTGGCACCCTGACCTCCACAAAGGGGCAACTGCCTGTGCTGAGGCTGGTGCCGGGAGCGCAGAAAAAACTGGATTCTTTATTTTTTTTTTAATTCTCACCTGAGAATATGTTTCCATTGATTTTTAGAGAATGTGGAAGAGAAAAGGAAAGACAGAGAGAAACATCAAAGTGAGAGGAACACTTTGATTGGTTGCCTCCTGCATGAGCCCTGACCTGGGCCCCGGCCAGGGAGAAGCCTGCAACCTAGGTACATGCCCTTGGTCAGAATTGAACCCAGACCCTGCGGTCGGCAGTACGAGGCATTATCCACTGAGCCAAACCAGCTAGGGCAGGATATGACATTTCTTAGCTCTCTAGCAGCGGACCTTCGTTTTTTTCTTCAGGAGTGTGGTAGAAAACCCTAGATCACCTTTTTGGATTCTTAATACCCAAGTTACTAAGAATATTACCAGTGGCATACAGGGAGCTTAGCCAATGAGCGGTCAGAAAAGGTGTTTCCTCTGTAGTTCACGCCGATCCCCGGCTTGGCCCCCGCCCAGGCCTAAAGCCACTGGCCAAGGCTTTAGGCCTGGGGAGGGGACCCCCACCTCCCTCAGATCACTGGATCCACCCCTGCCCTGGTATAAAGCCTCTGGCCGAGGCTTTAGGCCAGGGCAGGGGACCCCCAGCTCCCTCTGATAGCTGGCTCCATCCCTGCCCAGGCCTAAAGCCTCTGGTTGAGGCTTTAGGCCTGGGAAGGTGACCCCAGACCCTCTGATCGCCGGCTCCGCCCCTGCTCCCTCCAATCGCTGGCTCTGCTCCTGATCAGGCCTAAAGCCTCTGGCCAAGGCTTTTGGCTTGGGCAGGGGCCCCTCGGCTCCCATCACAGGCTCGGCCCTGCCCAGGAGCCCCCTGGCTCAGGCCCGTCCTGGGCTGCTCAGGGCCCACACGGGGCCTACCTCGGAATGACTTGGGTGCTGATAATGTTCCCGGGACCCAGGCGGCTGGGTGCCTGTGTATGCAAATTAACCCGCCACCTTTGTCAGGTTAATTTGCATGCTCTCCTGATTGGTTGGTGGGCATAGCATAGGGATGGTCAATTTACATGTTTCTCTTTTATTAGGTAAGATAGTAATTTATTTCATAATCTTCTGAGTATGGTTGTACAAGAATAATATGCAGTAGATTTTAATTTTTTTTATTACTTTAACTTTTAGACTAACAGACTATTTGATTGTGGGCTAGTCACTAGTTTTCCTTGGATCTTGGGTTTTCTTTTAGGTCATAATGGGATATTAAACTATAGGATTCCCTAAGGCTATTTTTGTTTTTTAAGTCCATGAGACAAGCTTTCTGTCCACAAATACCTTAAATTTTATTGAATTAAATATGGATACCATGATTTTCAGTCCCCATATTTTTAAAACTGTACGAACTAAAAGGGGCCACATGCTAACCTGACTAACTCAGGGGAGGCCATTGTGGCAGCCTGGCAAACTCAGACTAAAATAACAACAAAGGATGGTCTGAAATTAAGACTTTTTAAATTAAAAAGTAGCTTATAGTAGGTAGTCATGTTCTAGGACAGTATCTTCCCTGACAAAGATCAACTTTGATCTTAATGGAGCCTATTGTCTTTTTGCATCTATGTTAACATACCTTTGGAATGTCAGGGTAACTTGTAACTTCCCCTTTTCTAAACTCATTGTTATTATTATAATGTTAATTGCTACTGTTTATGTAAAAGAAGCATATGTCTATCCTTTTACTTTTTATCCAATGCCAGAGGTGCCCTATCCCCCATCTGGCTTTGCTTTCTCCCACTTCCCTAATCTATCACCAATGGATTTAATTTAAACCACTTTACATCTGTTTTATAAAAATAGGTGAAAAACCACCATTCTCCAGAGCATTATCTCAATATATAAAGATTCTGCTTCTCAGCAATTGTCAACAGTTAGGCTTAAATAAACTCACAAAAATTGTTTACATGTTTGAATGTTTCTTATGTTAACAACTGTTATTGATGCAAGAGAATTTTATACATGAGAATCTATTCAAACTGTTTGTAAATGAATAACATAATCAAGAAACATCCTTTTGGATATCTTTAAGAAGACCTTAGCAACTCCTTCCTTTAAACCTATAAGTACATGGGATATATTGCAGATGCATCTCCTGAAATACATTATAGTAGATTTAAGACCAAATTGATTCCAAGCAACCAAATTAGTTTACAGCCAATACCTTCCTGAAAGCAATTCCTGGAACTTCTTCTTGTAGTGTTGCCAAGAAAGTATAGCTATTGTTCCTTGTACATTGTAAGAAGTTCACAGAATTAAAAATCACAAAGATGCAAAAGAACAATCCCCTTTCACTTTATTCTCCAACCTCATGCTTATCAAATGAGAACGGGAAGCAGATAGATCTCCCTGTACATGAAATAGAAGAATGGCTGCCTGGTTTTCAGGTTGCTATAGACTGAAAAACCTATGATTTAGAAGTTAGATAATGGAAAGGATGAATCATCTTTTTTATTTTTTTCATGTACTGTAGAAGTATATTTAAACTAATTACTGCTTCACTCAGTTTAGTTCCATCTTCACAATTGTCAGTGACATTTCTCTATAATTCAGATAATGATTTATACTTCAGTACTCTTATAAGCCTTTATCCTTCTGAAAACTAGGGAGCAATGCTTCTGGACATTTGTTATTTTAGCCAGAAATCAACCATATTTGAATTTCATGTTGCAATCCACCAAATGAGTTTAGTTTTAACCTATCCTGAATAGAACTTGTGAAGACCTGATAAGATAAATAGAGGTAAAAATTATTGTCACTTTGATGGCATTAAGGATGTCTCTGACAATCAAATGTTACTACACTATCATCTGGAGGTCTGTCTTTTTCTGTCTCTCCTCTCCTCCCACGCTATCTATCTACATCCATCTGCCTATTATCTATCTATCTATCTATCTATCTATCTATCTATCTATCTATCTATCATCTATCATTTATCTATTTATATCTTCCAAATCGAGTTAGTTACTCATCTGATAGCAGATGCTTAGGTGAAAATAACTTATTGTGATTCTGAAAAATAAACTTTTTATTTATAAGTAAAACTATTTTTGATGCCTTTGATAACTAGCTCTCACTGCTCCATTCAGCAAAATATCCCACTGCCATTAGTATTTGGATTGGAATTGTGCATATCTCACAGTTAATTTGGGAGAGAGCAAATATCCTCTATGTATTAAGGTTGGAACTAGCTATCCATTCTTCCCACAGTCTTATATTTGTAAATTCTATAGCTTCTTCTGGATTGAAATTCAGATTCTTTATCTTGTACGTTGAGTACTGATGAAGGTAGGTATAAGAGGAGATGAATCTAGCCTCTTCCCAAATGTGAATACACTTAATAGAGACAATGCTTGCTGGCTCTAAAATTGCACAAATTCTATGGATGTCATTTTGTAAAAATATTACATGAGGGCTGAATCCTCCATGTAGCTTCTTTCCTAGTAAACATGCTTTACCATATTGATGCAAATTAGTAGAAAGTCATAACACATTTTAGAATGTTTTCTTATATTTATTATTTTAAATGTTTACCAAGCATGTATTTTTCTTGTAACTTTCCATGTTAATTTTCTGGCAAGTATGCATATGCCTCTATGAAGGTTTTAAGGCAAATTAGGAGATGGTTTATAACTAGTAAACCATTTACATTGCCCATTTTCTTGGAACATTTTCAATATCTACTTAATGTGTGGGTTGAACTTCGCTAAACATAATCACTGAACATAAAAATGACAGGGAATTTAGTTATAAAGTATTCAGTCTGGCAATTCAGAATAAATGAAATATTGTAAAGCTCTTGGTATAAATTTTTTGAAAGGATTGTTTTTGAAACTGCTTTGTGCAGGAAACCCTAATAGATTAAGGATAGAGGGGGCAATGTGCAATTTGTGCAATTTGTGCAATTTGCCAAGCATTGCCTCTATTAAATGTGTTCAAATTTAGGAAGAGGCTAGATTCATCTCCTTTTACACCTACCTTCTAACAAACATTTAGAAATAGCATTGGCACTAAAATAATCAAGTCGTATTGTGGACAGTATAAACAATGATGTAATATATCTATATAGTACTTTCATCTAAGGGTTGCCAAAGCAATTTAAGGTTTGAATGTATAAGTTTGAAACATGGAGGAGAGTAGCTACCCACCTTCTTTCTATTAGCATTTATACTGAGAATCTGACAGAGTTTGGTTAACATAAGGGTTGAACACCAATTACAAGTTTGTTAATTTCCATAGAGTTGTATGAGTGCATATCATGTTGTCTTGGAAACTAGATACTTTGAGAGTATCTATAAACACAATTATCCCCCATTTAGACTATGTGAGTAGCTATGGACACTTTCTTGGATTTCAAGCTATGCAAACTGTATGTTCATATTCATATCACCATGGTAACAGGGACAGGTGGTCTATTAAATAAAATGAAAAACAAAGAATTTGATTCTTTGAAAGTAGACCCATATCTAACTACGTTTTCTTTTTTTACTTTTATTTTTTCCAAAAACCATGATGTAAATATAAATAACATCTATGTCCATAGAGTACATATTCTATATATTTCACTTATTTTCACAGAACTTTATACAATTCTTAAATGTTTAATGATTCAGTAAGTTACTTGTAAATTCATTGCTTAATATTTACTTGGTCATGTTTCTGACTTAATTTAATTATCTCTGCAATATTAAGATTCATTAAACTAAACTAGCAACAAAAGAATGGCAAAATATATGAACTAGTTAATGATACTCCTCTTAGAATCATAATTGATAGAAACTTAGTGACATTTTACCTATACATTGCTCTCATTTCCCTCCCTATAATATTATAAATAGATACAAATTATTAGAGTTTTGTTTATTTGGGTCTTCTCTCTTTGTTTCTGGTTCCTGATGCGTCTGGCTAGAGTTTCATCTTGTTTATCTTTTCAGAAAAACCAGCTCTTGGTTTATTTATTTATTTATTTATTTATTTATTTATTTACTAGAGGCCTGATGCACAAAATTCATGCAAGAGTAAGCCTTCCTTCCCCTGGCTGCTGGCAATGGCTTCCCTCTGGCACCCGGAACCCGGGCTGGCTTCCCTTGCAGCCCCAGCTTAGTCTGGGAGGACGTCCAGTCTAATTATCATATTATGCTTTTATTATTATAGATTTATTTATTCATAGTCTCTATGTCATTTATTTCCACTCTGATCTTTATTATTTCTTTCCATCTACTTACTCTGGGCTTTTCTTGTTCTCTTTCCAATTCTTTAAGTTGTAGAGTTGGATAAGTTATGATAAGTTTTTCTTGTTTCTTAGGTCAGCCTTTAGTGCTATGTACTGCCCTCTCAAGACTACAGTGGGGCCTTGACTTATGAGCGTCCCGACTAACGAGTTTTTCGAGATACAAGCTGTCTCTCGGCAGATTTTTTGCTTTGAGTTGCGAGCTAAAATTCGGGTTATGAGCCAGCTTCAGATACCCCACCACTAGTTGGTGCAGCGAACATCACAGTGAATGCCACAACATCAGCCCAGCATCATGTGTCTCACTCGTTCACTTTTTGATTTGACATACGAGTAATTTGAGTATGAGCTCTGTCACGGAACGAATTAAATTTGTAAGTCAAGGCCCCACTGTACTTTCACTGTGTCCCAAAGATGTGTTGTTGTGTGTTCACTTCTATTTGTTTCCAGAATCATTTTCATTTCTTCTTTGATCTCTTTGGTAACCCACTCATTGTTTAATAGAATGCTATTTAGCCTCCATGTGTTTGAGTGTTTTTATTGTAGGTGATTTCTAATTTCATTCCATTATGATTGAGCAGTTGCTTGATATGATTTCAATCTTCTTGAACTTGTAGAGACTTAGCTTGTGTCCTAACATGTGGACTGTCTTTGAAAATAATCCAGGTGCACTTGAGAAGAATGTATATATTCTGTAGCTTTGGGTAAAATGTTCTGAAAATGTTAATTAATTCCATCTGATCTAGTGTTGTTTAGGATCGCTGTTTCCTTGTTGATTTTTTGTGTAGAAGATCTATCCAGTGGTGTCAAAGCAGTGTTAAAGGTCTGCTACTATTACTGCATTGCGGTAAATCTCACCTTTAAAGTCCTCCAGAAACATCCTATCTAATAATAGAGAAACATGGTAATTAACCGTAACTTTGCTACCCTTCCCATCGGCTAATCAGTGAGATACGCAAATTAACTGCCAGCCAAGATGGCAGCCGGCAGCCAGGCAACTGAAGTGAACAGGAGGCTTGCTTGCTCCAGTGACGGAGGAAGCCAACGTTCCCTGCCTGCCGCAGCCCAGCTCTGAGCTTGCTCTCTAAGAAACAATGTTGCAAATATAGAAGCTAAACAAAACCCAGAAACCTGCTTTCAGTCAGCCAGGATCTCAGAGCTGGAGTCGCAACAAAGTTTCAAA
>NW_005370134.1:635643-654534 GCF_000412655.1 Myotis brandtii
CGCCCTGCTCTGTTTGTGACAGGGGAAGGCACCCCAACCCCCTGATCAGCCCTCCTCTGTGCCTGATAGGGGGGAGCTCCCCAATCCCCTGATTGCCCTGCGGCTCTGTGTTTGACAGGGGGGAGCTCCCCAACCCCCTGATCGGCCCTGCTCTGTGTGTGACATGGTAGAGCCATAACCTCTCCATCGGCCCTGCCCCGAGTGTGACAGTGGTGGCGCCCCAACCCCCTGATCGGCCCTGCTCTGTGTGTGACATGGTAGAGCCATAACCTCTCCATCGGCCCTGCCCCGAGTGTGACAGTGGTGGCGCCCCAACCCCCTGATCGGCCCTGCTCTGTGTGTGACATGGTAGAGCCATAACCTCTCCATCGGCCCTGCCCCGAGTGTGACAGTGGTGGCGCCCCAACCCCCTGATCGGCCCTGCTCTGTGGGTGATAGAGGGTGGCGCCCCAACCCCCCTCCACGGGCCTTGCTCTGTGTGTGACAGGGTAGAGCCATAACCTCCCCATTGGCCCTGCCCTGAGTGTGACAGGGTGCAGCGCCCCAACCCCCTGATCCGCCCTGCTCTGTGTGTGACAGGGGGCGGTGCCCCAACTCCCCTATCGGCCCTACTCTGTGAGTGACTGGGGGAGCTCCCCAACCCCCTGATCGACCCTGCTCTGTGTGTGACAGGGTACGGAGCCCCAACCTCCCTGATGGGCCCTGCTCTGTGAGTGACAGGGGGCAGCGCCCCAACCCCCTGATTGGCCCTGCTCTGTGCGTGACAGGGGGTGGCGCCGCAACCTCCCCATAGACCCTGCCTTGAGTGTGACAGGGAGCGGTGCCCCAACCCCCCAATCAGCCCTACCCTGAGAGTGACTGAGGGTGGCATCGCAACCTCCCGATCTGTCGTGCTCTGTGCATGACAGGGCGGTGCCCCAACTCCCCAATCGGCCCTGCTCTGAGCCTGACCAGGGGTTACACCTAGGGATTGGGCCTGCCCTCTGCCACCCGGGAGCAGGCCTAAGCCAGCAGGTCGTTATCTCCCGAGGGGTCCCAGACTGTGAGAGGGCACAGGCCGGGCTGGGGGACCCCCCTCCTCCCCCTCCGAGTGCACAAATTTTTGTGCACCGGGCCTCTAGTATATATATAATTTGCTTGCTTCTGTATTGGGTTCATATATATTTACAGAGTTATATCCTCTTGTTGTATTGGTCTTTAGAATTATTAAGTGGCCTTCATTATCTCTTGTTATGGCCTTCACTGTGAAGTCTATTTTATCAGATATGTGCATTGCTACACCTGCTCTTTTTCATCTCCATTTGCCTAGAAAATTTTTTTCATCCCTTCATTTTCATTCTTTTTGAATCCTTTGTTCTGAGGTGGGTCACTTATAGACAGCATATATATGGGTCATGTTTTCTTAGCTACTCTATGTCTTTTAATTGGAGCATTTAAGCCATTTATATTTAATATTATTAGTGATAGATATTTATTGCCATTCTTATTCTTTATTACTGAGTTCTTTTCTTTATTTCTTCTTCTTATAACAGTCTCTTTAGCATTCATTGCAGTGCTGGTTTGGTGGTAATAAAGTCCTTTAGCCTTTTTCTTTTTTGGTCTGTAAAGCCCTATATTTCATCTTTGATTTTGAATGATAGCCTTGCTGGATAGAGTAGTCTTGGGTTTAGTCCTGTGGTTTTTATTACCTTGTATACTTCATGCCATTCTCTTCTGGCCTGAAGTGTTTCTATTGAGAAGTCAACTGACAATCTAATGTGAGCTCCCTTATAGGTAAATTTCTGTCTCTTTCTTACAACCTTTAAGAATCTTTCTTTGTCTTTAATGTTTTCCATTTTAATTAATATGTGCCTAGATGTGGGTATTTGGGGGTTCATCTTGATTGGGACTCTCTGTTTTTTCCTGAACTTGAGTGACTTTTTCTTCACTAGGTTAGGGAAATTTTCTGCCAGTATTTCTTCAAACAGATTCTTTATTCCTTTCCCAGATGGTGCTTCTTTTGGAACCTCTATAGTGCCAACATTGTTATGTTCCATGTTGTTCCCAAACTGTCTTTGACTCTCCCCCTGCTTTATTTTTTCCCCCCATTTGAATGGGTATTTCTACCTTGCCCCTAATTCGCTAATTCAGTCCTCAGCTTTTTGTAATCTGTTGAAACCTTCTAGGGTATTCTTTATTTCAGCTATGTAATTCCTCATTTCCAATTGATTATTATTTATTGTTTCAAGCTTTCTTTTCATGTTGGTGTAGATTTCATTAATACCCTTATTATTTTTATTAAGTTGCTTGTAGCTCTCACTGAATTGTTTGAGCATCCTTATTACCATTACTCTGAATGCTTTATCTGACAATTTTTTTTAACCTACATTTCATTTAGTTTATATTCTGGCAATTCATTCTTTTCTTTCTTTTGGGGGCTGTTTCTTTGTCTCCCCATTTTTGTTATTTGTTTGTTTTTGTTTCTATACATTTTATCAATCCTGCCTCCAGAATTTTGTGAGGTGGTCTTATGTAGAATGTGTTGTGTGGAACCCAGTGGTGCAGTAAATTATATCTCCTGAGCTGGGTGTTCTAAGAAAGCCCTTTAATTGAATTATTTGGGTTTTCCTGTTGTGGTTGGATTTGAATGTTATTGTCCCATTTGTGGATGGTTTCTCCTTTCAGCCTGGCTGACTATGTGGCTAACCCCCAACCAAGTCATGATAGTTGTTGTGAAGGTGTTGACCAAACAGAAAAAAATACAGCAACACAAAACACAAAATAAAAGAAACAAAACAAAAACATGCACAAGACCCAAAAAGCACCAACAAAAGCAACAACTAGAGGGCAGAGACTTATTTATTTATTTTTTAATTATTATTTCAATTGCTAATCCTATATAATAAAAGGCTAATATGAAAATTGACTGAATGGCCAAATGACTGGTTGCTATGACGTGTGCTGATCACCAGGGGGCAGATGCTCAATGCAGGAGCTGCCCCCAAGTGGTCAGTGCACTCTCACTGGGAGCCTGGCTCACAGCTGGTGAGTGCAGCTGCAGTGGTGGGAGCCTCTCCTGCCTCTGCAGCAGCGCTAAGAATGTCTGACTGATGGCTTAGTCCCACTCCCCATGGGCTCCTTGACTAAGAGGGCACAGGCTGGGCTGAGGGACCCCCCCACCCCGAGTGTATGAATTTTGTGCACTGAGCCTCTTGTCTTATCTAATAAAAGACAAAAAGGGTAATTGACCATACCGTCACTACGCTTCCCATTGGCTAATCAGGGTGATATGCAAATTAACCACCAACCAAGATGGCGGCTGGCAGCCACACAGCTGAAGCGAACAGGAGGCTTGCTTGCTTCAGTGATGGAGGAAGCCAAGGTTCCCAGCCTGCCGTGGCCCTGCTCTAAGCTCCGAAAGCAACAAAGTTTCAATTATAGAAGGTAAATAAATCCCAGAGTAAAAAAAAAAGAAAAAAGAAATAAAGGAGAGGCTGGGAGCTTCAGTCGCTGGCCAGCCTGAAAACAGCCCTCTGCCCCTCACCCAGACTGGCCAGGCACCCCAGTGGGGACCCCCATCCTGAAGGGGGTGTGACTAGGGGTTAATATGCAAACTTACCCTAACAGCAGAAAGACTGGGAATGACTGTTCACTATGACACACACTGACCACCAGGGGGCAGACGCTCAATGCAGGAGCTGCCCTCTGGTTGTCAGTGTGTTCCCATAGGGGGAGGTCTGCTCAGCCACAAGCCATGTTGATGGCTGCCAGTATAGCGGTGGTGGTGGGAGCCTCTCCTGCCTCCTCAGCAGTACTAAGGATGTCTGACTGCGGCTTAGGTCTGCTCCCTGCTGGCAAGTGGACATCCCCCGTGGGCTGCCGGGCTGCCAGAGGGATGTCTGATTGCCATCTTAGGCCCAATCCCTCTGGGAGCAGGCCTAAGCCAGCAGTGGTCATCCCCCGAGGGGTCCCAGACTGTGAGAGGGCACAGGCCAGGCTGAGGGACCCCCACCCCCGAGTGCACAAATTTTTGTGCACCTGGCCTCTAGTCCTATATAATAAAAGGGTAATAGGTAAATCAACTGAATGGCAGAACAACTGGTCACTATGACGCGCACTGACCACCAGGGGACAGACACTCAATGCAGGAGCTGCCCCCTGGTGGTCAGTGCACTCCTATAGGGTGAGCACTGCTCAGCCAGAAATCCTAAGCTGGGCTCACAACTGGTGAGCACAGCGGTGGTGGTAGGAGCCTCTCACGCCTCTGCATCAGTTGGACATCCCCTGAGGGCTCCCGGACTGGGAAAGGGTGAGGCCTGGCTGAGGGACCCTCCCTCCCCCTGAGTGCACAAATTTCGTGCACTGAGCCTCTAATAAAAATATATTTGCTGCCATGTTATTGTTCATTGTTTATTATTATTATTATTATTATTATTAAAGAAGGCCTTTTAATATTTCATGTAATACTGACTGGATGGTGATGAACTCCTTTAGCATTTTCTTGTCAGGGAGGGTCTTTATATTTCCTTATATTCTAAATAATAGTATTGCTGGGCACAATAATCTTGTTGTAGGCCCTTGCTTTTTATCACTTTGACTAATTCTTGCCCATTTCTTCTGTCCTGAAAAAGTTTCTTTTTGAGAAATCAAATGAAAGTCTTATGGGAGTGCCTTTAAAAGTAAACTATTGATTTTCTATTGCTGATTTTAATATTCTCTCTTTGTCTTTAACCTTTTGAGTTTTAATTATGTTGTATCTTGGTGTGGGCCTCTTGGGTTCATTATGTCCTTTCTGAACTTGTATATCTATTTCCTTCACCTGGTTAGGGAAGTTTTCTGTAATTATTTTTTCAAATAGGTTTTTAATGTCTTGCTCTCTCTCTTTTTCTTCTGCCACCCCATGATGCAACTCTTGGTGAACTTGAAGTTTTCCCAGAGGCTCCTTATGCTGTCCTCATTTTTTCTTTTTTAATGTATTTTATTGATTTTCTACAGAGAGGAAGGGAGAGAGATAGAGAGCTAGAAACATTGATGAGAGAGAAACATTGATCAGCTGCCTCCTGCGCACTCCCTACTGGGTATGTGCCCGCAACCAAGGTACATGCCCTTGACCGGAATCGAACCTGGGACACTTGAGTTCGCAGGCCAATGCTCTATCCACTGAGCCAAACCAGCTAGGGCTGTCCTCATTTTTTAGATTTTTTTCCTTTTTGCTATTCTGATTTGTTATTTTTTTACTTCCTTATATTTCAAATTGCAGTTCTGATTCTCAGCATGATCTACTCAAGTATCAATTGCCTATACATTATTCTTCATTTCAGTTAGTGTATCCTTCATTTCTAAATGGTTCTTTTTTGTGGTTTCCATGTCATTTTTTATGCTGTTGAATTTCTCTTTAAGTTCATCTTCTCTTTTCCTGTGTTCATTGAGCATCTTTATAACCAGTGTTTTGAACTCTGCTTCCAGTTGGTTGCTTGTCTCCATTTTGTTATTTTTCTGGAGTTTTGTTCTGTTCTTTCATTTGGGACATGTTTCTTTCTTTGTCTCCTTATTTTGGCAGCCTCCTAATGTTTGTTTCTGCATATTAGGTAGAGTGCTATATCTTCCAGGCTTGGTAGAGTGGCTCAGTATAGTAGATGTTCTGTGGCCTAGTGGTACAGCCTCTCCATTCACCTGAGCTGGACATTCCAGGTGCACCCCACCCTGTGGACTGTGTATATCCTCCTGTGGTAATTGAACCTTGTTTCTATTGGCACATTAATGGGAATGTTTACCCTGAATCAGATTGGCTGCAAGAACTCACCACTCTATGGAGCATGACTTTGGCATGCCTCTGGTGCCCTCTGAGTTTACCCCTTGAGTGTGTCACTTGTGGAGGTGGTTGGGTGGTGCTTCAACATTGTCTGAAGCTGTCTACCAGATACTCTGCCTCTGGCGTCTCCCAGGACGTGTAGGCCAAGTTCACTGCCCCCTGTGTTCTGCCTGGGGCTACCTGGCATAAGCTATACATCAATCTACAAATGGCTGCTTCTTTTGCTGTGGTTGGGCATACCCAGGGAGTCCAAGCTGTGAACCAAGGCTGGCTTCTGCTAGTACCAGGCTTGGGACCACTTAGCAAGAAGTAAGGTAGATGCCAAGGCCAGATGCTATTTATTTGAGAGATTTTAAGAAAGTCTGAAGCCTGAGCCAAGACAGGCCATTTGAATGGGAAAACAACAACAAAACAAACAAACAAAACAAAACAAAACAACAAAACACTGGAAGCATCTTGAGTGGGCTAAAAAGTTTGGTGGAGTCAGGTCTCAGAGAATCACCAAGGTAGGGTGAGCAGTGTGAATCAAATTGATGGATACTCAGATATGACACCCACGTAACAGTTCTGCAGGTGTAGGGATCAGAAATGGAACAGTGGCCTTTGCCAGCACTTCTGTCAGGGAGAAGGCTGCCCCTCTAGCTCTTGTCCTGATGCCAGACAACCCAGTTCCTCCCCATATGTCCCTGGTGCCTTTTGAGTTGATGCCCCTGTGCTAGAGCTCAGAAGGAGTGAGTACAAGTAAGTCCCTGTGCAGGCCCTTACAGAGGAAGAGCCTGGGACTCCAGAAGCCCTCCACCTCAATCAGCCACAATCCCTGCTAGTTTTTACAGCCAAAAGTTATGGGGACTTCTTTTCCTGGCACTGGAACCCTGGGCTGGAAGACCTGGTGTGGGACTAGGACACCTTGCTCCACAGGGGGGACCTCCACAGCCAAGATGTCTCTCCTGATTTTTATCTGCCACATGTGGATATGGGACAAGCCCATTCTGTGTTTCCGCCTCTTTTCCATTCTCTATGTGGCTTCTTCTTTATATCCTTAGTTGTAAGACTTACTCAGCTAGATTTCAGGCATTTCTAAATTATTATTGTTGTTTTGTTCATTTGTTTGTTTTGCAATTTAGTTGTATTTTTGATGTGGTTGTGGGAGGCTGTGAGTACCACATTTACCTATGTTGCGGTCTTGATTGGGTCCTCTATAACAACCAAACTGAAAATCATGCATGCAGCCTATAAAATTTTAAATGTAAAAAGTTAATTTGGAGAAAATTTGAAATCATGCATTTTTGGTAAAATAACTTATCTTATTGGGCTCCTTCTTTATTGATTCTTTTCTTTAAGAAGATGCACGTAGGTTTTTAAAATACCTGTATATTTTATTATTTATATATATATAACTAGAGGCCTGGTGCACGGGTGGGGGCTGGCTGGTTTGCCCTGAAGGGTGTCCAGGATCAGGGTGGGGGTCCCGCTTGGGTGCCTGGCCAGCCTGGGTGAGGGGCTGACGGCTGTTTTCAGGCTGGCTGACGACTGAAGCTCCCAGCCTCTCCTTTTTTTCTTTTTTTTTTTATTCTGGGATTTATTTACCTTCTATAATTGAAACTTTGTTGCTGTCACTGGAGCTGAGAGCCGGCTCCAGCTCTGAGGCCACAGCCGGCTGAAAGCAGGTATCTGGGGTTTGTTTAGCTTCTATAATTAAAACTTTGTTGCTTTAGGATCTCAGAGATGGGCCGCGGCAGGCGGGGAACCTTGGCTTCCTCCATCACTGGAGCAAGCAAGCCTCCTGCTCGCTTGAGCTGCGTGGCTGCCGGCCGCCATCTTGGTTGGCAGTTAATTTGCATATCACCCGGATTAGCCAATGGGAAGCATAGCGAAGATATGGTCAATTACCCTTTTTGTATTTTATTAGATAGGATTATTCATGTTGCTAATTCCCATTATTGGAAATTTAGTTTCTTTCCAATTATCCTGCTACTAATTATATACAATGTGCACAGTTATACATATATATTTTCTTTACTTACATCTACATATTTTCTGTAGGATTCATTTCAAGAAAAATTTTATTTCTCAAATAAAACCTGATAGAAATAATAATTTAAATTATTTTTTACACTATTCACTGATAATTATGTGAATGGTTATATTTCTCTTACTTTTGCAAAAATGCAACATGCTCGTGTAAGATTTTATCACATATATACTAATGCATATGCATGTAGGATACATTTTAAAAATTACTTATCTTACATATACTATATACACAAAGATGGTTTTGTTTACATATAACTATGAGAAAATTTGCAGTCGTTTTTTTTTTAATTGTTCAATTTAAGGTCCTTAAACTTGGAATTAATAAACAATTCTAACAAGTAAATACTATGTATATATTACTTCTTAAAAAATCAACTATGATGAAATCCATGCATCTAAGAGACAAATATTAAGCAGAGACTCTATCATCGAGTAGTGGGTTAAAATCCACTTCAGATTATAGAGTGCAGTGGAGAGGTGCTAGTGTTATCCATGAAACACAAATTAGAGAGTGATAGAAAGAAGGACAATTGCAGGAGATTATAAAGAAGTGCTTTTTTGTACTTCAAATATGGCTTAAATAAATAAATATCAGTAATCTTGCAATCCATATGATTAACCTTAAGTGTGCCAAGCTGTCATTCCATGATATTGCCATCAGATGAGCATTCAGATTGCTCCATGACACTTTTTTCTTTCCTATATTGTGGTGCTTTTTCTCTTCTTTCAGTGGTCAGGTTCGTTGAAAGTAATTCTCTCTGTGATTTGTATTACCAAGGATCAGGTGTGACAATTCACAAAATAGTGAAAAAAAAATGGTTCTTTCATCCTCCGACCCTTCTCCTTTGTCCAGCCCCAGGATTTCAGCAAGTGCTGCTCAATCGTGACCACCTCAAACATATACCCTCATTGCTGGATAAAGCTCTTCAGTACCTTGATATTGTCCAAGTGTGATAATGCCATCCAGCATAGTTGTTCTCAACTCTATTCTATAAGGGAAGTATCAAAATGTCTAAGTGAGTACTTGGTTTTTAATTTATTATTATAATATATTTTTATTGATTTCTGAGGGGAAGGGAGAGGAAAAGATAGAAACATCAATGATGAGAGCTAATCATTGGTTGGGTGCCTCCTGCATGCCCCCTACTGGGGATTAAGCCCACCTGTGCTCTGTCCAGGAATCAAACTGTAACCTGTTAGTTCATAGGTCAAAGCTCAACTACCAAGCCACACAGACCAAGCTTTAATTTATTATTATTATTGTCATTTTTGTGGCTATTGTTATTGTTATTTGCTAGTGGATCATTTAACATAGTTTTTGATGAGTTCCAGCCATGTACCATTCCCCACCCCCCATAGAAAAACAGAAATAGAGTACATATATCACAAATATATAATGTTACTTAACTACTGAGGATTTTTTTTTAATTATTTTAAAATTTTAGGGGCATGGCTGTGAAAAAAATGTGACTAACTGCAACTCTTTGTTCCTCTCAATCTGTGTGATAATGTGAAAACACTTGCCATTTATATTTATATATAAATATATATACCATCTATATATACACTGGAGGGATCCTATCAATACCAGGTCAGAATCACTCAACATAACAAACAACAAAACCACTAGTATTCACTTGTCCTCCAAATATGATTTATGACCATTAAGGTTTTCTGCCCCAACTAACTCTCTATTCCCATGCATGTTTTTTTCTTAGAATAGTCACCTAGAGCCTCAATATAAAAGGTGTCATAAAGATTCATGGATTTTCAGACTTCTAGGTTATAATTATCTCTTTTCTATTAGAACACATTAAAAAATGAAATGCAGAGACATGTTTGTCTAAATGAGACAAAGCCAAGAAGAAAAATGGACAAGAAATATTTGATGTGAAAGAGATACCTGAGTGTATAAGCTATGTAGACAGTTAAAAAGTAAACTTTTCTACTTAATCTAGTAAAAATTCAGACTATGTAGATTGAAAACAAAAATAAATGGATCAATTCCTTTTAGGTTTATAATTGTTAAATAATTCTCAAAGTCAAGATTCTTTATGACTTTGCTAACTCAAATAAGTCTTAAGAAATTATGTGAAAGCAACTTTAATTTTAAGAATTTGAGAATTCTATGACATACTTATTTTACAGTAATTTCAAGATATTTTGATGAAAAAATGACCCATTATTACATAATATTATAGATCAATTCAATATATAAAAACATGCACATAACTTATGTCTACTCAGAAACAATACACCCAATTAATTATTTGATTTTTTTAAAATGAAGACATTTCTACTATAAAAAATAATTTTTGAATGTGAATGAAAACTGTTTCTTTCTCATTTGTTTTAGAAGTGTATATTCTGAGCACCTGTATGTCCTTCCCTCTATACAGGCTTAATTCTTGAACTGAATAAAATAATTTTTTTCTAAATCCATCTGTGTTAATTACCACACAGATAATTACTGTGTGTGTGTCTTCTTTTTTCTTCATTTTTCTTTAAGTTAATATTTTTTTAGTTCGTGTCTATTTGAAATGTGGAGTTTGGTATGTATACCAATGCAACCAATATCATCACTGTCATTCTACCCATTCCCCAACCATCCCTGGGTCCAGGAATATGGTTTATGTGACTAAAAATTATTGCTTTCTTTAGAATTTTATGTAAGATAAATCACATAATATGTGATCTTAAATTAAACTTTTTTAATTTAAGAAAAAATTTTGAGATTATTACTGATTTGGGGATATTTGAGTAGTTTGAACCTTTTCATTGCTGAATAGTATTCCTGTGTAGGAATATAGTAAAAATTGTTTATTCACTCACTTGTTGAGGGACATATGGGTTTTTTTGTTGTTTTTTTGTTTTAACTTGTGTCTCAGTTTTGGAGTGGCTTCCAGTTTCAAATACAGTACTATAAAAATTCAAACACAAATTATTTGTGTGGGTATATATGTTTATTTTCCTTTCATGAATACCTAGAGGTGGAATAGATGAATCATAGAATTAATTTGACAGTCTATAAAACACTGTCAAATTAATTCCCTATATTATCAACTTGTTTTACAAAGTGGTTGTACCATTTTTTATATCCATAGAAATATGTGAGAGTTACAATTTTTCTATATGATTAGCAGTCAATTTCTGTTTACAATTTAGCAATTTTAGTGATCATGTAGTATTATCTCACTATGGCTTTATTTGAATTTTACTGATAACTTTTGAGGTTGGTTATCAGTTGATATATTCATTGTCATATATTCATATAATTAAAAAAATATTTTGTCCATTATTTATCATTTATAATTTGTCTGTTTATGGTGTATGTTTTGTGGATATTTTATACCAGTATAGGCTTTGCTTTTTACTGTAATGATGTTTATTGAAAAGCAGAAGTTTTTAGTTTGATCAAATCCAATTTACCATTTTTATACTGTATTTTTATTTCCTCCCTGAGAAACCACAGTCTATTTCAAGATTTGCAAAGGTCATCTCCCTGTTTTTCTTTATAAGCTTTATACTTTATTTATTACATTTAGTATGTGACCCATTTCAAGTAAAATTTTGTTGGTGTAAGGTAAAGTCAGTTATTTTCCATATTTATATGTCATTTTCTAGCACCATTCATTTAAAAGACATTATTTCAACATTTATTTGTTTAAAATACATTTATTTCATTGATAAATAAATTGTAAATATTGAATTTATTTCTTGATTTTATTATATTCCATTTGGCTATATGATTATCTTTGTGATAATAGCACATTCTCTTTATTACTGTAGCTTTATTATAAGTCTTGATGTCACACAATAAAATACTCCAAATTTTTACTTGTCATTCAATATTACTTTTCTACTTCCTCTGTATTTTTACACACCCAAATTTTTAAGAAAAAGCGTTCTGAGATTTTGATTTTATAGAATCTATAAATCAAATTGAAAATAGGGATCTTAATTTTTCTTATCTATGAATGTGATATTTCTTTTTACTTATATAATTTTTCTCAGGCAAAGACTTTCACACGTATCATTTAATATATTAATAATATTTCATTTTTTCATGCTATTTATATTGCATATTTAAGCTATATTTTACAATTGTTCATTGCTAGTTATATGGAATTTCAATTCCTTTTTGTATGTTAATCTTTGTCCCTTGCCATGTGTACTTATTAATTCTGGTAGCTTTTGGGGGGAAGATTTTAAAGCATTTCTTATGTATGTATTTATGTCATGTGTGATTAAAAGCATTTTCACTTCTAAAATGTATGCCTTATATTTGTATTTATTTCTTTATTGCACTGGGACTCATCTTCAGTTACCTGATAAAATCTCTCTGTCTCTGTCTCTCTCCCCTTTGGTTCTATACTCTGTTCATTCTAACTACTTCTGTTCTTTTATTTAAAACTAGAGGCCCAGTGCACAAAAATTTGTGCACTCAGGGGGTCTCTCAGCCCGGCCTGTGCCCTCTCGCAATCTGGGACCCCTTGAGGGATGTCCACCTGCTGGCTTAGGCCCGCTCCCCGGGGGAACGGGCCTAAGCTGGCAGACAAACATCCCTCTGGCAGCCCGGGAGCCCTCAGGGGATGTCCATTTGCCAGTGGGGAGCAGGCCTAAGCTACAGTCGGACATCCTTAGTGCTGCTGAGGAGGCAGGAGAGGCTCCCGCCACCACCACTGTGCTGGCAGCCATCAGCCTGGCTTGTGGCTGAGCAGAGCTCCCCCTGTGGAGTGCACTGACAACCAGGGGGCATCTCCTGCATTGAGCATCTGCCCCCTGGTGATCAGTGTGTGTCATAGTGACCAGTCATTCCCAGTGGTTCTGCTGTTAGGGTCAATTTGCATATTACCTTTTTATTATATAGGATTTCTTACATGTATTTTTAAGTTTAAATTTAAATAAATTAAGTTATAGTACCCATTACTCCTGTATTGCTAGAACAGCCCCCTAGTAAGACACAGTCTCAATGGGATTCCCCACTGAAGCACCTTAGGTTCAAAAGGACTCACCATTTAACTGATTAGTCCTCAAACATCTCCTAACCCTGTGTCAGTTCTAGGAACTTCCTATTTTGTTGAATGAGGGTCATATTTTCCTGAGCCTCAGGGAATTTCATGTTATACATACAGTATATGGATTGTCAGTCACAAACTCATAGCAAGTTTTATCACATTCCTGGAGCTATATCTCAATGCAGCACACCCTTCACTAATTTTTACACAATTTCCAGACACCTCAGCCCTTTTGTTTCCTGTTAACTGTCTTCTCAAGTCAGTGTGAAATCTGTGCATTGTTTGAGTTCCATCTCAATGTAACATAATCTGGAAAAGCATTTTCAGGAAGAGAGCCTGGGCAATTGTAAAGTTCACCTGCATTGTTTTTGTTTTCTCAGGGATCTCAGTCCTGTGTTTCTATTGTTCACTGTCCAAGCACAGTTGTCTCTTCCATTTTTTTCCAGGCTTCTAATTGTTTTTGAGGGACATTTAAACTCTCTGTAATTTAGTTTCCTTATCTTCAGAGTTTGGATACAATTATATAACTTTAAATAAGTTATCTTTATCTCAAGCTACACTACAGATAGATACTCTCAACTTTATTGTCTTGTTTTTCCATAAAAAAAATGTGCTTTTCTTCAAACTACCAAACCCCTTGGGAGACAGTTACATAAGGACCATACCATGATACTAAGTGTATGAATTTATTTTAATAATATGCTCACAGGCCTTCATTAGACTGTCAGATGTAATCATATCATGGGTGATGTGCCTGTTTACCTCTGTCACCACAGGCAGCCACCTCATGCATTAACCCTAAGTCTTTCGTTCTCATATTGGTTTGCACATTTCAGTCTCACTCAATCCTCCTTTTTCTTGTCCTCTTAAGTGCTTCCACTGGAACATAACCTGGATTTGTCAAATGTTCAGTTTTTCTCAGTCTGTTTGACAACTTCTTTCACTTCCTGGTATTAACTGACCCTTGGATATTTGCCTGAGATTATTTCTTAGCCTGAAGACTCCTCAGTTGGAAGCTGCTTCTTTCTAGCTTCTCTACTTGTGTTAGTTATTTAACCTATTTGCCATCTCTGCTATCCAACCATTTCTTTCTTCATTTTAACATACCTCACTCTCTTTTAAAACCATGCTATCTGTTTAGGCCACCCACAACCGTTCTTGTTATCACCTACCTAACTGTTGGTTACTTCCAATAATTATATAAAAAATTAACTCAAGACTGCTCTAGCCCACTGACTTAAAATTTGGATTATTAATATAACCCTCCTTCAATGCAAACAATTATCTCCGCAGAGCTAACAACATCTTTATTCTCATTGAGTTGATTTGCCTTCCCCATTCTTGTTATTTCCTTCACAGTGAAAGGAGTTTTAGGGATAAAATAGGCAGGTTTAGGGAGATTTAGGAATAAAGAAAGTCCATGGGAGGGGAAGGCATAGGTGAGTGTTTGGAGCTACCAAAAGGCATACATTCACAGAGAGAGAGAGAAAAAAAAGAGGTTTCACAGGATAAGGGGAGAGGAAGACATCCATTCACAGAACATAGGGAAAAGCCACAGCGTATGGAGAGAAAGAGGAAACAAACTGTCACAGAGGATAGGTCAATGCTGACAAATGGGAGAAAGAGGAAACAGATTTTCACAGGAGATAGAGAATTCCACCACTGAGGGGGGAGAGAAAGAGAAGGGCACCACATGGGTTTTGGGCTTTGAAGCTGATATTCTACCCGTTAGAAGCTAGTATGAAGAAACAAAAAACTGCAGCCTTTATCAACCTTAGAAAAAACGAGCTTAGTGGGTTACCCCCTTGGAACCCCCTCCCTACGTGGGAGTCTGTACTTGCTTCCAATAAGTTCCCACCCTTTTCACCTACCACCTTTTGTTTGTGGCTTCATTCTTCCTATCCACCTGGACAAGAACCTGGGAAAGAGATCACTCTTGCATCCTGCTCAGGAACACAACCCGAGTCAGTTTGTGCATTGGCTGGGAACTTTGGAAGTCTAGTTCTTCACATCAAACAGTGAGCATGAAGGACCCATGGACTCTATCTCTTTCTCTGCTATCCCTTTATATTTTGGATACATTAACAGACACCCACCAGCCACTTACTAGTAAAGCTGGCTGCCATCTTATGTGGCATTTCTCCTTTCTCCTACACTATCCCTTCCCAGACACACTGTCCACCACAAGGAATCGGAGAGTCATCTGCCTTTTTTCTTCTGCTTCCTATCTCAGTCAGCCCCCTCAATACCACTGTCTCTGGTGCAGACCCCAGATCCTATGTAAGAGCACTTTCTATTTGGCAGAGGCGGCAGAATGAGAACAGAAAACTATGTCGCAGGGGCAGGAGAGCAAAGCATGCCAGCACTTCCGAGTGCTCCCTTTCCCCTGTGGCACAGACTCCCTGCCAGGTGGGGCGGAAGAGAGAGAGGGAGGCCATCCAGTGGACCCTACAACCACCTCCATCCCACATGTCGGCGAGGGGATAGGACATGTGTTCCCAGGGGTCCCTGCCCCTTGCGCCTGTGTGACACTCCATGATCTGGGACGACATGGCTTACTGCAGTGGTTGGCACCACCGACTCATGGGGGGTCACCATATGTGCTGCTGCCTCCAAGTGCCAGCATCCTAGTGGAGTGGGACTGGGAAGAGAGAGAAACTGCATCCCACAGGCCTCCTGCCCCTTGTTGCACCCTTGATATTGGGTGGGGGCAGCTCCAGGAACCTGGCACACTTGGCTGTGGCAGAGGGGGCAATCCCAAGGCCTTGCCTCCACTGCACCCGTAATGTCACTATCTGAACTGCCTGGGTTACAAGGAGGGCTGGCAGGAATCTCTGTATCAAGGCTTGATCCTACTCCTCCCCTGGGGCTAGAGAACCTCTTGCCTTTATTGCAGTCTTTGCGAAATTAATTTAGAACTGTGAGATGTCCTTTTGCTCTGTTATTTTGAAAGTAAAGTGTCTAGAATGTGTTCATAAGGGTCAATCTAAGGAATGCTAGTAGTTCACACTTCTTTGTTATTAGAAGGGTTATTGGTTGGAAATGATACTTTAGGAATATAGAAGGCATAGGCATGATTATGCATTTTTGAAGGACAAAGAAGGATAGAAGGCTAATCTGAAAGTGTAAGAATTGTGAAGGTTGCATAAGTGATTGGAAGGAGAAGAGAAATGCTGAAAGAAAGTTTAGATGGAGCAAATGAGGGTACTTCAGACCCCTTCCCAGCATACCTGAGTAAAATTTACATATATATGTAAATGAGCACTAGCCAAAAAAGAGTGCTATTTGGGAGTAAATTTAAGATTAAAAAAGAAATTTAAAAATCTCTTCCAGTACTATTTACAGAGTAACCTAAAAGTTTTTATTCAAGCATTGAATCTCACCATTAATGAGATACCATAAATATAAAGGAGGTTGCTTTTCCCTGAGATGTGCCTTACAATGTCAACTAGTATGTCTCTCCAAGCTGCTTTTCTGGAGGGAATCAAGTTGGTTGCTCTGTTTTAAAGAAAGTAAAACTCTTTAAAGTAGCTTTTTAATATTTGGGAGCAAAGAGAGCAAAGGTTGAGGTTCAGTAAAAGCAGAAAGTTTAGTCAGTTAATGGGAGGTTAAAACCCCAGAAAATTTAAAGTACTAATCTCAGCTAGAAGTGGATTCCAACCTTTTCCAATTGAGCCCCTCATTGTTGACAGACCATGGAAACCATGATAAAGGTAAGTTCTTTGATGGTAAGGGCCTACATAGGAATAGACTGGAGCTGTTTATACTCTCCCCAGAGCTCTGGGAGCTGCCGAACTCCGAGTCTTCAGCCTAGACTCTAGAGTCACTTCCTTTTAAACTCTCCTAGGAAAGTCCAAGGCCTCTTCAAAAACATTAGAACTATTTCAGGCACTTTTAATCACGGACAAATGGGCCTCAGGGCATTAGAAATAGTCCTATGGTTGGGTACACCACAGAGAGCAAACATGGGTATGCACTGCTCCCAGGAGAGGGAGGGTTGGAAGGACAGCTCTGCGTGAGTGAGGGCCTCCCAGATCAGTTGGTAAGTACAATTAAGTCCACCTGACCCTTATCGGCAACTGTATGCAGTGAGGCAATCTCTCACTCCTTGCTTGCAAGTTAGAGCTTCTACACCCTTAGCTAGGAGGGGGGACACCCTCACCAGCAAAAGGAGAGTGACAAAGGATGCTGGACAGGATGCTGGACATCCTTTCATGTGCTTTTTTACAGATGGGAAGTGCGTTGTCTACACTGAGTAAAGATAGCCCCCTACAATGCATCATTAAGAATTGGTATAATTTTGACCCACAAACACTGAAGAAAAAGTGCCCAATTTATTTTTGTACCCGGGCTTGGCCTTAGTACCAACTAGTGAATGGGGAGAGTTGGCCCCCAGTGGGGAGTCTTAATTATATTATCATCCTGCAATTAGACCTTTTCTATAGAAAGGATGGGAAGTGGTCAGAAGTCCACTATGTCCAGGCTTTCTTTACCTTCAGGGTCAAACAAGATTTATGTAGGGGCTATAAAATCTACCCTTCACTCCTGGCAATAGAAACCCAGAATCCACGGCAGGGGGCGGGGGGGGGGGGGGGGGGGAAGGAGGGAAGGCAGAGGCCAGGCACCCACCCAGGGCTGGGCTGACCTTGACTCACCCCAGGGATATATATCCTCTGATAAGGCAGGCAGATGGAGGCCACTGCATACTTCTTCCATGGACCCCTAAATCACTCACCTCCGATGGGACCCTAACTGCTACCTCAATTGACTTCCCTGTCCAGCAGGAAGTAGAAAGATGGAAGCCCCCGTCCCCAACAGCAGTTGGGGTTTCCTAATCAGAGGGGAGACTGAAAGGAGTTTTAGGGATAAAATATGATCTGAAATTTAGGGTGATTTAGGAATAAAGAGGGTCCATGGGGGAGGAAGGCATAGGTGAGGGCTTGGAGCTGTCAAAAGGCCTGCATCCACAGAGAGGAAAAAAAAAATGGGAAAGGACTGAGTAATTGTCAAGGGGATTGTCAAGGGCGGGGGGAAAAAAGGAGAAACATGTAATACTCTTTGTAATAAAAAAAAAAAACAAAAAAACAAACAAAAAAAAAAAAAAAAAAAAAAAAAAAATAAAGTTTAAAAAGAGAAAAAAAAATAAATAAATAAATAACAACTATCAGTAAATTTTAGTTTCATTCCCACCCCCATTCTTGGATTCTACCAATTAAGACCTTTTAAGGTTTCTAGCAATTTTATTAGAGCTTCTCGAAAGTATTAGGGATCTGTCACTACATATGTAGATATGTAAATATGGCCACTTTTATAGTTAATAATATAAGCAATAAACTTCCCATTTTCACATAGCTATGAAGTGGTGGAGTCAGTATTTGAACCCCGCTATCTGGATGCAGGGCAGTAAGACATTAATAATTCTAAAACTTGCATTATCAAAAAAATTTATTTATTTATTTATTTATTTATTTGACAGACAGTTTTTCTCATGCATTTTAGATTCCAAAAAATACCAGCTGGTGCTGCTATGTGTTATGAGATTCTGGCTATAAGCCTCAGACAAAACAGTTTTTTAAATAACTTTTTTGTTGTTGTTATTAGTCACAACAAAATGAACTTGAAACAGCTCACTAGCATGATGAAACATTAGAAAAAAAGGTGAAGTAGCGCTTGAAACAAACCCAACCAATTAAAATTAAGTAGAGCTTTAATTTTAAAAAAAATCTGCTCAGGGGAAAACTATAGTGTTCTCTAAAAGCACATTCCTCTATCTCTCAAACTCTCTTAACAATAATGCTATTATTTACTTATATTGTCATAATACAAAGTGTGTGTTTGTGTGAATGATTTAAAAATTAATTGCCTATTAAAAATTCATACTGACTCCATAGTCTGTATATCCAAAGCAAGTATCTGTAGGAACCCATAAATTAGACATTTTTCCTTGTGTAAATTATTCCTGTATTCTTTTTAAAATATATATATATATATATTTATTGATTTCAGAGAGGAAGGGGGAGAGATAGAAACATCAATGATGAGAGAGAA